>NC_091793.1:17186515-17489545 GCF_041296235.1 Equus asinus | reverse complement strand
ACCAAAAGGAGAGTGGGAGGGGAGGGGAAGAGAGAGAGGCAGGCTGGTCAGGGGGCTGCGCATGCTGCCCCCCACCCCCACACACACCTGGCAGTGGACTCTTGCCAGCTGCTCCACCAGCTGTGGTCCTGGCCACCAGGAACCGGGCTGTCAACATGGACACTCATTCCGTTAATCGGTCGCTTCATGAGCATCCCGGTGGACACGGGGCTGCCAGCTTGAGACCCTCCTGTGCACCGGGCGGGACACGGTCATCCACATCCTTGTCTTCTGTCCCCTTCCAAGTTGCAGACTGCTTCAGGGCTGTCACGTGTCTGCTTCAGTTTCCCTATGGGTCGGTGGGCATGCACATTCCTCCTTGCAGGACTAATGTGGGGACAGTGAGGGGGGGACTCTGTTGGGGATCTCATTGACTCCTGACTGCACTCTCTCTTGAGTCTTATTCTCCTCGGAGAATTGAGATAGAAGCAGTGTTCCTCCTCCTTCCTCTGCCGTGGTTTAGTGGAAGGAGCCAGACAGACTTAGTTCAAATCCCAGCTCTGCCTCTTCCCTGCTGTGTGGCCTTAAGCAAGTCACTTAACTTCTCTGGTCTTCAATTCCTTTATCCATAAGAGGGGCTAATAAGAGTGCCCAGCTCACAGGGCTGTGGCAGGGGTCGAATGCGAAGATGTGTGTTAAGAGCCCTCAGCACAGTGCGGGGCAGCTGTTAGGGGCTCTGTAACTCAAGCCCAAACTCGTGTTGGCTGGGCCTCTAGGGAGGGGGCTTGGGGGGCTCCTCGAGAGGCTGCTGGTTCCTGAACTTTCAGCAACAGCAGCTTTGTGAGCCCCCCCCCCCCCACCCCTGCTGAGGTCTCTTGCTGTGGTCGGTCCTGCCGCGGCTCCCCAGGTGGAGGAGGGGGCATCTTGGGGCCAGCTCTGAGTCTTCAGAGCTCATGGGGCATGTGGAGGGGGAAGCCACCCGAGTCCCCCACTACTTTTCACTGAAAGGAACTTGGGGACGGCAGCGCTGTTCTGGGCCTCGGCCTGGCCTGGCCGGGTGCAGAGGAACACACCCCTCCCATGGCTGTCCCTACAGGCCTCCCCACTGAGGACCACGGCTGCTCCCGCCTGCCACTCCTACTGTGTGCCGGGCCCCTTTGTGACCCACGGCAGCTCCCACCTGCCTGCCCCTCCTGCTATGTGCCAGGCCTGTGGACCCACAGTCCCTCCCACCTGCCACTCCTATGTGCTGGCCCCTTCGTGGCCCACAGTACCTCCCGCCTGCCTCTTCTACTGTGTGCCGGGCCCCTTTGTGACCCATGGCAGCTCCCGCCTGCCTCTCTTACTACCTGCTAGGCCCCTTCATGAGCCACAGCTGTTCCCACCTACTGCTCCTACTATGTGCCGGGCCTGTGGAACCACAGTCGCTCCCACCTGCCACTCCTACTATGTGCGGGCCCCTTCGTGGCCCATGGCAGCTCCCACCTGCCACTCCTACTGTGTGCCAGGCCCCTTCGTGAGCTGTGGCCGCTCCTGCCTGCCACTCCTCCTATGTGCTGGGCCCCTTCGTGACCCACGGTACCTCCCACCTGCCACTCCTACTATGTGCCAGGCCCCTTCCTGTCCCTTGGCTCCCTTGGCTACTGTCATAGCCCGGGGAAGGAGATGTCACTAGCCCTCTGCCTTTAGAGGTAGCAAGGGGACACAGAGTACCAGGAGACCTGCCCACGTAGGACATGCAGAGCCAGGGCCCTGCTCTCTCCTCCCCGGGCAGACGGGCCTGAGCCAGGGAGGGGCGAGGTGCCTTGCCCTGCCAGGTCCCTGAGCTGGAACTGCCTCCTGCCCGCCTGCCCACCCCCCATCCTTGCAGTGCTCTCTGCTGGGCCCCCAGGACGGCAGCCTTGGGGTCAGACAGTCTGCGGGGCCCGCCTGGCTGAGTGTGGACTCCTCGTTTTGAGTCTGAGATGTAGGCCTTTCATCCAGGTGCCCACAGTAGTTTCCTAGCGCCGCCCTAACAAATTGCCACACACTTGGCTTAAAACAAGAGAAATGTATTCTCTCACAGTTCTGGAGGCCAGAAGTCCAAAATCAAGGTGTCAGTGGGGCCATGCTCCCTCCGGAGGCTCCGGGGGAGGGTCCTTCCTGCCTCTTCCAGCTCCTGGAGGCCCCTTGGCTTGTGGCTGCATCACTCCCGTCTCTGCCTCCCTCTCCATGTGTCCTCTCTATGTCCAGACCTCTCTCCCCTTTCTCTTATAAAGGCGCCAATCATGGGATGTAGGGCCACCCAAAATCCAGGGTGACTTCACCGCCAGATGCTTAACTAGTTCCATCTGCAAAGACCCTGTTTCCAGAGAAAAGCTGAGGTTTCAGGTGGACATGAATTTCCGGGGGACACTAGAGTGACCCGCTAAGGTGACCCTGGGCACATCCTCTAAATCCCGTGTGCCTCTGTTTCCTCATCTGGACATGGGCCAGAAAAGCGTAGCTTGCTCTCGTGGAGTGGAATCGATGCACTCCCTCAGCCGTTCATTCCTTCATTCATTCACTCCTCACTCACCCACCGGCACTCGGCTGGGCCTGGGACATCAAGCGAGCCGGGAACAGCGTCCTGGAGCTGAGGGTCGGCAGAGGGTGTCAGGAAGGAAACCGGGACTCAGTACACCAGCGTGGTCCTTGCAGGTCGTGTTTAGCGCTGGGAGGAGAGAAAGCGGGCCACACTCGAGTGCTGGCCCCCAGTGCGAGCCGAGCGCCGAGGGCCAGGCCCCAGAGGCAGCCGCGTCCCTGTGGAGCACGCTGGGCTGCAGGGGGCAGGGGCCTTAGAAGGCTTACCTGCCGCTCCCGCCGGAGTCCCTTATCCCCTCCTTCCTCAAGGACCCAGGCTTGGCACGTCCTGTGCCTCTCTGTCCCTGCGTCCCCCTGAGAAAGCCCCAGTTAGCGCCTCGCTGGGTCTGGACCCCATGCGTGTGTGGGGCCTCCGGCTCCAGGCAGGTCACATCCTTGAGCTGAGGGGCCACCCGAGGGGTGGGAGGGAGCTCCCCAGACCCCAGCACAGGTCCCCTATCACTGCGTTTGTGCTGGAGGGTGTTAACCGTCATGGGCCTGGACCTGCCCGAACGCGTGGGGTTTGGAGAGCCCGGAGCCCACCCCCCACCACCTTCTAGAAGTGAGAGCAGAGGCCGCGAGCAGGTTAGAGTGTGCGTCTGCACCGTGCATGCGACACTTCTCAGGTTACAGATAGGGAAACTGAAGCCAGAGAGGTTGAGGGACTTGATCAGGATCTCCAGCTACCATCGGGGTCTGGAGTCCGAACCCGGGTCTGACTTGAAGCCACTGCCTGGGGACACGTGAGTTTGTGTCCCGCTGCAGCCAGGGAGGGGTGTGTCGGTGTAAGAGCTTGGAGGCTGCAGCGCACCCCCCTCCCCAGTCCTGGCCGGGGCCGCTGGCCCAGCCCCCGGAGTGCTCTGCCCCCGCATCTGCCAGCAGTGCCCAGCGGCCGGGAGCGACACAACCCTCAGACGGCGGTGCACACCCGCCCGGGCCCACACCAGGCCCCGTCCAAGCCTGGGTGTGGAGGTGCCCTTTGTCCCTGCAGCACCTGCGAGGGGCACTCATCACCCCCATGGTGCAGATGTGGACACTGAGGCTCAGAGTGGTGCAGGGACCGCCCAGGTCTGACTCCAATGCCTGTGCTTCTGCCACCACCTCCTGGGGGGTCTCTGAGGGGCCAGAGAAGGTTGACCAAAGCCTCTGGAATGATCGATGAGCCGGGAGTGGGGGTTGGAGGCTGGTAGGACCTGTGCTCGGCTCCCCCACCACCGCCCCCTCCCCATGAGACAGTATGGTGTGGTCCGCAGAGTGGGGGCCCCCGAAGACGCCCACAGCCCGAGTCCCTGGAACCTGTGCAGGTGGCCCCTCACATGGGAACCGGCTGTGATGAAGTTACGGCTCCCGGGACGGGAGGGTCGTCACCGGGTTTGTGAGGGGGAGGCCCGGGCGTCAGGAGGGGTGAGGGTGGAAGCGGGGAGGCTGAAGGTGCTGCACTGCCGGCTTTGGGAATGGCAGGAAGAGCCCAGGCCGAGGACCGTGGGTGCCGCTCGAAGCTGGAAGAGGCCAGGGAGCGGACTCTCCCCTGGAACCCCCGGGAGAAGCAGACCCCCGACACCTGCCTGAGGACCCCCAGCCTTCAGAGCCGTGAGGAAGGAGCTCTGGCCTGTTTGAGCCGCCGAGTCGTGGTCTTTGTTACAGCAGCCGCAAGACATAAGACGCCGGCTTCCCTCGCTGCCCGCCGGGTGCCCTGGGCCGCCCCTTCCCCGCCTGCCAGCCTGGGCTCAGGACCCGCTGCAGGTGCCTCCCCATCCACGGCGTCCAGAACCTGGCCTCGCAGCTGCCGGGGTGGGGGAGGTGAAGCCCGGGCCCCGTGGGAGGATGTGGGCCTCCACTGTCCCCTCCACAGCCAGTCGGGACAGGCGGGTCTGAGCCGCATCAGGTGCCTGCCCGCCTGGGCAGGTGAGCCTCTGGAGGAGAGCCCCAGGCCCTCGCCTGGTGCCCCGTGAGGAGGGGAGCGCATAAGGCCCCTCCTGCTCAGTCAGGACCCCGGGGGGGTGGGGGAGAAATTAAGCCAGGAGGACTGAAACGAGGGTGAGAGTGACGCCTGTCTGCTGAGGAGCAGGCCACCTGCCCACAGGCCTGCATGGTGTTCTCACCCCCACTGCCCAGAGCGTCTGACGGGGGCCCCATGGGGGGCAGGATTGGGCTCCGAGTCACCCGCCTCGTTGGGCCTGTCCCCTGGGCATGAAGAGGAGGCCAGTGGATGCTACTCCTGGGGCGGCCGGCACAGAGGCAGGCGGTCCCCTCACTTCATCCCTTGGGGCCAGGTGTGACCCCCTGGGGTCCAGATGAGGACAGTGGGGCTCTGGTCACTCTTGGATGGACGGGGCAGAGCGAGGACTGAGGTCTGGGCTGTCTGAGGTGGGGTGGGAGCTGAGGCAGGCACCGGGAGCCCAGGTGGCAGCCAGTGGCATTAGGAGCCTGAGGGGGCCCATGGGGACCCTGTGGAGCCCAGCACCCCTGCGCCTCTTGCACCCACTCGTCCATCCCTCCCCTCGGGCCACTGGCCAGGAGCCGGGTCCTGAGATGAGCTGGGCCTCCACACCAGTGGGAGGGCCCCAAGGAAGTGCCAGTGCACTGGGGGTCCCAGTGGCCTTCTAGGGGCACCAAACAGGCAGCGCGAGGAGAGCACCTGGCAGAGGCCTGCCCCGCTCTGTCCTCTGAGGCCAGGTCCAGAGCGGAGCCTGAGAAAGGACTTGCCCAGGCCTTAGCCTCTCCGGGGGTCCCCTGCATTGGCTGACCTGCCAGAGGCCAGGCTCTGGGTGGCCCCCACCCACCCTCTGCTGGGGCTTCCTGGATGGACAGGTGGGTAACACTGAGAGAGGTGGTGGTGGCCAGGGACCTGCCCGCGGGGGCCCACCTGCTGCTAGCCCCACCTGGCCCCAGGGTGGCCATAGGCAGGTGCCCCCAGGAGCCCCACAGTCAGCCCTTCCCCTCCCAGCCTGAGCACAGGGCCCCCCCCCACTCCTGCCATCCTGTCCCCATCAGCCCCTGTGGCCGCAGGTCTCGACCCTGTCCCGGGCGCCCCGGAGCCCCCCCTGCAGGGCTCCCCTCTCCCCGTGCCCGCCCAGTGCTCAGGTGAGCGATGCTGGGACTCGGCCGCGCCCTCCGGTCCTCCTGCAGGGCGAGAGGGACAGGCTCCCGTGAGGGACTGCCCGGTGAGGGGAGGGGGACAGGTCAGCTTCCACTCGGGCCTCCCCCTGCCGCACCCCGGAGGCCACCTGCAGTTTCCACGGGACCCTTAGTCAGTGCCCCCAGCTGGGCCTGCCTGTCTCTGGTCTGGGAGGCCATGGGCTGGCACGGCTGGGGTTTCACTTCTATTTTGGGGGGATGAGAAGTTACACGAGGAGCTCTCGCTCTCCCCACCCTTCCTCTCTCCCCCGGTGGCGCACGGCGGGGCTTTCTTGTTTACCCAGCTTGGACTTTGGAAAGAACGTGGGACCTCAGCCTGCACCACTGGAGGAAACGGGAAGGAGTGGGGCCTTGCCTGTCCCCCCCATCCCGGGTTTGGGTGGGGGGCAAGGAGGGCTCGTTTCTGAGCAGCCGCCTGGGGGTGGGAGGCTGGGGCCCAGGGCTCTGTTCTCGCCCTGCCGGGTATGAAGCTGTGTGACTCTGGGCAGTCCCTTGGCTTCTCTGAGCCTCAGTGTTTCCTTCTGCGACCTGGGGTGGAACCGTCCCCGCCTCGTGCAGTGGTTGGAAGGAAGAGATGGAGAAAACCGCAGACAGCAGGTGGTTGAGCTGTGGTGCAGGCTTCTGGGGAGCACGTCCCGCAGGAGTCCCTGCCGACCGACCCCACAGCAGACACGACCCCCGGCCACGGTCTGCACCCCTGCAGTGTCTCTTGTAGGAGCTGTGATGATGAATCCCGTCGTGTGAGTGGGCAGCCCAGGGACAGGGGGTCGGGTCCCCGGGCCGAGGCCCACAGCCAGGAAGCCCAGAGCAGGGGTCACACCCAGGCCCGCCCCTGGACCAGCCTGGGGCAGGGTGCACAGGGCAGGAGTCAGGCGGGGTGGGGAGTGTGGCTGGAGCTCCAGGGTGACCCCGGCTGGGCGCTGCTCTCGGGCGTGGGCTGAGAGAATCAGACTTAGTTCACACTCAGAACCGTGGCATGGGGTGCTCTGAGCAGCCCCAGGGCAAGGCTGGGCGTGGGCGGAGTGGGGGCTAACAGGTAAACCAGAGAGACCAGCCCCACCAAAATGACGCAGGGGGCAGGGCATCAGAGCCTCCCCGACAGGTGTGAGCGGCTGGGACAGGGCTCCCAGGATGGTGAAGGGCAGGCCTCCAGGAGAGGGAACAGCAAGGATGAAGGCCCAGAGGCGGGAGGGAGGTACAATGGCCACAATGCACCGGACCCCCTGAGGGCCTCGGAGACGACGTCGTCCAGAGAGCTGGCTTTGCCATTCCAAGTTACTTGGCGTAGGTTCACCTCTGGGCAGGGGGACCCGAGTTTGGGGGGTTCCTCTGGGAGGTTTAATGGAAGAGGAGAAAGGACACGGGGAGGCCGGAAAAGCAACCCACGAGCATAGGAGGACTGTGCCAGGGGCTGCTGTGGCCTCCAATGAAGGCCCCTGGGCTCCACCACACTGGCTTCCTCCTGCCCCGGGGCCTTTGCCCATGCTGTCCCCTCTGCCTCATGGAGGCCTGGGCCCCCAGGAGACCTTGGCAAGGACCCTCTGAGCCTCGGGAGTGGCTGGGCCTCCAGTGGTCAAGAATGCCCCTCCACTGACTCCTCCAGCAGGCAGGGCTGATGGGGCTGAGCCCCCGGCACTGTGTCCAGGACATCCCCCAGCAGCGGCCCCACAGGGCCAGGCGTGGGTTTCCAGCTGTTGGGATTCCAGGGTGGTGGCTGCTGTGGGACAGCTGGCTTCCTGGCGGCCGTTAGACTTCCTGTCGGACTTTCACTTTGCCAAATCTGTAAGTGGAGAGCAGCCTTCCTGTGACACCGTCGTGGGGCTGGGCCCACAGGGGACTTGTAACAGGTGAGCACGCCCCCGGCTGTGACCATACCCCGGGCTCAGGGTGGCCCCGGATTTCATCCTTCCGGCTCTTGGGCGGGCGCGCTCTTGACCCCACTTCAGGCAGAAAACAGAGGGCGTGCACCCCTGGACTCACCAGGCCCCACAGTCATCAGGCACCCTGGGTCCGGAGACGAGCAGCCAGCGCGGGTGCGGCCAGGGCCAACGGAGAGGCCGGTGCTGACTCCCGGGCAGAGCTGGTTCTTGGCCGGGCCCGGCCCTGAAGGCCACGCGCACCCCCGCACCGCTCAGAGCCTCCTTCACCCGCTGGGGCTGGGGCCCTGCAAACCCTGCCCAGCCCTGGCTCCACGTGGGAGGCCTCACAGGCGAGGGCTTAGGGGACTCGGCCTCTGTGAGCCTCAGTGTCCCCATTTGCAGAGTGGACAGCCGGTCCATGTCGCTGGGGAGGGTGGAGCTGGATGAAGGCAGACAAGGGCACCTGGAGCTCGTGGCTGCTTCCTGCTCTGTGATGGGAACAGCAGCACGTGTCCAGCTGTCCCCTCCACACCAAGAATCGTGGCTGCTGGTCTGTGGCGGCACGCTTTAGAGCAGCGACCGGGTCCCAGGTGGAAGGGGTCCCACTGTCCAGACCTGGTTCTGGTTGGTTCTTCCCCTTGGGTGCATGTGACTGGGAAGGGGCGGGGGCACTAACAGGAAAATGAATCAGCAAAGTGCCAGAACATGAGTCTGCAGGGGGAAGGGAGGGGTCAGGAGGGCTTCTTGGAGGCAGTGACCTCTGAGCTGAGATTTCAGTATGAATAGCTGCTTGCCTAGTAAACAGGGAGGAGAAGGGCCCTCCAGGCAGGAGGCACGAAGACCCAGAGGGGTGCCGCCCCCCCCCCCCCCCACGGTGTCCAGCACTCCGTGTGATTAGAACGTAGGCTGTCCCGGAATGCAGGGAGGGGCCGTTCCCTACGAGCCTCGAATACCGCATCCAGGCCTCGGGCTGTGTCTGCAGGGCAGTGGCTGCCTCGCAGGGCCTAGGCAGGACGGACTCTGGCTGCAGCGGAGAGCAGTTCCCCAGGGAGGTGGGCGTGAACCCAGAGGTCCAGGAGGCCGCAACGGTGGGAGGCTGCAACGGTGGGACTTCAGGGTCGATTGGATCTGGAGGGCGAGAGAGAGCAGGATGAATTTCCACCAAATGGTTCTCAGGGTCTCCTTTGAGCCGGGCGCTGGGCACGGAGTCCTGAGCAGTACACAGCCCTGTGCTCTCGAGGTTTCTAGACAATGGTGGAAACCAGATAACCAGACAGATAAGACGTAAAGCTGCGGTTACACACTGACAAGTGCTGTAAACGCCGAGGACAACCTGTGATCTGAAGGAAGTAGATGGAAGAGGGGGAGGGGAAGGACCAGGCAGCACAAAGGGCATGTGCCAAGGCCCTGTGGCCTGAGGCAGCTACCCCAGTGGGGCTGGGTGCAGATAACAGGGGTGTGCAGTGCTCAGGGAGGTTGAGGGTCAGCAGGAGCCAGCTCACAGGCACCTTGAAGCACAGGGTGAGGAAGCCAGCTGGACTTGGCTATGTTCGGCGGTGGGAGAGGCAGGGAGAGGCAGTGAGAGGGTGCCCCCTAGTTTCTGGCCCAGGTGTGGAGAGTTCACGAGCACGGGAAGGGAAGCCGAGTTTGCAGGGAAGGTGACACATCGAGGTTTGGCAGCAGAGCGTGTGCGGGGTACACAGGACATCCTGGAAAGGGGCCAGGAGGTGACTCAGGCCCGGAGCTCCGGGGAGGCTGGGGCTGGAGGTGTGGGATCTTGGGATCGACATGGGAACCGAGGCTCTGGTGTGGCCAGGGTCCCCCAGGGACGGCCGGTCCCTGAGCTCCAGCGCCTGCTTCTAAGAGAGACTGGGCGCCCTGTGTCTGAGCGGCCCCCTTCTGTTCTAGGAGCAGAGCGGGAGAGGGCGGCAGAAGGGAGGCCTGGGCGCGGGGCGGGGTCCCCGAGCCTCGGGCCGGCAGCTCTCCTCTCTCCCCGCAGCATCCACAACGGGGTGATTGCCGTCTTCCAGCGCAAGGGGCTGCCCGACCAGGAGCTCTTCAGCCTCAACGAAGGCGTCCGGTGAGTGACCGTCCTGGCCGGTCCTGGCCCGGGCCTGGGTCCGTGAGTGGCGGGAGAGCTGTGCCAGGGTGGGGGGCCTGGCAATCCACCAGCCACACTTGAGGGCCCACCGTTAGAGCCACAGTGGGCAGTGACCACCAGGCCACCGTGGGAACCTTCACCGCAGGCCCTGGTTACGTGGCTTTCAGGCCTGGCAGGTCCCGTCCCCTCCCCCCCCAGGACTTATTTTCAGGGGAAGCAGGGTGGGACTTGACAGTGGCTCAAGATAATGCCCCCGTCCCGCTGGTGTCCAGTATCATGAAGGATATTTACTCTGTTAAGAGGAAGGACCCACCTGCCTAATGACGGGAGTGTCATTCCGGAAAAGCCATCACAGCCCGGCCGAACGCCCCTCCTTTCCTGTCCGTGGCCGAGAAACGAACACTTGTGAAGGAGCCCAGGACGACGGGCTTTGAGAGAATCTGCAAGGCTGGCTGCGTTAGTCCTGCCCTGTAGTGGAGGAGGCTGAAGCTCAGAGAGGTCGAGAGACTTGCCCAGATCACACAGTTGTACCGGGAGGCCTTCCCCACCTGGGTGCTGTTTCCCTCCTGCCCTGGCCTGTGCTGCGCTGGCCCTGTGTGGAAAGAGCTGCTGGGAACACAGGCAGCAAACCTCCGCGTCAGCTCAGGGCGGGAGCAAACGGTCATCGGGAGGGGGCCACATTCTCATACGTGGCACTCCCACCCCCACCCAAGTATAACAGAGCTGAAGGGGCCCTTACAGACGGTAAACTGAGGCCCAGGGAGGGAAAGGGGCTGGCTGAAGCCACATAGCAGGGGCTTGTTGCCTCTCCCAGGCCCTGGATATGTGACCTGCCAGGGGTCCTGCTTTTCTCGAGCTCCTCTAGCCCCGGGGGCCGCCAGGGCTCTCGGTGGGGCCTGGCAGTCCCGTCTTCCTAACACGCCTCTGCTTAGGGAACAGCCGTTGTGACGAGCCTGAGGGGTTGCTGGGGCTTTAAACAGCAACACGGGGAAACCCAGGGTGTGTGCTGGGGGCGGGGGACAGAGGAGCCGCCCTGGGCCCGGGCTCCTCTCGCCAGGCCTGGGCTCCTCCCCCAAGAAACGGGCAGAGGCCGGGGGTGACGTGAGACGAGGAGCTCCTGGCCGGTTAGGTTTTTGGGGACGGCTGCTTTTAGCCAGTTCAAGTAAATGTGGGGATGGTTAAGTAGTAGCAACCGGCTTTCCGGTGGGGTTGCTCTGTGCCAGCCCCGTGCCGCGAGCTGTCCGTGCCTTCACCTTCGCTGCGGCCCTGGGAAGTGGGTGCCGTATTATCTCCATTTCACAGATGGGGAAGCGGAGGCACAGAGAGGCGGTGGGTTGCTCGCGATCGCGGGGCTGGTCGGTGGAGCTGGACTCAGCCTGGGGGTCCTTCAGGACGGCTCCCTGGCCAGTCCTGAACCCCAGCTCTTCTCCGTCATGTGGCCACGTTAAATTAAGTGAATTTAATTAAGCTTTAAATCCATAATCGGTCATTAGCTGTGATCCCACGAGAGAGCCTTGTGACTGGAGCCACTGACTGCACTGTCGTCTGAGTGTTTCCCTCGGTTCTCCAGGCTGGTCCGTGAGGTTGAGGGGAGGGGTCCCTGGGCTGTACCCCAGCATGGGGAGGGCCGGGATGGTGGACAGTGACAGGACTGATGGATAGCCATCACACTGTTATTTCCCAATCTTATTTATTTTCCTTTTTTGAGATATAATTCACCCTTTTGAGATGTCCTGTTTATTGGTTTTTAGTATAGTCACAAGATTGTGCAGCCATCTCCACTGTCTAATGCCAGGACATTTCGTCGCCCCTCCAAAGGCCGGTACCCCTGCACGGTCACTGCCCATCCCCCTCCACAGACTCTGGCAAACACCAGTCAACCCTGCGTCTCTGTGGGTTTACCTGTTCTGGAGATTTCTCATAAGTGGAACCACTCAACCTGTGTGTGGCCTTTTGGGTCTGGCTCCTTTCACTGAGAACTCCGTACTCGGGGTTCATCTGTGCGGGAGCGTGTGTCAGAATTCAGTCCTTTCAAGGCCACGTAGTCCACTGCACAGAAAACCCGCCATTCTCTTGACGTGTTCCTCTGTTGGTGGCCGTTCAGGTTGTTTCCCTGTGGCCGTTGTGAGGTGGCTGCCGTGAGCGTCCGTGTCCGGGATTCTGTGTGGATGTGCATCTGCATCTCTCTCGGGTCCGTACCCAGGCCTGGAATGGCTGGCTCATATCGTAACTGTGCATTTACCTTTTTGAGGAACCGCCCAGCTGTTTTCCACCACAGCGGCACCATTGTACATCCCACCAGCAAGCTCCCCACGTCCTCAGCAACACTTGTTGTTTTCCGGTTTTTTAATTCTGAAAGTCCTAGTGGGTGTGAAGTGCTGTCTTGTGGTTTCACCTTGCGCTTCCCTTTTGACTAAGGACATTGAGCGTGTTCTCCTCTGCTTATTGCCCTTCATGTATCTTCTTTGGAGAATGTCTGTTCCCCTCCTTTGCCCATTTTTTAAATAGGATTATTTGTCTTTACTGTTGTAATAAGTTTATATATCCTGGATCTAGACCCTCTCTGGGTACCACTTTGCACATCCTTCTCCCACCCTGTGAGTCTGTCACAGTCTCGCTCGTGTTCATTTGGATGAACTCTGGTCCGTCCGTCCAGCCCTCTCTCTTCATTCCTGCCTTTGACCACCTTTCTTCTAAGATACGGAAATGGACAGACTTTGCATCATAGATTTCCCGGGTGGAGGAACTATCCCGGCCGGCCCAGCCCTCCCCCTGCCCAGGGCTCGTGGCGTGTGAGCTGAGAGGAGCTGTCAGGAGGTGCGGGGTGCCCACGGGCAGCAGCAGTGGGGCAAAGCCGCCCCAGAGGGGCTCCCTCAGAACCACTCCTTGTTTTCCAGCCCTGGGGAGCTGAGGGTCTGCTCGGCCCTGACGGAGACCTTCATTCATTCATTCGTCACTATTCACACTCATGGTCACTAACTGTGAGCAGGGGAGAGAGCAAGGAGGGCTTTATTGAGTACCAGCTGCATATGCTGAGGGTCAGCTCTGATCCCAGTGGACCCCCTGGACGCTCCGGCTCCACCTTCTGGGAGGGCTCAGGCCACAATGAGGGTGTGGGGCTCAGACGCAGGAGGGGTTTGCCCTCTGGCCTGCAGCATGTGGAGCGGACTTACCCAGGCTCAGCCTTGGGATGTTAGGAAGACCCTCCCTCCTTGCTCCTTGCTCTCTGGCCTTGCCCAGAGTGGCCTCTTTGTCATGCAGGTGTTGATCTTGAGATAGATTCAGCCTGGACATGGGGATCCCACAGTAGCTCGAGGTCACTCATGGCTTGGTCCTCGGAGGCCCTAAGATGGCTGGGCCCTGGGGACAGTGGGAGAGGAGGGAGGAGCTGCTGGGGGGGGGGGGCTGACCACAGAGGGTCCCTGACTTCACACCGGTCGGCTCTTCCTCCCCACTGCTGTCACAGGCGGAGTGCAGCCTGGTGCACGCCCCTGTTAATTTCACTGTCGGGCAGGGCTGGCGGTGGGCTGTGACATGACGTCAGTCCTGTGCTTTGAGGCTGCCAGCCATGGGCACGGCAGGGCTGTGGGGCTGCCGCCAGTCACCTGCTGTTACTCTGAACCTCGGTTCCCTCGTCCATAGGACAGGGGCACCAGTGCCTCCCGTCAGGGTATTGTGAGCCGAGGTCTGTGACCGGCCTGGCTTGGCTGTGGCCACTGAGAGCTACTCAGGGAGCAGGTCCCTCCTCTCACCCCCACCCCATCTCCTGTGCACCTGCAGGTCCTGCCGGAAGTCCCAAGCCCCAGGGATGACTGATGGTCAGGACACAGGAGCCACCCCATCGCAGCAGCTGGGGTGCTGGTTACCCTGCACAGGCCACCTGACCTGTGCAGTCACTTAGCTCCCAGACCCCCACCCCCACAGGGCTGGTGGGGGCAGCCCGTCCTGAACTGGGGTGCAGCTTACAGCTCCGCCAGGAAGATGAAATGCAGCCGCCCCAAAAAGGCCTTAGAGGACCAGAGCACCTGCTTTCGGGGTGTGGGGGGAGTGAGTTCCATGGCCCCCCCCCCCAAACACACACACACACACAGAGCTCCAAGGCTGAGAGAGCTGATCGAGGCAGGAGCCAGTGACTGTCACCCTCTGACTCCCGGGCACGACAGGCGGGAAAGGTGGGTGGCCCGCAGAAAGCAAGCGCTGTTTCGGCTTTTTCTGCAACGTGTTTCTTCTGAACAATACAGCTAGTCCCTCTGCACGGCGTCGCAGGGCCCTGCCTGAACGGCTGTGCGGAAACTGTGTACAGCGATCTCATTAATCAACTGGGAAAGGACGGTTGCTCCATGATCTTCAAAAACTTCCGTCAGAATCTTGAAGGCTCTGTCCCTGTTGGCTATAAACGTATGGGGGGATGAAAAAGATAGTAAAGTGAGTATGTCACCCAGTACACTGTAATTTAAAACGTTAGAAAATTGGAGAAGTGTTTATTTCTTTGTAAAAACTTATGAGCAGTCTGAACGACGTTTGCTCGGTCGGCGTTGCCACTCCTCATTTGTTCGCTGCATGTTCGTGTGCTCTTCTTCTGTGCTCTTGCATTTCTAGGAAATGTCACTGGGTTTTTCCTGGGAGACAAGGAGGCAACAGAGCTATGCACTTTGCTGCCCGTGCGTGAATGAGTGACAGATGCGCAGGGACCAGTGACAGACTGACTTTGCAAGGAGTGACGGGGTTGGTCGCTGACCCTTGGCACGTCTGTCCCCTGTGTCGTGACCTGTGGCCTGGAGAGCTGGCAGCAGACTGTGCTGTGTGCAGATACTCGCAGATAACGTGCCAGAGTAACCGACTTCTGAGCCGTGTTGGGGGCAGGTGTTACTTAACAAAATCGTGAAATGGTGCTCGCTGAAATTCCTGTCTATGGGATCCTTGCCAAGCAAGGACTCCTGTCATTCAGGATCGGCTTCTGATTGAGGTTTTTGAAATATTTGGTTCAGAACGTAAGGACTGTTGGGGAGGTTGTGTCAGGCCTGACATTGACAGTGCCCAGGTGTTTTCAGGCTGTTGTTGGTCTGGAATATGGCGCCCACCGTTCTCTCAGCCTGTGGATGTGTGGGGCAAGGAATTGTCACCATGAGTACCAAGGACAAGCTTCAGATCCCAACTTGGTACATACTGTGTGGCTTTGGGCAAGTCACTTGACCTCTCTGAGCCTCTCTCGCCTCCCCTGTGAAAAGGAACCACCATCAACACCGGCTGCTGGGTTGGTGAGACAGAATGAGCTTAGAGTGAAGGAGGAAACACCATGAAAAGGCCCTGCTGGGTGGCTGTGATGTGCTGTCAGCTCCGGGACCTGGCAGAGGGAGCTGGGCGTTGGGGGCCCAGCCCTTCCGGGTGTCACCCGGAGAATGTGTGAGATGCTTGTGGCCCTCGGTTCCCTCTGGGGACTCCAGCTTCTTCCTGTGCAAAATGGGGGCGGGCACCTGACGAGCCACAGTGTGGACCACGGGAGTGTGCAGGCCAGCCAGCCCCCTGCAGCTCAGGGACGGGGACGTCCCACCCGTCATGTTGGGCCGAGCCGGGTGGTCTCCCCCTCAGCCCTGGGGCCCGCCACGTGGTCTGTGACTCGCACGCTCCCTCACTCTCGTCTCCCCTCCCGCCCATAGGCAGCTGCTGAAGACAGAGCTGGGGTCCTTCTTCACCGAGTACCTACAGGTGGGTGGTCTTTGCTCTCCAGCTGGGCCGGAATTGCTCCCGAGCTGCCCGGAAAGGACAGGGGGTCACTTTCTCTTGGTGGGTGTATGGAGCACTCAGATCCGAGGACTCCCCCACCTCGTGACTTGGTTTCCTCATCCACCCGATGTGGATTGTTGTTAAGGTTAAGTGACAAGATGCAGGGGAGGTCTCTCCACTGTGCCTGGCATGTGGAAGGCCTCAGGGTTAGTTTTGTTACTAGCTGTCCACCTGGGACATCAGTGTAGGGTCATCTGCCACCCCTACCCCTCAGTGCCCTGAGCTGCGTGTTGACAACGTCAGCAAGATGTCAGCGTCCCTGAGGCCCCTCGGTCCCAGGCTGTGCAGCACCTTACATTTGTCACATCCCGTCTGGCCAACAGGCCTGCAGAGTCGGCAAACACACGGCAAGCTGGGGCTCAGGGACGTGAGGCCCTGCCGAGGTCACACAGCCAGGACGGGCGAGGGCAACACTGGGGCGTGCAGGGACGTCCTTGTCCAGGCTCAGAGCGGGGGGCCTGCCCTGCCCGGGCACATCACGTGGGTTTGGGGTTGGTTTTTTAATTTGACAGCTTTATTGCGGTGTAATTTACATACCCCATGGCACACCCCTTTAAAGTGTACGATCAGTGGTTTTTAGTGTGTTCACAGAGTGGTGTAACCATCACCACTGATTCCAGAACGTGTTTATCTCCCCAAAAAGGAGCCCCACGTACCCACACTCAGTCCCCGCTCCTCACCCCACAGCCCTGGCCCTGGGTCAGCCTGTCCTGGGTGTTTCATAGCCGTGGAACCCACAGCATGCAGCCTTCTGTGTCCGGCTGCTGTCACCGAGCAGCATTTCAGAGGTTCATTCATGTCCTAGCTGTGTCAGCACTGCATTCCTTTTCACATCTGAGTAGTATTCCCCAGTATGGACATACCCCATTTTGTGTGTCCATCCATCCATCTGTCATGGACACGGGCTGTTTCCCCCTCTGGGCTGTCGGGGCTGGAGCAGAGACCACACGGTGTCCTCCTCAGCCGAGATGCCCCAGGCAGCGAGCGCAGCTCTGTGGTTGTCAGTGATGGCCGTTCTCAAGCAAGGCCTTCGGTCATTGGGCCTCTCTCCTTCAAAGTCCCCCCTCATCGTGGGATCCAGTCCTGGCCCGTCTCCTAGGGCTCGTCCCTGCAGCCACTCCTGCGGGCTCAGTTGTCAGTGTCCTCCACAGGTGGGCTGTGGGACCTCTGTGAGTCCCTTCCCGCCTGGGCATCTGCTGCTTGTTGGCAGACTCAGGGGCCCTTCCCGCCAGGCCCCAGGGCAGTCACGGCATCTCTTGTGTGTCTTTCAGAACCAGCTGCTGACAAAGGGCATGGTCATCCTGCGGGACAAGATCCGCTTCTATGAGGGTGAGTGGCAGCCCTGCACCGGGGACCATGTGCCACGCCACCTGCTTGCTGGTGTGGCTGCCGGGTACCGTGGCTGGTGCCCCAGGATGGTGGCTCTGCAGGCGTGCCTGCTGGAACCATGGCCCTGCCAGCCTTGCTGGGCCCCCAGGGCTCTTGGAGGGCCGAGAAGGGGCAGAAATGATGCTCGGGGCGGCAGGGCTGGGATCCAGCCCCAGGAGGGGCCCTTGTTGGGGAGAGCGTCTGCCCTCCAGTCTGCTGGGGCCCAGGGGGACCAGAGACGTCAGGGAGATGCTCCGCTTCGACTCGACGCCCACGGGCCTTCTGGCTGCAGGGAACCCGGTCAGGGTCTCCGAGGACTGGAGGGGGCGGGGCCAGGGCAGAGGCGGCCCTGACTCTCCCCAGGGAAGCAGCCGAAGCAGGGAGCTGCCACCTGGGTGGGAGCAGCGGCCTCACGGGGTTTGGGGCCGCGCAGGGCGTTCTGGGCAAGTCTGTCTTGTAATGCTCCCACCCATTCTGTGAGGCCTCGGGTCCTTGTTCCCATGTCACAGCCGGGGGACGATAGAGTGGTGACAGGCTGTTCGTCCGTGGCTGCACTGCAAGGCAGAGGTGGAGGTGGCACTCAGACCCTGGTCAGCCTGACCGCAGTGCACACGCCTTCGCCCTCGGAGGCCCCTGAGTCCCAGTGGGCCTCTGCCTGGGTCGGGGTTCAGCAGTCGGGGTTCTGACCCACCGCTGTCTCCCTCCTCCGGGCCCTCGGTCCTGGCGGGACAAGCCAGGTCCCGGCTCCCTCGGGCCCCCCGTGTCCGTGGACCGACACCCGCAGGGTGCGCCTCCTCACCGGAGGGAAGTGGCATCAGGGGAAGTCAGGTTACAGGAGGACCCGGCGCAAATGTGTGCGCCTTTGCTGAGGGCCTGCTCTGTGGGTTCAGGCCCTGCACTGGGTCAGGTTCCAGGAGCGTTTGTTGAGTACTTGCTGTGTACCGGGCCTCGGGCACGTGCTTGCTGTGTGCTGGACACTGTTCTGCGTGCTCTCCGTCTCCTAACTCGTTGGCTCCCCCAGCCACCCTGTGGAGGAGCCACTGAACATATGGGGAAACCGAGGCACAGAGGGATTCAGCAACCTGCCCAGGCCACGTGGCTGCTATGTGGCAGCCTGTGCTCTTCTCGCTCTGCTCCATATTCCTTCTCAAGTCTTCCCTCCGGACCTCGAAGGAAGGGGTGTCAGCCCATTTCACGGAGGGGGAGACTGAGGCCTGGCAGCCTGGTGGGCTCTGGAGGAACCCCGAGCTGCCCATGCCCTGTTCCTTTCACAATGGGAAGCACAGGCTGCCAGGTTTTGGGCAGGCTTCCTGGAGGAGGCAGCCCAGAACCCGGCTGGACAGGGCGGTGAGGGTGTGGCACCTGGTGGAGATGGCTCCCACGCCCTCCCCTGCCTCCCGCATTCCAGCAGTGTCTGCACCTCCCACCAGCCTGGCCCAGGGCGGCCGGGACCCTGGGAGAAGGGAGCTTTGTGTGGCCCAGCAGGGTCCTGCCTGTAGCGGCCGTATCCGCCAGACCACCCAGCAGGGAGGGCTAGCCCCGGCCAACCTCCCCAGGCCTCAGGGACAGGCACGGAGCCCCAGGGTGGGGGCCAGAGGGCCCGGCCTCCAGTTCCCATCCTGCCACAGACACGTCATTTCCCTTTGGCCTCAGTATCCCCAGTTAACACTGTGGGGTTGGACTGGCCCCATCTACGTGCTCAGTACTTGTGAGGCCCCTGGTGGCCTCTGGGGACCTAGAGATGGAGGAGACCCAGGCCCACAGTGCAGGGGAGACACCACCAGGGACCAGACGGTGACAGTCCAGTGTCGTGGATGGCAGGGTAAGGGGAAGGATACGCTAGTTCCACCTTGGCGGTCAGGGAGGGCTGCATGGAGGCAGTGGTCCTGGAGTAGGACCTCAAAATGTGGTCTGTGCAGGAGGCCATCTGGTCCCCTTCAGCTGTGCAGTGGGAACGGCAGCTGATGCCGCACGCTGGGAGGGCAGCCGTGAGCGCCTCCCCCTTCCACTCCCACCCGCTCTGGGTCTCAGGGAGAGCTCTTCCTTGAGATTGCTATCTATGAGTAGCCATGGCCTCGCCTGTGCCTCTGCCTCTGCTGGGGGCAGGGCGGGTAGTTCCACATGGGGCAGCTCATACCCTCTCCACCTGCCCCTCCCTCCAGCCTCCAGTGAGGCCCTGGACGTCAGCTCCGGAGCAGAGCGATTCCTGGGGGTGGCAAGCCTGGGGGCCAGCCTTGAGGTGAAGGCTCCCTCCCGGGACGGCATCCAAAGTCCAGGTTTGGTGGTCATGTCGCGACAGCTAACAGCAGTGAGCTCTGGCTGCAGCCAGGCCCTGTGGTCATCGCTGTCCCTGGGGTCTTTCCACGATGAGCTGAGACCTGAGCTGACACCGGCCTGGCTCACTCCGGCCTCCGGGGCCTGCACCTGGGCCCTCAGGGCTCTCGAACTAAATGAAGGCAGGCAGACAGACAGACCCACCCCTGGGGGAGAACCAGCCCAGGGTCCCTGCCACTGCCTGGGTCCCCTGTGCTTCGGCACAGACGCAGCGCCTGTGGGCCCGCCGGTCACCCATCAGCGGCCAGCACTGAGACTGGCCGCGTGGCAGCTGGCAGCCCCGGGCCTGGGAGCACGTCTGAAGCGCCCGTTCTGCAGAGGGCCACACTGAGGCTCGGCTTGAGGGACTCCCTGGGGTCCCACCGCCACGCAGAGCGGGCCTCAGTGCACTGCCGCCTGACTCTGCAACCCCTGATGACCCCGCCCCCCCAGACCACCGTGCCCAGTGGGGACCTGGCTGGTGGGTGCCGCCATGAGTCAGCCAGCGGGTCTGGCGGGCCGGCCCCAGGTTTTACAGCCCCTGCTTCCCGTGGTGGTTCCGCCCCCGGGCTGGAGGAGGGCCGGTGCTCAGAGCCGCCCGTCTGCCCACACAGCGGGGACCTGAAGGGACCTTTTTGTGCAGACAGAGCTCCCAGCGCGCTGAGCACCCGCCCGTCCTGGGCTCCAGAGCCAAGTGTGGCCCCGGGAGGATGGGCGCTGGCTGCAGGGCAGGGAGCCGCAGTGCCAGCAGATGGGCTGTGCTGTGCACGAGGCCGGCCCCCTCCCCAAGCCCGGCGCCTGTACGGCCCTGGGGTTTTCTGGGGCCCGAGAGGGGCGAGGAGAGAGGCCGAGGCCTCTGTCCAGCCTCCGCGTTGCCGTGGAAACCTCGAGGCGTGAGCAGGCCAGTCTGGGAGGCCGGCCAGCCTGTGGCGCTTTCCCCTCCGTGCCCGGAGACACCCACCACACCCCGTTTCTCTCCGGCTGATGGCTAGTCTGGCTCCAAGGGGGACCCCGCCCAGGAGCAGAGGCCTTGGCCACAGGCACTGGGGCTGCTGATCCCGGACCCTGGCGCCCTTCCCCCCAGCTTTCTGTCAGTCCAGGCAGAGGGACTGACCATTCAGCACTGCGCTTTTCCTGGGGGCGCCCAGAGCCAGCTTGGGCACCTCAGTTGTGCCCTTGTCCCCTGGCCATCCCCCCGAGGATGGCTCCTTCCCCAGGGCTGGCAGAAATTCCTGCAGAGCTTGTCCAGAAGTCTGCTTTCTACACATCTGCCTTCGTGGTTCACACGCCAAGGGTGTCAGTCAGCCTGGCAAAGCCATCATCCCAAATCAGCTTGGATAGCACCTCCTCCAGGAAGCCCTCCCAGCCTGACCCTCTCTTCTCCACTCTCCTACCTGAGACATGTTGCTGCTATTGGACGGGGTCTCCCTGAGTCCCCAGATCCCACCTCAGGCCGCCTAGGGTGGCGGGGACCCAGCCTCTCAAGGGAGAGACCTGAACCTCTCGGAGGCTCGGCTTCCTCCTCTGCCCAGTGCGGTCACCCCTCGCCCTCGTCCTCGTAATTGCTGTTCAGTGTCCTGCCTTCTGTCTCTTGATGGAGCTGCCTGGGCCCTCACTGGTCCGTGTCGGGCCTGGCACAGTGTGGGTGCTCTGCACGTGGACAGATGGACAGACGGGAGGGAAGGATGGCTGGGTGGACTCCTCAGCTGCTTGGCGGGTGAATCGGGAGAGACGGAGATGAAAGTGGGGCTCCGCCGGGCGCGCCTGGTGAGGGATCAGGCACTTAGCGCCAATGTCGCCGGCACTCTGCTGCCCCAGGCCTGGTCGGTCTCGTTTCATCCCATTGGCTCTGAGAGGTCAGCCTGTCACTGTCCCGTTTTACAAATGGGGACACTGAGGCACGGGCCACAGAGCTGATGAGCGTTCTGTGCCTTTCGCGTGGGGCGGTGGGAGGGGGCTGTCTCCACGGCCCAGAGCCCGGCCCTCGGCCCCTGCGTCCTCCCATGGATGGTAGAGACGGCTGCCGACCTGGAGGAGTGGAGTGCCTGCGGAGCCGTTGGGCACGGGCGTGACGGCCTCCTACGCCCGCAGGACAGAGGCTGCTGGACTCGCTGGCGGAGACCTGGGACTTCTTCTTCAGCGACGTGCTGCCCACCCTGCAGGCCGTGTTCTACCCGGTGCAGGTGAGCGGCCCCCGCGGCTGTGGGACCCGGGGCCACGGTGACAGCGCGGCCTGGGGATGGGCGCACCCTCTGCCCTTGCTGCCAGTTATGGGCTGTCTGCGCCTGGGCACATCTCTGGACCTCTCAGAACCTGTTTCCCACCCACAAAGTGGCAACAAGGACAGCTCTCTCCTAAGGGCGCTATAAAGCCCTGAGCAGCACACAGTAGGCCATGCCCAGCGCATAGTAGGGGCTCTGTGTGCGACAGGAACCCTTTCCTTGCCTGAGAAAGCTGATGGGGGCCCCTCTTCTCAGGGCAAGGGTCATCTGGGGAGCACGACCGGGTGGGAGGGGGCCTGAGGGTCAGTGGGTCCATTCGCCTGTATCTGGCCCCAGGACTGGGGACGTGGGGGGAAGCGACAGTCTCACATGACAGCACCGGGGTGAGCGCTGTGTTCTGTGTCTGCAGGGCAAGGAGCCATCGGTGCGCCAGCTGGCCCTGCTGCATTTCCGGAACACCATCACCCTCAGCGTGAAGCTGGAGGATGCACTGGCCCGCAGCCACGCCCGCGTGCCCCCCGCCATCGTCCAGATGCTGCTGGTGCTACAGGTGGGTGGGGGCCCGGGGAGGCCACCACTTAGCCCCGTGTCGGGGCATCTGTGGGTGTGAGGCCAAGCTCAGGGGCAGGTGGTGTCTCAGGCTGGGCTCCCCAGAGGCAGAGCCTGAGACAAGGGTTTGGGTCCACGTGACTTATCAGTGGGGACACTCAGGAGAAACCGAGAAGGGAGAGCATGAAGTAGGAGGGGTGTGGGGTGGGGACAAAGGTGTGGGTCAGGAGAAGGCTGGCCTCGGCCTCACCCCACGGGGAGCTCAGGGGTGTGAACGGGACCAGAGCCGTCCCTCGTGGGCGGGGGGCTGGGCCTTCACCCCCCTCCTCAGGCAGCCACTGGGGCTCTGGGCCGCCCCCGACTCCCCGTGGTGGTCCCAGATGTTTCTGGTGCAAATGGCTGTCATCCACAAGGTCACTCTGGGGAGGGGGCAGCTGCGTGCTCTGGGTGGCCCCACTGCCAGCATCTGGGGGCGAGTGGCCTGCCCAGGACGGGGTGTGCTGGGCCCCCAGCAGCCTCCACTGCCAACTGGGCCTTTCTGCGGACGGCTGCGTCTTGAGCCCCCTGCCGGCACTGCCCCCCGCTGCAGTGTACGACTCGTCTCCTGTCGCAGGATGAGGGGGCACCGCCACAGCCCTCATGCAGGTGGGGAGCTCGAGTCCTTGCTCGCCCCAGTCGGATGATCTCAAAGCCCAGGTCCATGTCCTGAGTCCCTGTCATGTGGAGATCCTTCTAGATTCGGGCCTTCGAGGTGGGGCCTGGGGCCCAGGGCAGCCGGTGAAGGTTCCAGAGCAGGGAGGGGCTGCTGGGCCTGGAGGTTTGAAGGGTCAAGGGGCTGTGCTGGCGGGAGCTGGTGGTCATCCTGGCGGCCAGGCAGGATGCCCGGCCTGGCCCTGGGGTTTCGACGGATCTTAGGTCAGACCTGGCTGCCTCGAAGCTGGGGTGTTGGGGTTTGTTGCCTCTCTCGGCCTGTGTGAGGATGATGAGGAGAAATTGGATGCTCCTGGGAGCGGGCGCCGGGCTGGGATTTAGAGGCAGGAAGGCGGAGGGTGGCACCTTGGTCCCAGGAGCGGCACCGGGTGGCCTCCTGGCTGCGGTGGTGCTGCCCCCTGGTGGCCACTGTGCCTCCTGCAGCTTCCTGGGCTTCAGCCCTTTGCCCCCCAGACTGTTCTCCTGCCCCCAACCTGGCCCGCACTTCGAGTGACCTCTCCCAGCCCCGCAGTGAACTCGTCCCCACTGTTTTCGAGTCCCGGATGGATCTGAGGTCACAGCTGCTGGTCAGGGTGGCTTGAGGGCCTCCCGAGTGCCCTGGGCGTCCCCCGCGGAGTCACAGTTCCCTCACTCGGGGTGCCGGAAGCCGGGGTAACGGCCGTGCATCTGAGTGCACGCGAGTAAACAAGTTCTGGGAACGGACAATATAAAGTTTGCCAGACGCCCAGCACAGCCCAGCGGGAGCGCCATCCTCCTCTGTGTCACTGTTGCTGGGGGTGGAGAGGATCCCGGAGAGATGTGGGGTCCTTGGGGTTCATCTGGATGACTTGGGGGCACCCATGGAGTCCCACCCCCTCCACCCACGTCCAAACACAGCTGGCTCCACAGAGTCTGTACTGCTGCCCCCCTTGCCCCCCTCTCATCTCTGACATTAGTGGCTCGTGTCCCCTCGCTCCGTTTCTTAGCCTGGCTGGAGGCTTATTGCTTCTATTGATCTTTTCAAAAAACCAGCCTCTGGTTTCATTGATTTTTCTCAGTCAGTTTCCTGTTTTCAGTTTCACTGATTTCCACTCTGATGCTTGTTTCTTTTTCTCTGCTTACTTTGGACTTATTTCCTCTTCTCTTCCTAGTCTCCTCTGGTGGAAACTTCGATTTTGATTGTAGATCTCTCTCTTTTCTGATATATCCATTCGTGCTGTCAGATTCCGTGTCTGCACAGCTTTCCCGTGAACTTGGGTAAGTGGTGGTTTCATTTTCGAGTTTAAATCCTTGAAAATCTCTCTGGAGGGTTCTTCTTTGACCCGCATGTCATTTGGAAGTGAGTTATTTCGTCTCCGTGTATCTGGGGATTTTCCAGCTATCGCTCTGTCACTGGCTCCTGCTTAGTTCCCGTGTGCTCTGAGAGCAGGCGTCGTATGGTTTCTGTTCTCTCGACTCTGTTAAGGTGCGTTTCACAGCCCAGGATGGGTCTGTCTTGGCGAATGTTCCCGTGAGCGTGAGAGGCATGCGTGTTCCGCGGTGGTCGGATGACGTCGTCTAGAAGGCAGATAGATCCAGTTGGTCGATGGTGCCGTTGAGTTCGGAAGTTGGCGTGTCCGTACGGAAGTCGGCATGTCCGTACGGATGCTCTGCGTCTGTTTCTTTCTTTTTTTGTTTTTTTTCCAAAGATTGGTACCTGAGCTAACAGCTGTTGCCAATCTTCTTTTTTTTTCTCTGCTTCTTTTCCCCAAAGCCCCCCAGTACATAGTTGTATGTTTTAGTTGTGGGTACTTTCTAATTGTGGTATGTGGGACACCGCCTCAGCGTGGCCTGACAACTGGTGCCATGTCCACGCCCAGGATCCAAACCAGTGAAACCCTGGGCCGCTGAAGTGGAGCGCACGAACTTAACCACTCGGCCACGGGGCCGGCCTCTTTGCGTCTTTCTCCACATCCTCTCCAACATTTGTCACTCTTGGTTTTGGATGTTTTTACCAATCTAACGGGTGTAAGGTGATATCTTAGTGTAGTTTTGATTTGCATTTCCCTGATGATTAGCGATGATGAACATCTTTTCATGTGTCTATTGGCCATATTCATATCTTCTTTTGAGAAATGTCTGTTCATGTCCTCTGCCCATTTTTTGATCGGGTTGTTTGTTTTTTTGTTGCTCTTTGCGTCTTTCTGAGAGGGGGCAGAAGTCTCTGCCGTGAGGGGGTCTCTGTTTCTCCCTGCAGGTCTGCCAGCTTTGCCCACGTGGCTTGGCGCTCTGCTGTGAGGCGCGTACATGTTCACGTTTGCTATGGCCTCTGGCATCATGTCGTGACCTCCTTTCTCCCTGGTCACGTTCTTGGTCCAAGTCCGCCCTGCCTGAAGTTGACGTAGCTGCCCCTGCCCCTGCTGCTCGGCGTGTCCCTGGCATCTTCGTCCGCTCGCACTTTCCATCTGTGCATCTTTACGGGGCGAGTGGGTTTCTGTGGGCAGCACACAGTTGGGTTCCTTTGTCGTCTTGAACTCTTGTTTCACATTCTGCCCGAGTGTATCTTGTTCCTTAACCGGCTGGCAGCCCTGCGGAGTCGTGTGTTTCATTCATCCCTCCGTTCAGACCTCATTCATTCACAGTCGCTCACTGAGTGCCTGCCGTGTGCCGGCACTCTGCCGAGGGTGCTGGGGGTGCAGAGGTTGCCCGTCGGTCAGCAAGACCAAGGCTGTCCTCTCGGCAGCTTCCTTCCTCCAAGGCTTTGGCTCCAGTGAAGCTGGAGGAGGCAGATGAGACCTGGCAGCGCGGAGCGGTTGGGAGGGGCAGTTCATCAGATGGACGGGCCTTGGCTGCCCAGCCCAGGCTTGGGCCCGGCCTGGCCTGTGGGGCAGCCTCTTCTGGCCTGCACCCCTCCACGGGGTCAGGAGTGAGGGCGGGGACCCTTGGGGAATGAGCGCGGCCCTGCAGGACTGCCTGGAGCCTCTAGGAAGCCAGCGCACGGGAAACTCTCCCGAGGGGCAGAGCTCAAGGCCAACCTCACTTGCCCCCAGGCCCTTTCCCGCCGGGCAGCACGGTCTCCCAGGACCCCGTCAGAACAGGGAGGAGGGACTGCTGTTCATGGTGACCTGGCTGGGCTAGGGAGGCAGGGAACAGGCTGTCTGGTGGATGGAACAGCGTGAGCGAGGGCACCTGACCCCCCCGAGTCCCTCTGTCTCTTGCAGGGGGTGCATGAGTCCCGGGGCGTGACCAAGGACTACCTCCGCCTGGAGACGCTGATCCAGAAGGTGGTGTCGCCCTACCTGGGCACCTACGGTCTCTATTCCAGCGAAGGCCCCTTCACACACTCCTGCATCCTGGGTATGGGTCCCCTGGGCCTTGGGCGGAGAGTGGGGTAGCCACTGGCTCTGTCCTCCTCTGCCCTGGGGGCCCAGGCCTCCCAGTGAAAAGGCGAGCAGAACCAGGATCCCACTGGGGATTCGCTCTTCAGTCCCAGCAAACCCGTCCTGAGCGTCCACTGGCCCTGCCGTGTGCTGGGCCCTGGACGTATGGAGATGGGTCACCTGGGGTCCCTCCTTCAAGAGCTGAGGGGACCCGCTGGACAGACACCATAAGTGGTGATGTGATGACGCGCCTGAGAGCCCTGCAGAGGCCTCTGTGTTCTGGAGAAAGTCACATCCGTGCTCAATCCTGAAAGTGGGGAATTAGCCAGGCAGACGACACAGCACCTGCAAAGGCCCAGAGCCCCAGAAATCCCAGCTAGTTTGGGGAGTCCCAGGGGAGGGATGAGGTTGGAGGGTGGATGTCCAGGGGCTGCCTGGCATGTCCGGCAGAAGCCAGGCACATTGCTCCTTGAACAGACACCCCATTGGTTCATTCGGCACCTGCTGTGCACCAGCCTCTGTTCTTGGTCTTGGGGGTTCAGCAGAGACCAAGCCCCACCCTCATGGGCTCTCATCCACCAGAGGAGGCCGACCAATGAGTAAATGAGGCCCAGATGAGTCCCCAGGTGACCCAGGTGACACGAGGACCAGGGCTGGGAGCTCAGGGAAGGCCAGGCCGAGAGGACTGCGGAGCTGAAGGGCCTGGAGAAGCCGGGCCTGGGGAGAGGTGCTCAAAGAGCATCCCAGACCGAGGGGACCACTCGAGAGGGCCCCCCTCATCCAGAGTGCCCCCAGCGTGCTGGTAGAAGAGCCACCAGGGCCCCGTATGTGTGGCCCTGGACGCCGGGCACCCCTGGCCTGGCAAGGAGGGAGCCTTCTGATCCAGGAAAGGCCCTGGACCCGCTGGCCGTGCTCAGCCCTGCCACCTGGTGGTCACTGTACAGAACCGCAGGGTCCTGAGTGGGAGGCTAGCCTGCCCCATGCAGACTCTGCCCGCCGTCCCCCACCCTCCAGGGCCCCCCACACTCAGAATAACCCCAGCTCTGGTCACACGTGTCATCTGCCCCTGCCGTGGACTTAGCACTGCCCGACCTGAGGCCCACCTGGTGGGTTTGTCCCCTCCACTCACTAGGACCCCAGCTCTGAGGGCAGGGGCTGTGTCTGCCTAAGAAGGTGCTAGGATTTGTTGACTTTCCACAGGTGGGGAGACTGAGGCACGTCACAGGTCACTGGCAGGGTGCACCTTTGAACCTGAGCACTTGGCTTCAGCCCCCCAGCCACTGCCCATTCAGTCTGAGAGGCTGGGACCAAGGAGACAGCAGGAGGGCACACAGGGTGGGACGTGGGGACAGAGCTGGGGTGGGAACCCGTGTTCCTCCCTGCCCAGCCCAGCGGCCCCTCAGCAGTGCCTGTGGTGGTGCTGGGCCAGGATCTGCACCAGTCGGGCTTGTCCCTGTAGCTGCCCCTTGGCGCAGGGCTGACCCCACAGTAGGTGCACACAGTAGGTCTACATAGTAGGTGCTACCTGGTGTCTGGCCAAAGGAAGAGCCCGAAACCGGCAACTTTGCTGAGTACTGCCCTGTCCCCTGGTGTCTGATACCCTGTGTGTCTGTCTGTCTGTCTGCAGAGAAGCACTTCCTGCGCCGCTCCCGCTCGGGGGACGTCCTGGCCAAGAACCCGGTGGTGCGCTCCAAGAGCTACAACACGCCGCTGCTGAACCCCGTGGCCGAGCATGAGGCTGAGGGCGCGGCGGCCGGCGGCCCGGGCATCCGCAGGCACTCGGTCTCTGAGATGACGTCCTGCCCCGAGCCCCAGGGCTTTGCTGACACGCCCGGCCAGGGCCCCACTGGGGCCTTCAGACCGTCCCCGGCCCCGCAGTTGGGGCCCTGCCCCAGCAGACTGTACCCCCCCACGCAGCCCCCCGAGCCCGGCTCAGGTGCAGCCCACAGCTCCCCGCCCTCCTCCAGCCCCGAGAACCTCGTGGACCAGATCCTGGAGTCAGTGGACTCAGATTCCGAAGGCATCTTTATTGACTTTGGCCGGGGTGACGGCTCGGGAACAGCTGAGTTTGGGGGGGCCGGGGGGCGGCAGAGCGTCGTGTGAGGGCTCATGTTTTTACTGACCCCGTGTGTGTGCCCGTGTGCGAGTTTTTTACTCCGTCCTGTCTGTCCCCTGTGGCCTCAGCCTCGTGGGCATCCCCGAGTCCTTGTTGGGATAACGTTGACCCCCGACTTCCCCAGCACGGCTCCGTCCTGGGGCATCTGCGTCCGAGGCTCCCCCTGCCTCGCACAGGTCACCAGGTGCACGAGGCAACCTCATGTGCGTGGAACAGGTGTCGCCACTCACGCCACCCCCGGCCCTCCAATGTCCACACCCACGGAGACTGTGAATCCCGGGGCTCGGCCAGGCCCCCAGAAGGACCCCCAGAGCATTGGGGGTCAGTAGCAGACCTGCCGTCCCCTTCCCCGCTCGCCTCAGGCCACAGTGCCACCTCCTGTGTGTGGCTGTCCCAGCCCCTCCAAGCGGCCTGTGCTCGTTCTGCCTGGGGTGGCTGTGGCAGGGAGAGGGTGGAATAAAACATGTCTAGCCCGCTCCCGAGCTCATGTCTGCGACGCCAGGCCCCGTGGACGACCCCCCAGGGTCCTCATCCCCAGAAACCTCGCCTCACGGGGGGCCTACCCTCCCCACTCCCAGAGGAGCGGCTTCCTGTTAGCCAGTTTCTCCATCTCACCCTGACAGAGGGGTGGGAGACCCCAGAAGGAAGCCCTGAAAGGTCCAGCAGCCTCTCCAGGGTACCGGGGACCCTCGGGGTGGGGGCTGGGTACAGAGCGCTGGCCCTGCCTTTGTCCCCCGCCCCAGGCAGTTTGCTCAGCAGGAGTAGAAACACTGGACCCTCGCAGAGAGGGAGGCACATCGGGGGGAGGAGCAGGTGACCCCTGCCCTGGCTGCCCCAGCAGGTGTGGGACCCCCAAACAGGTTATCCCTGATCCCTCCTGACAGTGGCTGGGGAGGGCCAGCTCCCCGGCCACCGGTGAGTGGACTGGGGGAGCCTGTGGGCCGCCGATGACTGATGTCTGGGCCCAGGAAACTGTCCAGTGAGGAGGGCAGGGGCCAGAACGTTCCTGAGAGCCAGCAGTATTGCCGCGGCCAGCCTGGCAGCAAAGATGCCCAGGATGGGACCTGTTGGCAGAAGCCACCCGAGGGACCTGCTTCTCTGGGCCCCACTGTTAAAGGGTCAGGGGTCGGCATGGCCCCTGGGGAAGAAGGACCCTGGGGGTTTATTCTGGGCCACGTGGGGGAACATTTCTGCACCCGGTTGGGCTGCCACCCACCACCCCGTTCAAAGGGCTCACCTCTCATGCAATTGGTTTTCTGCTGGAGGTGGAAAGGAGCGCCCTGTTAGCAAATGCAAAGAGGGACCCTGGCAGATGAGCGGGTGTGAATCAGGCAGCAGGGAGAGGAGGTGGGCTCCTCCCCCATTGCCAGTCACGGTGACACCAGCCCACGGGTCTGTTGCAGAAGCCGTCCAGTGGGAGGAACGAGCCTGGGATGGAGTGTGCAGGGGCGGGGTGGGGGGCAGAGCCGGGATGACCTCAGTTTTGTGGTCTGTGATAGGAGCATACGGGCTTCACAGGGCTCAGTGGCCACGAGGCACTTGGAAGGTGCCCGGGGACAGGCTGGTGGCCCCAGGCAGGGCTCAGTGGGTGGCTGGGAGAGCAAGGGTGGCCCTTGCCTCAGAGGAACAGGTTTGGGGGCCGAGGATCAGGCCAGAATCCTGTCCCTGGTCTGAGAACCAACAAGAAGGTGGCCACTCGTCTCAGCTGATGGGCTGAGGTCCCTGAACCACCCTCCTTGGCTCCCAGCTCCCTCATGGAACCCAGGATAGGCCTGGGACCCGCTAAGCCCCAGGGTTGGGGCGGCAGAGGTTGGGCATGGCTGTTATCATCAGAGTCCTCGACATGGAAGGATCAGGCCAAGGGTGGAAGTTGTGGCAGGGAGCGGGCTGGCTGGGCTGTGTCCACACCAGGGTGCTGGGCCCTCTGTTCTGCCCCCACCCCCTGAGTGGGGGGGGCTCCATCATGGCGGTCTGAGCATCCCGGGCCTCCATGGGCTGCTGGGCCTGCTCTGATCCCTGGGGACTCTGCTGGCACCTGCCAGCACGTGGGCCCACGGGCAGGGGCGGCTTTTGTGGGTCCCGAGCTCTCTGACAAATCCCAGCCTGGGGGAGAGAGGCCAGGACACCAGCCGGGGAGCCTCACCGGCACTGGGGAGACTGAAGCCCGTGGGGGTGGGTGCCGAGCCCGGGTCCCGCTGCAGCCCGGCCGGTGCCTGAGGGAGTGAAAGGGCGGCTCTAGCCGGGCTGCCCACCCCGTAACGGAGCAGCTCACCAGGGCGGGCAAGGAGCGCGTCCGTGTGTGACCCCCAGCCTCGTCGAAATGTTTGACGCAGTCTACATCAAAGCAGCTTGTTATGAACTGGTAAGTTATACGTGAAATCAGGGGCAGGGAACGTAAATTAGGATAGAAGACCAGCCGTTGCAGCCCCAGGTCCCCAGAACCTTCCACATGCACACCGAGCCTTGGTCTTAGGTGAAGGGGTCACTGGTGGCCCCTCCAAGAACCAGACCTGACAACGAAGGTCATGTCACTGACCAGGTCTCACTGCGGCCACCAGGGAGCTCAGGCCAAGCCCCAAGCCAGATGAGGCCAACGTAGGCCTGTGACCCTGTGCCTGTCCCACCGGCGGCCAGCCCTCCGCCCGCCCCAGGCCCGCCTCTGGTTTCCGCACTCACTCGCCACAGCAGCGCCTGCCGCTGCGAGTTTCCGGGGTGGAGACGGGCTGCGGGCTGGAAGCCGATACAGTGTGGGGTTCTCTTTAAAAGCATAGTGGAAAGAGACGTGATTCCATCCAGTTGTGGAGAAACTCGTCCATCTGCTGCTTCTCCGACTGACTGCTGGGCCCTGGAGGGGCCTGAGCCAAGGTCTCAGCTCTGGGAGGCCGCCCCAGAAAGCCGAGGCAGCGCTCGGCCTGTGTCCCCCATGAGAAGACCAGCACCACAAGGCCAGGGCCTCCCCCGCCCTGTTCCCACTGAGCCCCCAGCCAGGGGTCAGCCCCATGCCCTGACATCTGCTGACCGATTGCAGTGTTCGGTTAGTCTGTGAGAGCCACCAGTCCTTGGCGTCAGCGGGGGCCCTTCCGGATGCTTCCTCTGTGTCTCCAGGGCTGGGGTTCGAGAAGCTGACCTACTGTTCTTGTCTTTGTTTGTTCAGGTTCTGTGCGGGAGTCTCACGACCACGCTCCTCCTCACCTCTCAAATGCGGAGTCCCAGGCTGGCCTGCACCTGCGGATCCTGAATCTGCATCTCAGCCCGACTCCAGGGCTCCTGCCGTGACCTGCACAGAACACTGGACGCCCCCTGGTTCCAAGGCCGGGGCTCCAAAAGCTGCCGGAAGTGACGAGTCCCAACAGATAAAGTCAACGATGTTCCAGCAAAAACAGCCCCAAAGCGGATCATGAGCTGTCCCGAGTTTCGGGAGGAGGACCCCGTGCGGTCCAGCCCTCGGCAGGGCACAGGTGAAGAGGACGTATGAGGACCACACAGGGGGGCACGTCGAGAAGAGAAAAAAATTATCCTAAAATAGAAAAATATTCAATCGGGGAGCCCTCTGTCAGTCTTGCTGCTGAGTGAGGCCCCATCTCCGTCTCGGGGGGTCTTTTTTTTTTTTGAGGAAGATTAGCCCTGAGCTAACACCTGCTGCCAATCCTCCTCTTTTTGCTGAGGAAGACTGGCCCTGAGCTAACATCCGTGCCCATCTTCCCCTACTTTATATGTGGGACGCCTACCACAGCATGGCGGGCCAAGCGGTGCCACGTCCGCACCCGGGATCCGAACCAGCGAACCCCGGGCCGCCGAAGTTGAACATGTGCACTTAACCGCTGGGCCACTGGGCCGGCCCCTCAGGGGTCTTGACTTGCTCTCTAGGCCCCCTTCCGGCATCCAGGGAAGCCGGGACGCTTTCTCAGCGTAATGTCTTTAAGATTATGAAGGAAGCCAACTGTACTGAATGCAACTCTCAGGCGCCTTTAAAACGTGCGAGTGTAACCCGTGCCCGTCTGTGTTAACTCACTAATAAGCAGATCTCACGCGGGTGGGTCTATGCTGCCCGGGCTTTCGGAGCAGCGATGAGTGGAGAGGATATTTCGGGGCGTCAGCAGCCCTGGGTGTGACCTGAGCAGGTCTTCTGGAACAAGCCTTGGGGACGGCGCCTTCGGCCGGGTTTGTTGACTGCATTCTTTGCCGGAGGGAAGCGAACTGGCCCTCAGAGGTCGGTGAGTCATCGAACACAAAGCTGTCCTTGTTTTTCCATCAAGTTCACAGCCCCGGGCAGCTCTGGGAGTCTGGGGAGCGGCACTCCCTCCAGAGCCTGCAGGCCACCTCTGGGGGCAGGAGGGACTCAAATCCCCCTGCCCTGGGAGCCCCCGCTGTGGGGCATCGGAGCCCATGGTGTCTGATGGGGGCGCTGTGCGGTTTCGTTGATGCGGCCCGGCCACACTTCCCAGCAAAGGAGCTGGGACCCAGCGCTTCAGGGGTGACAGGTCATGTGGAAAACAGGCCCCCGCCCGTCACCCTGGAGGCCGCCTCACCCTCCTCCCTGTGCCCGCTGCTCCCGCCTGGCTAGGCCGCCTCTCTCCCCAGAGACTGCAGTGGCTTCCGAGCGGCTCCCAGCTCCACGCCTGGCTGCCTCCGGCCAGGTCAGCACTGGCAGCTGGAGGGAGGGCCCCAGGTCGCATGAGCTTACCTCTCATTCAGGGCACCCAGCGCCCTGGGGGGAAGGTCGTGCATGGTAACCTGGTATTGAAGGCCCTTCGTGGGGAGGGGTCTGCTGGCCTTTCCAGGCTCGCCTCTGGCTGCTGGCCTTCTCCCACTGGAACCCCTCCTCCAGGCACATGCACACATGTGCACACCCATACTTGCATGCATGCATGCACACATGTGCGCCCGCTGGTACATCTGTGCTCCTGCTCTGGGCGGGCACCTGTGCTGGGTCCCCACGCGACCCCTCATTTAACCCTCCCGTCCCCGGGGCTAGCTGCCACCATGCATCCCGTTTTACAGAGGACGAGGCTGAGGCTCCCACAGCCGTGAGCAGGGAGCTGGGACTCTGTGCAGCTGCAGAGCTCTTGAGGGCTCCGCTCTGACGAATGTTGGCTGCCAGCCTGGGAGCACTGAGGGCAGGGGTACATGGCACTCGTGGCTAGGGCCCTGAACCCACCGGGGCCTGGCTCAGAGGGTGGCCGGCAGGTGTCTGTAGGATGAGCTGAATCACAGAGGAGGATTCTAGAAAAAAGAAGGCCAGGCTGGGTGTAGCCTATGTTTTCTTCTTGGAAAAGATAAACCAAAATGATGTAATATCTTAACTCGTCTCCAGGCCCTGCCTCATCTCCTGTTTCGTTTATCTGACCCCAGTCTTCAGTTTAAAATGACATGGATATTCTCTGCGGCTTCATTTTACAACAGGAAATGCTGCCAACGCATCGTCTACACGTGGTGGGCGGGGGCCACTTGCACAGTTGTAACTGGCATGTCCTCAAAGCTGTGCAGGTGAACTGGGCACACCGTTGGCCTGCACGTCCGTGAATCTGCTTGTGGTCCTTGGCCTGCTGCCCGCCCCTGAGCGGCTGTCAGAGGCTGACTTCCTCCCCCAGGGTCCCCCTTCCTCCTCCAGCACCCCAGCACCCCAAGGGCCCTCCTCCGTGCTCGGGATCTGTCCTGGGTGCTGATGCTGGGAGGGCTGCCTGTCCCCCGGCCTCGCTCAGCATCCAGGAGCACTTTGGGGGCTGCCCTGTCTCCTTGCCTGCCCCCAGGAAGAGCCCCCGGCCTAGTTCACCAGCCCTAGCACTGCCTGTGGGTGGGCTCGGCTCCCTGTGACCCCACCCCCGCCCCCATCTTCCTGGAGCTCAGCACCTGGGGGGGCAGGGCAGGGACATGGAGGAGCAGGTGGCCCTTGGGGCCTCAGGTCTCAGGCCCCCGTGGGTGTCTACTTCTCAGTCTATTCAAAACTTGGGGATCCTGTGCTCAGGCTGCCAAGTTCCCCTTCAGCTGCCGCCGCCGCTGCTGCTCCTGGTGGCCCAACCGTGGGAGAAGGCCGGTGCCACCAGCTCTCATCCCGCACAGGGGCTGGGCAACCTCCCCTCTCAGCCTTACACCCGATTTTCATCGCTTTCGTGTCACTGAGGACCTGTGCTCCCAAGGATATGGGTCCCAGAGACACACACACACACACACCCCAACAGCCAGTTCCCCCCACCCCGCAGGAGTTCCAGAATCAATCACCCCCGGGCCTGGAAGCAGCCATCCCTTGAGACCGTGGGAGGCCCCTGATCTCATGTCCAAAGGGTCAGGACAGGCCCCCTGGCCACCTGCTGCTGGGGCGCAGGGAGCTGGAACTCAGGTGACCTCCTGGAATGGGAGGCCCAACCCCCGCCCCAGCTGCTGCTGCCATGACAGGGAGAGGAAATGCTGGAGGCCCCCCAGGAGGGCCACTCACCCGAGTCCCCTCCACGGCCGGGGCCTGTCCACGCACTGCAGAAACCGTGCTCCCCTCGCCTGCCTCAATCGCTGCCCGGAGGCCCGAGGCGGCCCTTCCCTCCACCAGCTCCAGTTCTGGACCCTTGCAGTGGGGAGGGAAGGCCACTGGCTCATCCCCAATGTGGCCTGGGTGCATTTGCCAGGGTCTGGGCTGTTCAGGCTCATCCCTCCCCCACACACACACTCACACACATGCACGGCCCTGGGAGAGGGGGCTCCCTGTCCCACCCCTGGCGGGTTCTTGCACAGGAGGGTCATGAATCCTCTGGCCTCCTCCCGTCCCCCGAGGGCCCTCCTCCAAACACTGTCTGACGGAGGATGTGGAGAGCGGTCCTCGGAGGCACCCTCTGCCTCTGCTGGCGCTGTCTCCCTCCACTCAGGCTGCCGTAACAAATACCACAGACAGGGGCTTAAGCGACAGCCATTATTTCTCACAGATCTGGAGGCCGGAAGTCCAAGATGGGGGTACCAGCATCCTTGGGGTCTGGAGAGGGCTCTCTTCCGGCTGGCACATGGCCAGCTTCCCTCTGTGTCCTCACCTGGCCGAGAGAGAACTCTCTCATGTCTCTGCCTATAGGGCTGGTCCTGGAGGATCAGGGCCCCACCCCTATGACCTCATTTGACCGTAATTCCTTCCTTTGAGGCCCCATCTCCAAGCACAGCCACAGGGGCATCAGGGCTTCACCATATGGATTTGGGTTCACAACATACTCCATAGCAGCCTGCTGGGCGATGGGCCCCTTCCTCAGGCAGCAAGACCCCAGGCCCGTCCTGGAAGCTGGAGGGTCACCACGGGGGCCAGGAGCCCAGCCTGGTCACGGGAGCCTCCACGCCACTGGGGCGGGGTCTGCTGGAGAGGTGGCATTTAGGAAAACCCAGCGGGGTGGTCACTGCAGCCTTCCTGGTGCCTTGACTGCACCCCTTCTGAGCATTAACATTTATTTCGGGTCCTGTGTGCATGTGCCCACGCTCCATCACAGTCACCCACTGGCAGGAGACCTCAGAGGAGACGCCCTTGGCCTCTGGGGCACCCACTTTGCCGCCTGTGGTGTTCGTCTCTGGAAGGACTAACTGTGGTTTTCGGGAAGGTCCCGCTGGGCAGGCTGAGGCCCCGGGATCCCAGGTGGGAGGAGATCGTGTGCTCTGGGCAGGGAGAAAAGGCTTCCCGCCCGGTGGTGGAGGGGCCTGCGGCAGAGGAGGTCCCTCCAGTCCCCTGAGGAAAGAAGGGAGACTCCAGAATAAGAGAGAAAGGCCAGAGCGTGGGGTGTGCGAGGGGTGTGCCCACTAAAGTTTGGACTCATTTGTAATTTTCCACTTGAGCAAGAAAATAATATTTGGCTTATAATTTAAAGAGAAAGACTTCTGAGTGTGTACCTAAAACCCTGAAAGCAGGGACGCCAAGAGTCACTTGTGCACCCATGTTCAGAGCGGCACAATTCACAACAGCCAAAGAGGGGAAGCAACCCACACGTCCACCGATGGACGGATGGATGGATAAACAAAATGTGGTCTATCCACACAATGGGATATTATTCAACCTTCAAAAGGATGGAAATCCTGTCACATGCTACATGGACGAATCTTGAGGACATCAGGCTGAGTGAAACAAGCCAGTCACAAAAGGGCAAATACCCCATGAGGTCCCTAGAGGAGCTGAATCCACAGAGACAGAAAGTAGGGTGGGGGGTGCCGGGGCTGAGGCCAGACCCACACCCCTGGGTCCTCGTGGCTGGGTGGGGTGCTGTGATCAGCTCTGGCCAATGAGTTCGGAGCAGAAAGGACGGGGCCCTTTGGGGCTGGAGCATTTCATTGCTAGGTGGAGACCCTGCATTTCTCCAGCAGGCAGGGCCTCGGGGGGGCTGCAGACGCACAGCGTGAAGGAGAAGGAGACCGAAGTCCCTGTGAGCCCCTGAGACCGGGGGCGTCTGTTACTGCAGCATCAGCGCTCTTTGCCGACTGCTCTAGAGGAAGGCGGTCCGTGAGCGGGGGAGGGTGCGACCGGGATGTCACAGTTCATATATGTATGTGTATTGCGGACCCCTCACGGGCAGAGCCAGGACCCTGGGTTCTCATCCTGAACTGGTCACTACCTTGCTGTGTCATATTGGACAAGTCACTCATCCTCAGTTTCCCCATCTGTAGCAAGGATCTTTCCAGATACAGAACTCTGACTGGTGATATTTCTTTGCTTCTGTGCATTGTGGACACCCGCAGAGCAGGAGCTGCGAGGCTGTGAACTGCTAGACCCCGGCTCCCTGATGCAGAAGCTCTGACAACTACTTAACGGGTTTTGACCTAAAGGTGATAAGGGCTTAATAATGAACTGATGGTCTTACCCCCAACAACCCTTCTCAGTGATTCATGTGTTTGTAGAGAGCTCAGAACTGCTTTAACAGGCTGTAAAAAGCTCTAAAAATGTAAAATATCATCAGCACAAGAAGAGTTTCTCATGCTGACATTTCTCTTCCCACCGTGGGGATTTCTGTCAGCCTGTGTTTGTGGCGGAGCAGACGTAAGACGGGAGGATATAAGATCAGGCACAGCTCTTATTTGCAAGCAACGGGAGCAGATTCTGGCTGGTTACAGAGAAAGAGTTTATTCGAGGATTTGGGGAGAGACCAGAGTTGTCAGGAGGTGGGAGAGCCAATGTTGAGATGAAGATCCTTCCAGGAACAGTGCTTCCAACCACCCACAGGACAGGCCTGATGGAAAAACAGCCACTACTGCAGCCACCACACAGGGATGTTCCCGCCTCATGGGGATGCTCCCACCTCACGAGGATGCTCCACTGCACGGAGATGCTCCCACCTCATGAGGATGCTGCCACCACACAGAGATGCACCCACCTCATGAGGATGCTCCACTGCACGGAGATGCTCCCACCTCATGAGGATGCTCCCACTGCACAGAGGTGCTCCCAGTGCACTGAGATGCTCCCACCACACGGAGGTGCTCCCACTGCACAGAGATGTTGCCATGGCACAGGGACACTCCCGTTGTACAGAGATGCTCCCACCACACAGGCATGCTCCAATTGCACTGAACCGAACCCACAACTGCCACCAACATGGATACCAGTTGTGTCCCAGGCACTTAGCTTTGTTGCCACTGCAGCCTCCTGCACCCCCCAAGCTGAACATTGTCCATCTGCCCTCTCCAGCATAATAAAGTCCAGGGCCACCTCGTCCCTTAGGGTGCATGTCACAGTGGTGGCGCCTAAGTCACTGTCTGGGCCCTGGTTGCAGAAGAGGCTGGGTAAACCCGTTTTCTGGCCACTTTGGGTTGAAAGACTAGGAAGGCGGGGAACCCCAGTCTGGCAAGGGCGCTTGCAAGGTGCAGGTGCGTGAGTACATGGCCAATGTCCCACCCCGAGGTCAAGTAGGGCATCAAGAGCATGGCCTGCTCAGTCACAAGTCAAAAAGGTTTCAATAATTAGGTGCAAACAATCCCAGAAAACGTCGCGGAGTCCGCACGCGGTTGTACTCAGTGTGCAGTCAGCGCCAACAGCCGAATGCATTTGCCCTAAAACACAGTCCGGGGCACATGACGGGAGGGCGGGCACCAGAAGGTGTGGCCGGGGGCCCTGGCTGGCTGCACGGCAGAAAGCAAGCCCCTTACCGCGCTGGCTCGCTGGCTCCCAGGTCCTGGCACGTGATCTCTTTCCGGCTCAGCCTGGCTGTCACGCCCACACTCAGCGGGGACATTCAGGTTTCACAGTTTAATAAGGTTCAAAGCAGACCAAGTCTTGGCTCCAGCTGCTGGCAGGGAAAATCAATTTAGGAAAAAACAAATGGGAAGTCCCAGACCTGGGAACCGGAATCTTTATTTCCTCCTTCCTTCCAGCTCTCCCTCCCCCAGGGCTTATTAATGTGGAATTTGCGCTGGTGGGGAGGACCAACTCTCCGACTTCAACATTTGTAAGAGCAAATTTAATAAAGCTGGGAATAATGCCATCCCGACTAATGCCTTCATTTTGCATTATTATTCTTTCTCTTCTATTGCAAAGCATTGGAAATGCAAGGAGTTATTGTTACAGCAACAAAAGGAAAACTGGTGGGTTACTGATTAGAGGAGCTTGGGGAAAACAGGAGAAAAAAGCTCAAAGAGGGTGGCCGGCCCAGGATTACGGTTCCTTTACGTTCCGTGCCTTTTGTTATGAATGGGAAGCGCCCCGCATCCTTTGCTACAGTCGTCCTGCCTTACGGCTCTGCGGTCCGTGCTTCAGTGTCACTAGGCTGTGGGCGTGGAACCTGTAGGAGTTTTCACAAAACACGAATGCGAGGAGGGTGGCGCTCCCCCATCTCTCCACACCGTGAAATCACGCTGCCAGCCGTGCACCAACTGGGGGCTCCTCTTGCTTCTGTCCAAAGTCGCATTTTTAAAACAGAAAACCTGCAAGTCCTCTTTCGTGAGAGACAGATCTTACACGGATATTAAAAAAGATGTTTGCACATTCCATGAAAGGAAAAGACACCAGCTGGAAGTACTGGCCAAACCGAGCAAGCGTGTGCTTCACGGGCCTCAGGCATCCCCGGGTCTCCCCGTCTCGTGTGGAAAAGGAAGAGTTTCCACTTAGAAAAAGGCCCCGTCCTGACCCACCCAGGCGCTGGGATGTGCACATGTGTTAGAAGCTGGCCCCACGGTTCCCTCCACCTTCGCGCCACCTCAAGCCCTTTGGGAGCAAGGAAGGTACAAAATCGCAACGTGCAAGCGAGCTGTGTGAGTTGAAGAGACCCCGGGCTGGGACGGGCACCAGTTCTCTGCACAGAAAAAGGCAGCGGCTTGGGCAATGGGAGAATGAAACCGAGGTGAGCCAGCCATTCACAATGTCTGGGGATAGTACCTACCATGTGCTGGATGCAGGGCCAGGCCCTGGGGACACCGAGGGGAGGACAGGGCCTCGTGGTGCCAGCCTGCCACGGAATGGTAACAGCTAGCATCTAGTGCCAGGGGCTGGTCCCCATGAATACTACCCCATATTCGCCTATTTCATGGTTATCATTAGCAAAACGGGTGGGAGGGGGGAGCTATTGTCTTGTCTTTGGGGAGAACAAAGTTTTGGTCTAACTCTTTCCATTTCTGGAATGGTTATGTATCTCAGGCTCAGCCAATCAGAGGCCTTCCCTGGGGTTTTTTTTTTTTTTGCTAGTGCTTTGTAATTTGATTAAAAAGTATAAGCATATTTTATCAGAGGATACTTTTGGTTGTAAGAAATAGAAAACTGAAAGTAGTTTAAACCATAAGAGAAATCATTGGCACATTTAACGAGAAAGTCTGGAAATAGGGCAAGCCTCAGGGTGGGTTTGATCCAGGGGCTCTGCAATGACACCAAGGACCCAGTTCCTTGCCATCTCTGCTTTGTCCTAAGCCTAGATCTCTTTGTGGTCACAGCATGGCTGCCTGGTGTCCCTGGCGCACCAAGCTTCCCCATCTAGGTTGGGGGAGAGAAAAGGAGGGAGCAGGATTTTCTCTTCCCCAAGCTTCCAGGCAAAGTCCAGCACGTGGCGCTGACTGGCTTGGCCTGAGCTGCTCACCGTGGCCTGGTGAAGGCCTGTGTGGTTGGATTGGGCCCAGTTACTCCCAAAACCTGAACCAATTGCTGTGGCAGAGCAGTGATGCTATGCCGAGTGGCCTCTGCAATCAGATCCCCTCTCTGGAGGTGGAGAGGGGTCAGTACACCTGATTATCTTGGCATCTGTGCACTGGCTGCTGGGGACCACAGAGCCCGCCACACGTGACCCCAGAGCTGCCAGCAGCCACGCCACCTTCCACACAACCCAGCCTGGGATCGTGGAGATGCTCGCGCCCCTCCACCTCCACCCCCGGAAGAACCGGAGGGAGAAGGACACTCGAGCAGGGATCTCGTGAAAGCATCCCCCAGCCGCTGTGTGGACACACACTGAAGGGACCGAGGGCAGCTCAGGGAGAATGGCTGGGAGGCTGCTGCGCTGAGCCGCCTGAGGTGCTGGTGGCCTGGACCACTCGGACCAGTGCGGACTGATAAACAAATGACAAGCAATAGGACATATTGGAGTATGAGGAAGCCACTTGGTTTAAACTAATCCGGCCTGACCTTGTTTCTCCAAAAGGGCCTGACGTGGCCTGTTGGGCAGGCATCGTACATCTTTTTTTTCTTTCTTTCAAGATTGGCACCTGAGCTAACATCTGTTGTCAATCCTTTTTCCTTCCTTCTCCCCAAAGCGCCACTCCCCTCCCCGCCATACAGAGTTGTATATTCTAGATGCAAGTGCCTCTATTTGTGGCACGTGGGACGCTGCCTCAATGTGGCCTGATGAGCGGTGCCACGTCCGCGCCCAGGATCCGAACCAGCAAAATCCTGGGCCACTGAAGCGGAGCGAGCGAACTTAACTACTCGGCCATGGGGCCGGCCCCACATACATCGTACATCTGCTTTAAACATTCACGATGTCCCAAAGCCAAGATGATGCCCTTAAAGAGAGGGATGCAGCTTCCCTGTATCAGCATTCCCTTAAGGATAAGCATCTCTTCCTAGAAACTAAGGATTGATTACCCACCTGCTCTGCTCACCTTGTCACCACTGACCTGCTGACCCCGACCTGCTGTGCCAGCTGAGGGTCTCGTGACAGTTGTAAAAGGGACATTCCTATCATATGTGGTGGATGCTCTTTGTTCCGCGACGATATGTAACCACTCTGTCCACCCTGCTTCTTCGGGGCCCTTCCTTCCTTGGGGAGTGAAGGCCCTGGGCTAGTCCTCAGACCTGGCTCATAATAAACGCACCCCAACTTTGATTTATGGATTGATTATGGATTATTCGTGTCAACAGGTTGGAGAGAAGCGGTGGCATTGTGACGAATTTTGAAGGAAGAGCCGTCAGGGCTGGCTGAGGGACCACACATGGGATGCAAGAGGACAGGAGCCAAGGATGACCCCAAAGGTGTGGATGGGGCCGGTGGAGAGCAGGACGGGCAGCCCAGGGGAGGGCCCGGTGTGGACGCATGGAGCTTGAGCTGCCTGCTGAGGTCTCCATGTGGGCAGCGGAGGCAGGGGTCCGGAGGAGGGGAGGTATTAGTTGTGGACCATCAGGGTGTGGGCCGTAGTGACAGCAGGAGGCTGGGGAGTGAGTGTGGAGGGAAGTGGTGCAGACCCGGCACTCGGTGTGGACCTTCAGGGATCAGGGGGATCAGGGAAGTGATCCTGGCAGGAGGCAGCCAGGACACTGAGCGGTGCAGCCAGAAGGGTGGGCCATGGATCCCACCTGATGTAAGCCCATCCGTGGACTCCCCCTCACTGAGCTGCTCCCTGAACTGCGATGCGACAATATTGGGGGAGCAGTCATCCTCCTGCCTGGGGCCAGGGTCCCACAACGACACCTCCAGGGGTATCCAGCCCCCTGCCTGGGTCTTCCTGATCATATGACCCCTGCCTCAAGGCGGGGACAGTGACTGTGCCCACGCATAGAAATGCAGCGCTGGGCCCTGAATGACCCCAGGCTTGGTCACACCCCCTCCTCCAGGAAGCCCTCCTTGCTCCTCAGCCTGGGTCAGGGCCGCTTCTGGGACTGTGGGGTTCTCAGCCCACCGTAGGGGCCCCGCCACAGTCCTGCGAAGTCAGCACCCGGCCCAGAGGATGCTCTGGGGGAACCTATTGAATGAAAGTTTCCTCTCGACGCCTCGCCAGTCTCGCCCCCGCCAGCCTCACCGCGCACAGCCTGGAAAGGCGGACACGAGAGAGGCGGCCCCCGTGGCTGTGCGGATGGGGGCTCGGCGAGGGCCTCCGAGCGCGCATGCTCCACCCTCCCCGCCCACCAGGCGGGGCCACCGGTGCCCCGCCCCGTCCCCGCCGAGACCCCGCCCCCCGGGACGTAGCGCGGGCCAGGGGCGGGGCCAGGGGAGGCGGGCCCAGCGGAGCCCAGGTGAGCCTCAGGTGAGCGGCGGCCAGGTGAGGCTGGTGTCAACGGGAGGGCGCCCGCCTGGGCCCGAGGGAGGCGCCGCGCGGGCTCCGAGGCCGTGGGCCGGACGGGCCCCTTGGCAGGTGGGTGACGCGAGGCAGAGACGGGCGCGGTCCTGGTCCCCGCTCCCGCCCGCCCGGCCGGGTCCCCTTCCCCGGCCCCACCCTACCCGGTTTTCCCCGAGGGCGGCTCCTCTCCCACTGCGCCCGCCCGTCTCCCCTCCCTGGGTCCCCCCGCCCTCTGTCCCTGCACCCCCTTCCCCTTCTCTCCCTCCTCCCACCCCCTCCCTCCCCCGTCCCTGCATCCCCCTTCTCTCCCTCCCCCCTGCACCCCCGTCTCTCCCTCCTCCCGCCCCCTCCCTCCCGCGTCCCTGCATCCCCCTTCTCTCCCTCCCCCCTTCCCCGTCTCTCCCTCCTCCCGCCCCCCTCCCCCCCCGCATCCCCTTCTCTCCCTCCTCCTGCCCCCTCCCTCCCCCCCTGCATCCCCCTCCTCTCCCTCCTCCCGCTTCCTCCCTCCCCCCTCTCCCTGCACCCCCTCCTTCCCCCCAGACTTCTCTCCCTGTGTTTTCCTGTTTTGGTCTGGTTGAGCTGGGCTGTCTCAGATCAAACTTTCGCTTGTCCCCCCTTTTCTTCCCCTAATTCGGGGTCTCCGATGCGGGGTCACCCAGGGTACGGGCACATCAGCTCCCTCACCCTGAACCTGAGGGGGCTTGGAAGCATCGGTCCTGCTTCACAGATGAGAAACTGAGGCAGGGCAGGTGCTGCGCTAATTTAAACTCGGGGGCTCAGCGGGGCTGCTGGCCCCTGCAGCGCACAGGGGATGGAAGCCCCGAGGGTTAGTAGGCCGGAGACTTAACTTACAGGGCTAATTAGCCCGCGGAATCGCCAGTTAGGGGAGCGGCCCTGGCTGCTCTCCCTGTCCTCCAACGCTGGCCCGGGCCCCTGAGAATCCTGGAGCCAGGTGTGGGTGCTGGCTGGGCGTCCCCACCGCCTGGGCCTCAGACGAAGGATCTGGCCGGAGGGGAGGGGTGCCTGTGATGCTTGTTGGCAGCCGGCACGTGGCCTTGGCTGTGGGGGCAGCAGGCCTTGAGGTCTAGTCAGAGGCTGTGTGGGGTCCAGAGAGCCCTGGGCTGCAGCTTCCCCTTGTCTGTGAGTTGCCACAATGTTGCCATTTTTCCAGGCCAGAACTCAGAATCCAGACTCCAGAGTGAGCATCCTTCCTCCGTCTCTGTTGGCAGGTTTAGGATCTTGTTTGTGAGTTCCCCTGTTGATGCAGTGAATAACCACTCCTCAAACCAGCACCAGGGCAGGGACGGGGGTGCAGAGGGACACGGGACACCGGCCTGAGCCCCGCTCGTCCTTGTGGACAGCCACCCGCCCTCTCCTTGCCCACAGAGTCTGGTGACTGTGTGATAGACGGAAGCCCGAGCTTATGGGAGGAGGGCTTCCTGGAGGAGACGACTGTTGAGCTGAAGGATGGGTGAGAGGAGGTGGGCAGTGAAGGGCTTGGCATGTTGAGGTCACACGGAGGCTGGGGGACTGCAGGTGGCTGGGATAATTCACGTGTCAGGGGTGGAAGTCGCCACGGGGACCTGATGGTGGAGTGGATAGGAATTTACTTGAATAACGTCATTGAGTCATTGAAATTTGACCTCAGTGAGATGGTCTAAGGTCTGGAAACTTCCTTAACTAAACATCCTTGGATGTACGGCGTCTAACAAGCTCGTCCCAGGCCCAGCCCGTCATGGGCACGCCGTCAGCGGTGGCTTCCGGTCGAGGACAGCCAGAGCTCAGGCCACCCGGGAGGGCCTCACATGCGGATCTTTCACCACATTTAAAACCCATCCCAGTCCCTGATTTTGCCCTCTCTCATTGGTGGGGAAACTGAGGCACGGAGGCCGCAGGAGGGTGAGAAAGAGCCATCAAAGGAGTCGGAGAGCTAGTTTTTGAGCAGGTCACTCTCCTTCTCGGGGCTTCAGCTACTGACCTGTAAAATGACCCTGTCGGCCATCCTTCCCCAGAATGGTCCAGGTCGCTGTCCCCAGCGGCTGTCCAGCCCCAACTTCACGCTTGCACGTCTCCCTCCTCGTCGCGCAGCCCGTGAGGCCGAGACTGTTACTTTTACAGATGAGGAACCTGAGACGGGGAGGGTTGGCTGACTTCCCGAGGTCACGCGGCCAGCGAGTGAGAGCCAGGCCTCGACGCCAGCTGCGCTGTGGCTGCAGCGTGCAGGCCCCCACCGGCTGTGCCTCCTCCCTGGGCACCGAGGGTGGAGATGCCTGGAGCCTGCTGGGCCTGCCCCTTGGGTCTGTGTGGGTTGGCGTGGGGTACACGCAGCTAACTTCTCCCTCCATCCTTGGACGAGGATGGATGCTGGGGGAGATGCGCCACGCGTGTCCAGAGGCTCCGGCCTCCCCAGGCACATTTGAGGGGAGCCCTTCGGCCCGGCACTGTGGGAGTGGGGTGTCCTTGAAGATGCCCATGTGGGACTCGGCCGCCCGCGAGCACACTGCTCTGGGACCGCCCTGGCCACCAGCCGGGTTTCTGGGTCCCTGGAAGGCGGAGCCCCACTGAGGCCTGGCCGTGCTCTCTCCTCTCACGAGGGCACCTGAGGCTCCGGGGAGGGACCTGGCGGGCGGTGCTCAACAGCTGGCCCTGGAGGCCCCCCTACTCCCAACCCCTGGCCGTGTGACCTTGAGTTTGTAGGCACTCAGTGCCTTGCTTTCCCCATCTGTAAGATCCGGACAGTGTTACTACCTCTCATAGGGTTATCGGGAAAATCAAATGAGTTACTTTCTTTCACTTTCTTCATGATCCCTGACGGGGCAGGGCAGCCGGAAGTCCTTTTTCAGTTGGAGGCCAATGACTGTCCGTCAGAAGGAACTGGTTTGACTGGTCAGGAGTCCAGAAACTTCTGGGAAGCCGTCCCCTCCCTTCCCCCACCTGGTCATAAAATTCAAACAAGCAAAAGAAACCCTGGGGAGGGGTGCGGTGGGAGGGCCGCCCATGTTCTTATCTGCAGGAAGGCCAGGAGGCCCGGTCGGGTCGGCTGGGTGGGAAGCGCTGTGGCCACGCGCCCTGCGGGCCCCTCTCCAGGCCTGCGGCTCTCTCAGGTTCTTGGGGTTCCCTGCCCCAGCCATGGCCCTGACGCTTCCGGCCACCACGTTGGCTCTGTGCTGTGGCACCGTGCGTTTTACGGGGCGGGGCTGCTTTCTGCGTTTCTGGTTTTGCTTATGGAGAATTTCAGATGTTCAAAAGTAAGCGGATGTCCCAGCGGCAGCCATGCCAAGCTGCCCCCCGGCCTTGGCTGGCCCTGCGGCTGCCCCCTCCTGCTGCCCACTCCTGCTCACCCCCAGGCCCCCACCCGCTCACCCCCACTTGCTCACCCCCAGGCCCCCATCTGCTCACAAACCTCCCCCCCGCTGACCCCCACCCTCTCGCCCCATCTCACTTTCTTACTCCCGCATTATTTTAAAGCAGTTTGCAGCCCTCATGCTCCGCGGATGTTGCTGTGTGAATCCCTCTTTATAACGTGACCACGATATTATTATCACACTTAAAACAAGTAACAGTAACTCCTGGAAATCCAAGTGTATTTGGATTCCCAATTGCCTCCAATATCAAAATTTCCTTTAGGTTTTTCTTTAATGATTGTTTTTCATCAGGATCCAAACATGGTCTATGCACGCGGCGTCGGTCCCCAGGCCCCCGCGGCCACTCCCCTGTAGGAGAGGCTTGTGCTTGGCCTCCATCCGCCTCGACCCTCCCCTGCCTGCCTTGTCTGTGGGTGGGCCCACCTTGCAGCGTGAGGTCCTGCCTGTCACTGTCTCCTGTCCTCGTCTGGTGCTGGCGGTGGGGCTGTGCCCATCTCGCAGACGAGGGGGTGGGTCTGAGAGGGGCCAACCAGCCTCACCGGGAGGCACCGTGAGTGGGGGTGACCCGGGCTGGCACCCGTCCTCTGACTCTGCATCCTTTGCTCTCTCACGGCGGCTGCCTGGGGGCTGGTGGCCCACACTGCAGAGGTACCGGGGTCTGGGTGGGGCCCCAGAGAGGATCAGAACCGTCCGGCTCTGGGAGGCACAGAGTGGCCTGACCGTCCCTGGGACCTGGGGTGCTTTTCTCTCCGGCCACATTGAGGGACAGTCTCTCCTTGCCCTGGCTAGACTATAACAGGATCCCCCTGGAAAGAGGCATCTGAAGGTAGAGGGTGGGTTTATTGGGTCCTGTGGACCCCACTGCAGTTTCCAACGAGGCCAGGGAGGAGGTGGACGTGAATCCAACTGAATGACTGGATTGGACTTGAGCCAACGATCATAGTAGAAACTATTTATGGATCAGTTACTCCCTGCAGGAGCTGTGCGTTCCAGGTAGTAGGGACAGCATGTGCAAAGGCCCTGAGGCAGGAACAGCTTGGTGTGTTAGAGGTGCACCCAGAGACCTGTGTCGTGGAGCAGAGAGAATAGGGTGGAGGGGAGGTGGTATGAGATGCGTTCCGGGGGGCGGCATGGCCAGGCCACAAAGAGTCCTTCAGGGGTTTGTAGGGGGTTGAATTTTATTCCAAGGACCACAGGAAGCTGTTGGCACTCAGGGGCTCATGGGAGGTGTGGAGGTGTCTGGGATATTGGAGTGCAGAGTTGGGGTGGAGAGCACACGGTTGCATGTCCCTTAAGGAGGAGAGGAGAGGGCCCAGGGTCCCCGTGCCAGCAGGTCTGAGTGTGGGTGCTGCAGATTGTGGCAGAGGCCCCAGCTGTGTCCTCTTCAGGGACAGAGCAGGCTCGGGTGGCGGAGAAGGGAGAGAGCGAGGCAGGCAGTGGGAGTGACTGGGAGCGTGGGTGGGACCCGGCCGGCAAGGCCTCCAGTGCTGGGCTCTGCTGCGTGCCCCTTGTCTGTTCTCTTATTCGACAGACGCCCGCCGAGCTCCTGCTCACCGCCCTCGCCTGGCTGGGACTCAGGCGTGAGTCAGAAATGGCCTTGGCTGTCAGGGAGCCCTTGGCGATAGGTCAGGACGAACACACAGACCCGTGGTGTTGGCTGACGAAGGCTGTGACGGAGCTGAGGCTGCAGGAGCCAGAGGAAGCCCTCTCCTAGCCTGGGGTGGGCAGGGCCTCCTGGAGGCATCAGGACGTTTTTGACTATAACTAACAGAAAACCCAACTCTGAACTGGACCGAAAGTCAAGGGGGATCTATTGGCCCATGCAGCCGAAAAGGCCTGGGGATGGGACGGATGTCAGGTATGGCTTGATCAGGACTTAGCCATTTCCTGCACTTTTTGTGGGCTGCTGGATCTTCAGGAGGGCAGCAAGTTGTCTACAGCCACTCCAGTCCTCATCTTTATACACAGCTGTGTAGAGAGACCCCTTCAGTGGCCCTCTCTTGACAGCAAGGGATCTTCTTTCCCCGAAGCACTGCGAAAGCTCTTCCTGGTGCCTCCCGGGCCTAAATGAGCCCATCCCTGTGGCCAGGGAAATTGCCATGTGCTGCTTGGCTCAGCTTGGCCTCCCCAATACCCTTGGCAAAGGGAGCTAGGGTTACCCCTAGATCAGGTGGGCCCTGGGATGTGGGGCGCGCCAGCTCCTTGTGCTGCAGGGCTGTGCAGGTGACAGGGACACAGCTCCATGGGACAGGGGACCCCCGCAGGGCAGCCGGGGTACTGGGAGGGAGCGGCCTCGTCTGCCCAGAAGGCCGTGGGGACAGCCCTGAGTGAGTCTCGGTGTTGGTGTCTGCAAGAACCACAGGAGGGCGCTGCCTCGGCAGCTCCTCACAGACCCCGTCCCTCTCAGAGGGCCTGGCCGCCCGGGCCTGGGGCGGGTGGGCCGCTGACGGGGTCGTGGCAGGTCCCAGCTCGTTTGCATCTTGCTGCTGCCGTCTCCCCCAGGTGTGGTGCCCAGGTTCCAGGGGCTTCCAGCCCTCCCTCCTGGACACATGGTCTGCACATGCCTTCTCACCAGGGCCGGGGACCCACTGGTGTTTGTGATGACAAGTGGGTAGCAGGGGCCTGTGTCAATAAATTTGTCACCTGTCTGAGATGAAAGGGTGAAAATTACTTTTTTTTTTTTTGGTGAGGAAGATTGGCCCTGAGCTAAGACCTGTGGGATGCTGCCACAGCATGGCTTCATGAGTGGTGTGTAGGTCCACACCTGGGATTCGAACCCACAAACCTCAGGCGGCAGAAGTGGAGCGCTGAAACTTAACCACTACGCCACCATGCTGGCCCCAAAGATTACTTTTTATGAGGTGCTGTTAGTAAAATCCCAGCTCAGTGTGACCCCTTCTCAGCATCGGCAAGAGCTGTGTGTCTCCCACACCTGGACTGCATGTCCCTGCCTCTGCTGTGACCGTGCCAGCCCCCTCTCTCTGGTCTCGGGGCCTCCCTGTCAAATACAGGCTCGGCCTGGATGATGCTGGCGGCCCCCCCCCACCCCCCCAGGCCTTGGTCAGACGCCCCCTTCTGAGATGACCCAGGTGGCGCAGACCCCACAGCGCACGCTCTGCCTCGTCCACCCTGCATGGACCTCGCCACCCTGGTGACATGTGTGCTTGTTGCCCAGGTGACAAAGGTTTGTTGCAGCTGCGGCATCAAGACGGTCGCTGTGAGGGTCTCCGTGTCATGTGCATGTATATTTTTATGGCAACAAACCATTTTGTCGTGAATTGTAGATGGAAGAGTTGGGTGATTTGAGGTCTCTTTGGCATGACCTCCCCGTGGCGGCACGCCCGTTCCCGCCCGTGACTCCAGCCATGCGGCCTCCTGGCACCGATGGCTCCTGGTGTCCACCCCTGGCCGGCAGAGGCTCCAGGGTAAGCGCCTGGTGGTGGGCTCAGGAAGGTACTAAGGGTGTGGACTTGAAGCCGGGGAAGGGGGGGTGGATCTGGGGCTGTGAAGCCCCTGCGAGGACAGAGAGTCCTTCTGTACCACCCGGGTGTTTGCCCTCGGTCTCAGCATTCCTGGAGGCCCGCCCACGCCAGGCCCGTTCTGGGCGGGAGGGGTCCTGTGTGAGCAGGTCAGCCCGGAGCCACGTCCTCGTGAAACTTTCTCTGGCGCGTGAGCCCCGCGGTGACACTGACTGAAGCGTCGCAGAAACGAGGATGCGCTGGTGCCCGGTGGGGAGCTCGGACACAGCATCGGGGGGGACTGCTGCGCCCCTGGATGGAGAGGGAGGATCCTCGGAGCTGGGTGGGGCGGCTGTGATGTCACACAGATCTGTTGGTCTCTTCCCGGGTCCCTGGCCCTCGATCCCACAGCCCGGGGTGTCCTGAGTGCTGGGCGTGTCCTCATTGGTCACAATGAGCCCCCTTGTCCTTCCCTGAGTTCAGGCTCCCGAGGGGGCTCGAGGGGAGACCCCTCGGAGCTTCAGGATGGGCGGTAGGCACCAGAGGGCCCAGAACTGTCTGCCCCGCCCTCGCCCAGGGCAGGAGAGAGCGCTGGACGTCCACCTCGGTGGCCAATGGCGGGGATTAATCGATGGAGCCTGCGTGATGTGGCCGTGGGGCTGAGAGCTCCCAGTGGTGACCCTGTGCTGGGAGGGTGGCACCCGAGCCGCAGGAGCGCTGGGCCCACCCCGCCCCCACGCCCTGCCCTGTGCATCTCCTGTTTGGCTGTTCCTGAGTCGCATCCTCTGCAGTAACCCCGTCCTCGTAAGAGAAGTGCTTCCCCGAGTTCTGTGAGTCGTTCTAGCCAATTGTTGAACCTGAGGGGTGTCATGGGAACCCCTAAATCTGTAGCCAAGTCAGACAGAAGTGCAGCTAGCCTGGGGACTGGGGACTTGCGACTGGCGTCTGAAGTGGGGGCAGTCTGTGGGACTGACTCTTAATCCTGTGGGGTCTGTGCTAACTCTGGGTAGTTTGTGTCAGAAGAGGATTGAATTGTCAGACACCGACTTGGTGTCAGAGAATGAGAGTTGGTGTTGAAATGACATATTTTTTTGTTAGAAGAAAATACCACACAGGGACAGAAAGAACTTAACAAGTCACAGAGAAGAGTCTGTGCAAAGGTCCTGGGGCCGGCAGGAACAGTGTGTGGTCTGGGAGAGGCTCTGATGGGCAGGGTTGCGTGGCTGTGGCCACAGGTGCAGGAGGGCAGAACGCCCAGGGCAAGGGCGTGTGGGAGGTGACAGGCTGGAGAGCCGCAGGCTATGGAGTCACCTCCCTCCAGCCCTTTTTCTTGTCAGTAAGGCGGGAACAGAACTGCCTTTCCTTCCTGCGGTGCCTGCACACTGCAAGGGGCTGGGTGCCCAGAGCAAAGTTACTTTAGAAGATAATTTTCAGGAAAGGATAAAATCCTGACTGTCACACGGGTGACAAGTGAACACATGGGAAAGAGTTAATTTCACTCATGAGGGAGCCGGGCGGAGGTGTCGCTGGGTGAAGAGAGTCTGAAGGACAGAGACATCTGCAGATCAGGAATATTGAGAGGGGAGCGCGAATGGAGGCACGGCTGGGGGTTTTGGGGGGGGCAGACGGGGGAGGGGAGAAGCCGACGAGGTTTGCCGGACAGGGCGGACTTCCCGCGAGTGTGACGAGGATGACTGGGGTTGCTGTCACTTAGCTACAGCTCCCCCGGTTTGAAGTGGCTCCCGAGGCCGGGTGGGCTCCCCCGGGGCGCGTCCTGGTCCACACGGGACATCGCTGTCTGCGGAGGTGCACCTTGGGCCCCACGGTTACCAGGAGGTGCCTGGGGCACTGGCGGTCAATGCTGGCGGATTGACTGCCAGCATGACTTTTCCATGGGTTCTTCGAGACACCTGATGAGGCGGGGGTCCCAGTGCGGAGACCCGAGACCTGCCTGGGGGTCACAGCTGCATCCTGGCGCCATGTGGGACGACGCGCCAAGAGCTGCCTGGGAGCAAAGATGAGAAAGAGTTAACTGTGGTGGTGCCGGGTGGTGGGATGTGCCGATGGTTGTTTTCTTCCTTGCATTTAAAAAAATATCTTTGACATTTCCTGTCGTATTTGGAGTCGTTCTGGTTCTAAGCTGGAGTCAGGAGACCTGGTTTCAAGATCCCACTGATGTGCTGTGTGGCTTTGGACAAGTTCCTTCCCCTCTCTGGGCCTCCGTTTGCCTGCTCTACAATGAGAGTTGACCGCACCAGATGTTCCCCTGGGAGCCTTCCCGGTGCCACTGTCTTGTGGTCCCAAAAATTCGTGGGGAAGAGAAGCCCAAGTGTGGAAGAGGCCTGTGTCAGCCCCGGTTCTCCAGAGAAAGGGAACCAGTTGGAGATGTTTACATAAAGAGAGTTGTTTTAAGGCGTTGGTTCACGCAGTTGTGGGGACCAGCAAGTCTCGAATCTGTAGGGCAGCCCTGCAGGCTGGATTCCTGGGCAGGAATTCTGTGCTGCAGTCTTGAGGCAGAGCTCCTTCTCTGGAAAACCTCAGTGTTTCCTCTGAGGCCTTCAACTGATTAGACAAAGCCCACCCACACCGTCAAGGGTGGTCTGCTTTACTCAGAGTCAACTCACTGTAAATGTTTTGTTTTGTTTTGTTTTTTGGGGTCTTTTGGTGCTGAAACCTGGGATCGAACCAAGTAAATGTTAATCACACCTACAAATACCTTCATAGCAACATCTAGGCTTGACCAGAACAGCTGGGCACTGTAGCCCAGCCAAGCCGACACATAAAATCAGCCATCACAAGGCCGGTGGGACCAGCCTCACCGGCACAGGTGCCCACTGCTCTGTTGGGTGCCTCCCAGCCCGTCAGCGCTGCCTGGGGCTCCTGGCCTGGGGGAGCAGGACACTGGCCCCCCGGGAACTCCCAAGCCCTTAGTGCCAGCGTGGAGGGTGGGCTTCCTCCAGCCCTGGCCAGGCTTCCGCCCTGCATGGGATGGGGTCTGGCTGACCGCATGTGGCAGGGGTTGGGGAGGCCGCGGGGCTCTGGTCCGGGTGCATAGAGCAGCCCCGTGCGGTGGGGAAGAGCTCTGCGGGGTGGGGGCTCACCGGGCTCGCCCCGAGAGACACCCCCCAACCAGCTGTTGCCACCACAAGGACACATTCTGTGTGACACACTCACGGCCAAGCGTGCAAACTGCAACAGACAGCGCTGCCTGGGCTCCTGGACGTGGGTGATGGGGGCCGAGCTCTGGAGCTTGTGAAGGAGAAAAGGCGTGAATCTCGCTGTTTGGTTAAAGCAGAGTCTGGGGAGAAGCACCGCCTTCTGGCTTGGTGGCTCTGAGCGGGTCCCTGGCCGGGCCCCTGGGCGGAGCCACGGTGCGGAGGGAGGGGGGGTGACACTGGTCTGTCAGGTTTCCACCCTGGTGGTCAGTGCTTCCTGCCAGCTTTTCAAGCAAAAATGTTCCAGATGTGTTCCCCTCCCCGGGGGCGAGCGGGTCCCCAGCAGGAGCCCTGCATTTTCCGTCGCGGACCCCTGGTGCCCTCCGGAGGTGACCTTCTAGCTGTTTGTCTGGCTGGTGGCCAACGGAGCGTTCCAGGCCAGGCCACCAAAGTGGGGCCCAGGACTCCAGAAGCTCCAGGAGGCTGTGGGGACAGGGCCGTGGGTGTCAGTGTGATGACACTGCACACTGCACAGCAGCCAGGCTCGTTGGGTGGCCCAGGGACGTGCACACGGCTCTTGGCTCGGCAGGCTGGGCCGGCGCTCCTTGCAGACCAGCTGCCTGGGCCGCATTGAGAGCTGGGGGTGTAGATGATGGTGTTTCCCCTCTCACCTTCACTGCAGTGGTGGGGGCTCCCCGCAGGCCGGCTGTCACCCCCACCGCCCCCCAGACCCTCATGGAGCTGCCCCCCAGCTTGGGTGCCGAGCTCAGCCATGGAGGAGGCAGGTGGCGGGGCCTGCCCTGCCTGGCGCTCTGTGCCCTGTGTGCTGCCAGGGAGCAAACCCGATCCTGTGTGTGCGCCCGGCCCCGGCCAGCTGCTCTGCGCCTCCACCCCAGCTGCCTCCCCTGCCTTCAGAGACCGTGGCCTCCAGGGTCAGGTGACCCCGGGGGCTGCGGGTTGGGGGTGCGGCAGGTCCAGTCGCTGGCATGAAATGGGTGTTGGTGAGGGGCTGATCTGGAATCACCGTCTACACTGGAGCAGGAAGGAGTGTCCCGGCAGGGGGGCTTCCTGGAGGCGGTGGCCCAGAGCTGCACCACAGAGGAGCCAGGCACGTGTATAGAAGGGTGTGCGCGTCACTCCTAGACCTCGCCTGCCGTCTTCCTGGGGCCTCCCTCCCGGGCTCTCTGCCCCGCCCCCCTCCCTGCCCCTGCCCAGGGCCTTCCCCCAGCATCGCCCTGGCATCCGTTGGGGACTTGGCAGCAAGTCAGTGAGAGAGGCAGGGCAGGGCTCTGGCTCCGTCCCAGCCCAGAGAGGGCACAACCCTCAGCAGGGCCACACAGCCGACTGAGGCAGCAGAGTGCACCTGAGGGAGCGGGTGGCCTGGGCTTCAAGGAAGATGGAGGAGGGGGAGAACCCAGGAGGTGGAGGGGAGGCTGGTTGAAACTGGACCTGCTGCCACGGCTCCTGGACAGTGGAGAGCTGTCAGAAGGGCGACACGAAGACCCCGGCTTCCCTGCGCCCAGGAGAGAAGCCACAGAGATGGGAGCAAGGGCGGCCTGGGGCGGAGTCACCGTGCGACCTTGAGCCGGTGTCCACACCTCACGACTCAGTTTTGTTCCCTGATAGACGGGTTAAGAGTTTATGAGGGTCACGGGGCCACACGAGGGTGGCTTTTCTCCCTCCCCGCCCCCTTCCCTCTGCGGCTGTTCACGGAAATTGTTCAACTACAGAAACACGCATGGAGCACATGCCGACCTTGAGCCAGAAGTTGGTACCGTTCCTTCTGGATTTTCCCTCTCTGTCTCTCTGTGTCTCTGTCTCTCTCTGTCTCTGTGTGTCTCTCTCTGTCTCTGTGTCTCTCTCTGTGTCTCTGTGTCTCTGGCTCTCTTGGCTGAACTGTTGGAGAGTAAGGGGCAGCCCCCTGCCAGCCCTCCGACCACGTTAGCCGGCGTCCCCCAGCACAGGACACCTTCTGCCGTGTGACCCGACACCATCCTCACCCCTGATAATCCACAGGAACTCCTTTAACCTCGTCCACTGTCCATTGGCCCGGTTATCCCAAGAATGTTGTCACTGCCTTTTGTGGACCGGAGTCCCGTCCGGGTTCGCCTGCGGCTCTGGCTTGTGAGGTTGTGAGGTGTTTGGGCGTCTTTCAGTCTGGAATGGTGCCCCACCCTCCCCCGCTCTCTCTCTTTTTATGACAATGTCTGGGGGGATGTCTCTCTCCGGTTCGGTCTGATTTCCGTCCCCGTCGTGCTGTCATTTCTCTGTCCTTTGATCCCTGGGGGTGTTTCCTTGGGAGCAGCAATGCTCACCGGAGTCAGGCTACACCCTGGGGGCGCGAGTTCTTCACAGGCATGTCCTTCCTGCCGCAGCGCACTGGGGGCACTGGGTCGGGGGTCCCGCTGCCATGGTGCTAGGCCACGTTGCGTGCCTGCGGTGGTGGCTGCCAGAGTCTCTGTCCGGAGCACATACGTGTTGTCTGGACACAGTTGTGTTGTCCACCGTCCTCTCCTGCTCCCCCGATCGTCCCCCCCCCCCCCCCCCCCCCGGTGCTGGGCCATGCTCCTGGGGGCCAGGGCGGTGGGCTGAGTATTCTGGGGTCTGGGGTCCTCTGGGCTGACGGGGTGTGTGTGAGCAGACAGAGTCGATTACAAAATGTGCGTGCAGCTGAGGAAGACTGGAGGGGCTCTGCAGAAATCGCACTCGCGCCCGGGTTCTGGGAGGCTCCCCCTTCAACGAGCTCCCTTGATGCTGTGAGGCCGTTTTGCCACTTAGAAAGGAGCCGTGGGGTAGAGAGAGGTCTGGGGGTCAGTCTCGGCAACACGGAGCCGACCAGGTTGGTGGAAAGACTGTGTTCTCTGCCCGGCACAGAGGAGCTTGGATCCAGGCAAGCAGCGTCCTCGGGCCCTGTGGATGAGACCCCGGACCCACGGCGGGGGCAGGGTGAGGCCGTCTGAGGCGTGTCATCTCTCTGTGGTTAAGCCGGATTTCCCCCTCAGAGTTTTCGGAAATGAAATTCATTTGCTCGTACCACAATAAAAAGAAAAACAGTGTGGGCGTTGATCGTTTTATTCTTTTAAAGTAAAGAATATTGAGGCAGATTTTATCAAGTGTTTCAATATGCACAGATTTTTCGAAGAGAAAATATTAGCACTCATTTTGTTAGAAGTGACAGGTCATCTGTAACCCAAACTGGCTTAAGTGGAAAAGAGAATTTATTGGATCTTTGCTTTCAGGTACAGCTGGCTGCAGGCACACAGTGTTTTAGGGATTTTTTTCTCCATCTCTCTGTCTTCTGCCATTGGCTTCATTTTTCTCAGTTTCGTATGATGATCTTTGGTAGCTCCAGGCCCATGTCCTCTCAGGTTCAGGTCCAGCAGAAGAAATTTAAAACGTTTGTCTTCTCAGTAGCTTTTACAGAAATCTTAGAAATTCACTCTGATTGGACCAGCTGGAGTCATGTGATCACTCTGAACTGATCTCTGTGGTTCAGGGAATTTGGTGCTGCAATTGACCAAGCAAAGGCCCTGTGGTCCATCCTTGGTGCCTGGAGTGGAGCTTCACTCAACATTGCAGGGGCTGTGTGTGCATGTGTGTGTGTGAGAGAGACAGTGTGTGTGTGTGAGAGAGACAGTGCATGAGTTACTGGCGGGTGGGGAGGGGATGCTGGTGGTCAAGAGGACCGCTGTCCACTCTGTCCAGCCAAGAGCCCCCTTCCTGGGGACTGCAGGCCTGGACTCTGGCCACAGCCTGTGTCTACATGGCATCATCCTGTGGGCACAGGGAGGGCCTCGCCGGCAGGGGAAGCTGTGCCCCTGGCGCCCGTTGGTGTCAGGAGCCGGCCTCCCCTGCCCGTGTGTGGCCTCAGCAAGCTCCGGGCCCTCTGTCAGTTTCTACCCATTTCTAGTAGAGGTTAACTCCCTTCCTCATGCTGATCCTTTTGTGTCTGGGCCCCTCTCTCAGCCTGAGCACTGGTGAGGGCACAAATCGGTTCCCCTCTGTGTCCAGGGCCCCGGTGCCCCGTCTAAGACGTGGCTGTCAAATGACTGGGTGAGGCCTGCATGCACCCCTCCCTGTCCACACAGCCGGCCTCCTCTCCCCCCTCCCTGTCTACACTGCCAGCCTCCTCTCCCCCGCCCTCCGCTGCGGTTGGCTTCAGCCACGCTCACCCCCGTCCGCTCTCGCCCCCGCTTCCTGCGGGAGACTCCACGCGGCCTTTCCAGGCCCACCGCCGTCATTTCCTGGGCGCCCTGATGACTCCCTGACACCATCAGAACCCGTGCAGGTTCACTGAATTTTCACACGTGAACACACGCCGGGACCAGCACCCAGACCAAGGAGCAGAGGGCGCCCGCCCCGTGTCCCTCCGTGTCGAGGCGAGCGCCTTGCTGACTCTTCCCTGGCGGGTTCACTTTGCCCGGCTTTGAACTTTGGACACTCGGGATCCTGCTGTGTATCATCCTCTGCGCCTGCGATTCTGCCCACCCTGACGGTGAGACCCCGTGGGGGACGCGTGGCCGTGGACGCCCCTGCACAGCCGCAGAGCACCCTGCCCGGCCTCGCTCTCCCCCACGGCTTGTGGGTGCTTAGGTTGTTCCCAGTTTGGGGCCATTTCGGGGGCCGTGTCGTTCTCTGCACCGACGCGCACACTCTGCTGGGCGTGAGTCTGACGGTGCCTGCGGAGTCTCGGGCACACACGTGTTTTCATGTTCAGTTAGAGTCCATCCCCCGGGCCCTCCCCGACTCTCTTCCCTTTCATACCTCCATCCGGTGTCGTGGGTGAGGACGTCCCACAGCGCTGCCTCTTGATGGGCAAGTGACCCTCGGTCTCTGCCTCAGTTTCCTCGTCTGTAAACTGGAGATAGAAAGCAGCACCAAGCTAACGGGTTTTTAGGGGAAGAAGAAGGCAAGCGTTTTAAAATTATGTGTCAGTCGCGTATTTTTTTTGGTTCAAATAACTTTATATTACGAGCAATACAGGCTTTTGCAAAAAATGAGAAAAAGGCCAAACATGGAAAAATAAATGGATTTATAAACCCTAATCCTAGAACTCACAGGAAACAGCATTTTTGAAACAATGTTGTGCGTGTCTTTTCTGTTAAGAACTGGACCTGGCTGCGTGTGCTGTCTTCACTCTGCTTTGTTGACTTTTTAAAACACCTCGATCGAGAGAGAATTCACGCAGCACCCAGGTCCGCCGTTTGAAGCACACGGGTGACTGGGTCCCAGTGTGTTCACAGGGTTGTGTGACTGTCACCCTGGTCAATTTTAGGGCATTTTCATCTCCTCAAAAAGGACTCGTGCCGTTTGGCTGCCACCTCCCTAGGTCCCCGTCCCCCCAGCCCCTGGCAGCCAGGAGTCTGCTTTCTGTGTCTGCGGATCTGCCTGCCCGTTCTGGACATTTTGTATAAATGGAACCGTGGAAGCTTTGGTCGCCAGTTCCTTTCACTGAGCGTGGTGTTTTCAAGGTTTGTCCGTGTCGGACTTGTGTGGGTATTTCATTCCTTTTCTTGGACGAATAATATTCCGTTGTTGGTTACTAATGGAGGTTTTTTTTTTTTTTGAGGAAGATTAGCCCTGAGCTAACATCTGCTGCCAATCCTCCTCTTTTTGCTGAGGAAGACTGGCCCTGAGCTAACATCTGTGCCCATCTTCCTCTACTTTATATATGTGGGACGCCTGCCACGGCATGGCTTGTCAAGCCGTGCCATGTCTGCACCTGGAATCTGAACCAACGAACCCCGGGCCACCGAAGTGGAACGCGCAAACTTACCTGCTGCGCCACTGGGCCGGCCCCGTTTTTTGTCTGTTTTTAGTTATTTATTTATTTTAACAGAGGTGTTTTTACGTAGGCATCGAAGCGGGTCCAGACACGGAACAGCCGTCCGGTAACTCTTAGCTGGGGTTGTGATCACCAGCTCTGCAGCCATGAGCCGTTCTGTTTGATCTTTGCCGGCCTCAGTGACCCCGTCTGTAAAATGGGTACAGGAGTGCGAACACCTGTTTCTGAGGGGGTGGTGACGCAGGAGCGATGGCGTCCTCGAAGGGTGATGACCTGGAAGTGCTGTTGCCGCCCACGTGTCCCCACCCCGGCCCTGTTCTCCTGGGCCGTGAGGATGGTTGGTGAGAGCCCCGTCTGGGGCCCCAGAGGAGGAGGAGGAAGTCAGAGTGGGGTGGATGCCACCTTTCTGGGGCCCCAGCTCTCTGGACCTCGAGTTCGGGGAGGGAGAGTTCTCCCGTGTGTGGTTGTGGGGAGCTGGGCATCAGAGGCGGGAACACGAAGTGGTTCGAGGTCTCTGCGGATTGAAGCGGGTGTTCTTTTTCACATTAAGGAGAGAAGTTGGAGCAGCAGGTGGCCCCTTAGGGCCTTCCTTTATTCCGGAGGCCCTGGCCTTAAATCCTGCCTGTTCTATGTGCTTCTCCCTCAGGACGTCGGGAGCACCCCACGCCCGGACCCCGGAAAGGCGGCATCGGGGCAGCGTGCCTGGACCGCCCTGGCCACCGGCAGAGCATGTCCCGGCTGGCCCTGGAGGAGCTGGCCGACATAGGTAGGAGTGTGCTGTCGTCCAGCCTCAGCCAGGAGAAGGGGATCATTGGTGCCCATTCTTAATAGCTGTTCTGTTCATATGGCTTAAAGTCTAACCCTATAGAGAAGTGCCAGTGAAGTCACCCTTCCACTCCATCCCTGGGTCCCACCCCCACCCACACCCCAGGTAACCATCAATAGTGCCGTTTTCTTTCCAGAGTTCTTTTTTTTTTTTGAGGCAGATTAGCCCTGAGCTAACTGCTGCCAATCCTCCTCTTTTTGCTGAGGAAGACTGGCCCTGAGCTCACATCCGTGCCCATCTTCCTCTACTTTATATGTGGGACGCCTACCATAGCATGGCTTGCCAGGCGGTGCCATGTCCGCACCAGGGATCCGAACCGGCGAACCCCGGGCTGCGGAGAAGCGGAACGTGCAAACTTAATCACTGCACCACCGGGCCGGCCCCTCCAGAGTTCTTTTATGCAGTCACACAAGCCCTGTGGAGGAGGAGCCGCCCTCCGCATGGTTGTGAGCTTCATTCGCTGCTTACGGCTGCCCTTCAGCGGGCAGGCTCCACGTCCCCATGTTACAGACAAGCAAAGCAAGGCTCCGAGGGACTGGACAGCATGCCCGAGGCCTGGCGATGGGCCCAGCTGGGAGGAGGGCCTTGCTTCCAGGTGCCCAGGGAGCCCCTTCCTGTGGAGTCTCCTCCTGGCATTTGGTTGAGACCATGCGTGTGCGTCACTACGTGCACTGGGGCCCCACTCTTGATTCTCTGCCCTGGGGGGCAGCTTCCTCGCCCAGGTCTGCAGTAACCAGAGCAGCTCTGGAGAACGCACCAGGGGCCTGCAGCCCTGAAACAAACGGTTTTCCCTTCTACCTCCAGCAGCAGCGTCTCACACCCCGACGCGGGACGCCTTGGCTGGGTTTTACACGAGCTGCCTGATTTGCTCCGAGAACCCCTGATTTTGCCTCCAGTTTCCTCTCCTTATGTCTCACGGCGTGTGGCTGCAGGAAACCGTTTCTCGCTCGGGTCGATGTGGCAGTGTGACAGCATTCCCGATGCTGGGGGGCTGTGAGGTGCCACCCCATCCCCGGGAACATTGTGGTCCCTTCCTTCTCTGTGTCCCTCAAGATGGCCAGTGTTCTGGCTCCTCCTGTCTCTTCCCACTTGTGCGCCCTTCCTGCTGGAGCGGTGTTTTCTTTTCTTCTTTTTATGGAGGCAAAATTCACACAACAAAATTAGCCACTGTAAAGTGAATGGTTCAGTGGCATTCAGTCCTTTCACAGTGCTGTGCAGCCATCATCTCTGTCTAGTTCCAGAACATTGTCATTGCCCCCACAAGGAAACCCCAGCCTGTTAAGCTGTCACTCCCCCGCCTCCCTCCCCCAGCCCCTGGCAACCATCCGTCAGCTTTCCGTCACTGTGGATTTACCTGTTTGGGCATTTCTTATAAACGGAGTCATATGTGATACGGCCTTCTGTGTCTGGCCTCTTTCGCTTAGCGTGATGTTTCAGGTCTCATTCCTGGCGTCCACGCATCCATACTTCACCCCTTCCGTGCTGAGCTGCATTCCTGTAGGTGGATGGACCACGTTTTGTGTTTCTGTTCATGCGTTGATGGAGATCTGGGCCGCGTCCGCTTTTTGGCGGTTGTGAGCGGTGCTGCCGCGAGCCTGTGTCTGTCAGACTGTCTGTTCAGTTCTCTTGGGTTTGCAGTAGGGGCGGAGTTGCCGGGTCGCGGTGATGCTGTGTTCAACTCTGAGGAATAGCCCAGCGTCTTGCCCCGTGAGCGTGAGCGCTGTGCACATCTTCCTCGTCAGGATGCCTCCAGAAGTGGAGTGTTCCTGGGGGGTCCACGTGGCTGTACCTGTAGGACCACGTGGGTTACCCTCGGTGGACGTGGGCTGGCCCGGCTCCGGCCTGACCTGCACGCTCTCCCCCATCTCTCTGTCAGGCTGTCCCCGCCCTTTGCTTATAGCCTCCTCTGCCAACCCTCCAGTGGCCTCCTGGGCTCTGACTAACCCTGACCCACAGCACGGCTTCCAGCCCCCAGGGTCTGGCCTTGCGGGCTGCCTGGCCCTCGCTCTCCCTCCAGCCCCGCTAGCCTGTTCCCTTCTCCCTCCCGGGGGGGCCTTTCCTCTCTCTGAAACACTCCCTCCCTCCCCTCCTCGTCATTTTACACCGCCCATCGCCAGGCTCTGGCACAGACGCTCGATGCCCACTCCAGGAAGCCTGCTGCAGCCGCCAGGGGCCCGGGGTCTGTTCTGGGCTCAGAGCCCTTATATCAGTCGGCACTCGGGGCTGTTTGTCTCCGCTGCTGCCCAGCACGGGCGGGCCAGCCCCGTGGCCCCCTCTCAGGGGCTTCTGAGTGAAGAACTCTGCCTCCCCGGGGCCCCCAGCTTGCCCTCCACTCGGCCGCCAGAGGATCCTAGTAAGACCCAAGTGGGTGGAGCATGTCATCACTGCCTCGGCCCCCAGCGGCTGCGGCACGGCAGGACACGAGGTCCCTGTGGCCTCCCTGCCCTCAGCTCCTGCCGCTTCTCCTCCAGGACTCAGCTGCTGCCACCCCTCGGCCTCCACCTGGAATTCCCTTCCAGCAGGTCCCAGCAGGGCTCCCCTGCTTCACAGCTCCGCTCCCCTTGGCCTCCTGCCCAGACCTCACGCCCACCCGGGGCCCCTTATCCTACCTGACTTCTCTTTAGCACTTGTCCCTGACACGTGGCTCTTTTCTGCCTGGTCTGTTCCTGACCCTGCTCACCCTCACCCTGCCAGACGTCCCTCCTTGAGGACGGGGATGGCACGAGTTCCCTGTAGCTGCTGTCACAGAGTCCCACAAAGTTAGTGGCTTAAAACAACATGCATTATTTTTTTATTTTTATTTTTTGGTGAGGAAGATTGGCCCTGACCCAACATCTGTGCCCATCTTCCTCTATTTTGCATGTGGGACACCGCCGCAGCATGGCTTGATGAGCTGTGTGTAGGTCCACACCCGGGATCCGAACCTGTGAATCCCAGGCCGCCAAAGGAGAGCATGCCAATCTAACCACTACGCCGCTGGGCTGGCCCCCAAACAGCACGCCTTTTTTACCTGTTCTGTTCGAAATGCGTCCCACTGGGCTGAAGTCAGATCAGGGCGGGTCTGTTCTCCCTTGAGGGGTCTGGAGAGATTCTGGTTCGTTGCCTCCTCCTTGGCTTGTGGCTCATCTTCCAGCATCCAGCATCCTTCGTCTTTCTTCCTGCTTCCGTCCTCGCATCTCCTCCTCCGACTCTGGCGCTCCTGCCGCCGATTCATAAGGACCCTTGTGCTGACACGGGGCCCACCCAGATAATCCAGGATCACCTCCCATCCCAGGGTCCTTGACTTACTCACATCCGCAGAGTTTCCTTTGCTGTGTGAGGTCGTAGTCACAGGTTCTGGGGGTCAGGACGTGGATGTCACTGGGTGGCCTTTATTCTGCCCACCACAGGGACTCTGCCTGTGTTTGTGCTGTGTCCCTACTGTGTAAAACTGTCTCCAGGACATAGCAGGTACTCGACACATATTTGCTGAAGGACAGGGTGCGTGAGGGGTGCCCTGCAGTGTCACATGCTAGCTCCACTCTGGGACCTGTCCCTGTGATAAACGAGGGGCTTGTTACCCCCACGCCCCAGCTTCCTGGAGGCTCTGTGAACCGGAGGCTGCACGGCAAGGGGGTGGAACTGGGACCAGGTGGGCAGGAGGTCTCACTCCAGACCTTGTCTCCCCAGGGACAGACGGGCCCCCCACAGTCACGGGTGGCCGCCCTTTGGGATGGGGCATTGTCCTGGGTCAGTGGGTCTCCCACCTGGCTTTGCATCAGCATCTCCCCAGAATTCCTTAGGAGAAGTCCGTGCTTCCTCTCTGGACCCCACCCCAGCCCATCCTGCCCCCGGTAATGCTGATGCAGTGGGCCCTCGTTCTGGATGGATGGGTCTGCTGCCTGGGCCTCCGGGCACTGCCCTAATGCAGGACCACTAACTTCGAGCCTTAAAACTATGCAGCTTCTTCTCTCCCAGCTCTGGAGGCCAGAAGGCTGAAGTCAAGGTGTTGCGGGGCTGCGCTTCCCCCAGGGGAGGGCCCTTCTTCCTCTTCCGGCTCCTGGTGGCTCCTGGGCTGGCGGCTGCGCCCCTCCAGTCCGCCTCTGTCTTCACATGGCTTCTCCCTGAGTGTCCCCTCCTCTTATAAGGACACCAGTCATTGCATTTAGGGCCCACCCAACTCCAGTATGACCTCATCCTAACTAATTGCATCTCTAAAGACATCATTTCTAAATAAGGTCACATTGTGAGGTTCTGGGGAGACAGAATTTTGGAGGGACACTGTTTAACCCGATAGCCCTGGGGACGAAGGCTCCCCTGACCTTGACGTTCAAGTTCCCACTCGTTCTCCAGCTAAAAGCATTTCTGAAGAGCCGTGATTTGCTTCATGTGAAGGAGCCTCCCCTACTGAAATTCAGCTTTGAAGACAGCGCTCTCCTCCCTCACACGCAGCGACCCCAGTTTCTGCCCTCGGCCCCGCCCCGGCTTCCTGCCGGCTGCCAGTGTCAGCATCGTTCAGGAAGGTCCAGTCGGAATTTGGAGCTGGGAATGGAGTTCAAGTCCACACGCTGCTGCCAGTTAGCAGTGGGACCTTGGGCAAGTCGTTGCCCATCTCTGAGCCTCAGTTTTCACTCCTGTCAATGTGGAGGAGAGTATCCCTCCCTCAGGTCTTGTTTTTATCCCTTCATGGTGTTGCACACTGAGCAGGTGCATAGTGGGTATGCAGCAGAGTCAGGCACATAGTGGGTGCACAGCTGAGGCAAGTGCATAGTTGGATGCATAGCTGAGGCAGGCACATGGTGGGTACACAGCAGAGTTGGGCACACAGTGGGTGCACAGCAGAGGCAGGTGCACAGTGAGTACACAGCTGAGGCATGCTGACCATCCTATAACAAGAGCTCAGGAGGCTTCCTCATTCCTCCCTTGCCTTGAGAACACAGCTGACTGTCTCCAATCCTCATTGTCTGCCGTAGAGCTGCAGAGAGATGAGGAGGCGGCGGCTGCACTAGGCACAGCGAGACGGCCTTCAGTGGCGCCCGCGGCTGGCCAGGACCCCACGCTGAGCACGAATCACCCATTCTACGATGTGGCCCGACACGGCATCCTGCAGGTGGCAGGTGGGTCCTAGCCGGATGGTCCCCAGGACCGTTGACAGTGCCCTCCTTCCTGGGGGCCCTGTGGCATGGGGTGGGCTGGCTTGTGCTGCCTCCCTCCAGCTGGGGTGTGCCCATAGAATGAAAACCGCGATAGAAACAAAAGTACCTGCCAGTGTTTTGAAAAAACAAGTGACACGCCTGTCAGAGCATTGCCCAGGTGCTCCGAGAAGCCACTAGGCAGTGACCTCCCGCTTGTTAGAGAGCAGAGGCTGAAATGAAACTGGTTGCTTTATTAGCCCAGCATACTGTTAGGCTGCATCTCCTCAAAAGCGACAAACATCTGCCAACACTTGGAAGACAGGCAGCCCCCGCCCAGCAGGTGCTCTGGGGGGGGTCGATGGCCTCTCTTTAGTTAGGCCCGAGGGATTGGGGTCCCGCTGTGCTTTCTCCTGTAAGCGGTGTATTCATTGGGGTTCTTCAGAGAAACGGAACCCACAGGAGGTAGAGACAGACAGATCAGAGGAGGTTAACTGGAGGAATCCGCTCCTACCTGGTTATGGAGGCTGAAAAGTCCCGTCATCTGCCCCCTGCAAGCCAGAGGCCCGGGAGAGCCGAGGGTGGAGGTTCCAGTCCAAGTCCTGGAGAACAGGAGCACTGAGGCCCATGGGCAGGAGAAGGACATCCCGGCTCAGGCAGAGGGAGCAGTCGCCCTTTCTCCACCCTTTCGTTCTACTGAGGCCTCAACAGGGTGGACGCATTCAAAGGCTAGTCCCCTTGGGACGCACCCCACAGGCACCCAGAAGTCGGGTTTCACCAGCCGTCCGGGTGTCCCCCAGCCCAGGCAAGCTGACACGTGGAATCAGCCGTCACAGGCAGTGACCCTAACACACTGACTTCTCTGTCCCCTGCACCAAGCTCTGTGACCATTAGCACCTGTCCCCAAGGAGCCAGAATCTTGTCCAAGTGATGAGCAAAAGGAGGAACAGCCCTCAAGAGCTGGGAGCCCCAGAGACACGAACGGTAACCATTTTGGTGCAGCCGAGCGTGGAGGAGTGAGGAGAGGAGGGGGCTGCGCCGGGCGCCCAGCCATTTTCAGCTCCAGATGGCCTTTTTAGAAAACCTTTCGGTTTAGGTAGAGGGCACGGATGCTGGACTGGATGTGGGGGACAGGGACCCACAGATCAGGTGCCCATGAAAAGAAAATATAGTTATTTTTCATAAGACATAAAAAATACATTATGTTAACAGGCAATGGGTTTATTATTCTTTTAAAATGAATGAATAACTGAATACTTAAAAATTTTCTGTTTTAGGTTTCTGATACAGGTAAATTTCTATGGAAATAACTTACATTTTTGTTGTAAAAGCTCTTTGAGGTCTTCAGTAATTTTTAAATATATTCACAGTTTCTGAGACCTAGAAGTTTGAGAAGCAGTGTCCTTGTGTATGATCTGAGCTGGTGAATGGCCCACGTGCCCTGGAAAACAATGTATATTCTGCTTGGTTGGGTGGAGTGTTCTGTGCGTTTCACTGAGGTTAAGTTGCTTGATAGCGTGGTCCCAATCTACATCCTTTGTAATTTCGTGTCTTCTACTGACAGAGGGCTGTTCCAAGCTCCACAATTGAATTTGTACATTTCTTCCCTTGGTTCTGTCCTTCTGTGTGTTTTTTTTTTTTTTTTTTTTTTTGGTGAGGAAGATTGGCCCTGAGCTAACATCTGTGCCAATCTTCCTCTACTTTGTATGTGGGATGCCTACCACAGCATGGTTTGACAAGCAGTGTGTAGGTCTGCACCTGGGATCTGAACCGGCGAATCCCAGGCTGCCAAAGCAGAAGGTGTGAACTTAACTGCTGCACCCCCAAGCCGGCCCTTGTTTGTGTGTTTCGATGCTTGTTTCTTGCGGTATACACACTTAGGATTGTTATGTCTCCTTGGTGTGTTGACCTTTCATCGTTATTAAAGCGGCCTTCTTTCTGTCTGGTGGCGCTCCTTGCCTGATTTCTCTGATGGAGTGCGGTATGACAGCCGCCCCAGCTTTCTCGGGGGTGTTGGGAGGACACACTGTCTCCATCCTTTCCTTTAACCAGCTTACTCTTTGCGTGTGAAATGCAGCTCTTAGAGACAGCTTGTCACTGGATTGTCCTCGACTTTTGTTGAGAGGCAGCTCATGGCGGGAACCGCATGCTCCAGGCCTCGAAGGGCATGCTGAGGGGTTCGCACTTGGTCACGGAGGCTCCGGGGAACCCTGAGCAGAGGACCGACGTGATCGGGTTTGCAATTTAGAAGGATCCTTCTTGCCCTGGCATGGAGGATGCTGATGGTGGCCGCGGGGGGCGGGGGGACTGGGAGGAGCGAGAACGGGGTCTGAGTGATGTGGCAGCGGCATGGAGAGGTGGGGATGAATCTGAGGGATTTTAAACCGTTGCACTGGAGGGCCAGTGGAAACCGACCTGGGCAGGAGCCCTGGCGGCATGGGACAAGGTTTCCAGGGGCGCAGAGGGAAAGGTTGAATTAAGAGCCGGGGGCCCTGGAAAGTAACCTGGGCTGGTTCTTTTCTGGGCCTTGTCTCCACCTGCTGTGCTCAGGGGACCCCAGGGCCGGGACGGGGTTCCTTCCTGGTGGGAGGCTGTGGGTGTCCCCGCGGTTTGTGGTGGGTCCTTCAGCGCTGGTAAGGGATGGCGGGCTGCCGTGGGGTTGTGCTCAGGCTCTTCCTGGAGACATTGTATGAAACCATCACAGTTGAACCGTTGAGTTGTGTCCTCACAGATGCCTTTGGAGGAGGATGGCTCAGACTGCAATTCTCAGGTTCCAGATAGTTCTCTTCTTTTGGAGCGGAGTTCTCCCTGTTTTAAACACCAGCTTTTTGAGAAGTTTAACTGTCTTAAAAAGAACATCCAGGGGCCAGTGCGGTGGCATAGTGGTTGAGTTTGTGTGCTCCACTTCAGTGGCCCAGGGTTTGCAGGTTCAGATCCAGGCATGGACCTACACACTACTCATTAAGCCTCGCTGTGGTGGCATCCCACATAAAATAGAGGAAGATTGGCACAGATGTTAGCTCAGGGCCAATCTTCCTCAGCGCAAAAAAAAAAAAGAACATCTGATGGTCTCAGGTCATCCTTCAAAGATGCCAGCCTTCACCAGAAGTCATCAGAATAAGGTGGAGACAACTGGAGAAAAGCTGAATGGAGCCAGCTGCACACTTGGGTGGAATAGTTTGTAGTGAAGAGCTGAAGCAGGGGCAATCTACACATTCCGACCTGGATGACTCAGTGGCTAAGGACAGAGGAGATTATTAGAGCAAAGATCACCGTCCCTGACGTCGCCAGTGGCTTTTCCAGGTGGGGCTCCATGCGGGAGCAGGCCCCCGGGTTCCCTCACTGAGGGTCGGGCCTCACCTTGGCGTCCAGCTTTGTCCCCTTTCCCCTCCCTCCCGGCACGCGCCATCCAGGGCTCCTGCGGAGGGGTCTGCTTCAGGGGTGAGCAGACGTCACTCCCCACCAAGGGGCTCCCCTAACTTCTCATGTGGGACAGCTAGACCCACAGCCAGAATCAAAGACTCTTAGCAAAAGTAAGAGCGAATGATCTGTCATTACTTCAGGGCTCATATATTTGGCCAAACGGAAGCTTTGTAGAATGTTAACTCCTAAGTCGTGTTTTGTACATAAAACTGATGTCCCTCTTTTAAGAAGTGGTCATCGTCTGCAGCTCCGGTCTGGGCCTGGGGCTGCGAGCTCGGAGGGCAGATTCGGTGGCCAGAGGCAGGGCGGGCAGAGGGAAGGTTCCAGCCCCCACGATCCAGAGAGCCTCCGAGGGGCTGAGCGGCAGAGAAGGGAGAAGAGAAACAGCGGGACGCGCTGCGTCTGGCCCTGCTGGATGACAAGTCACTGCCCCACGCCCCCATCTCTCACCACCCGGCCAGGCCCCAGCTGCACTTTGCTGCAGGACGCAGACAAAACGAGTCTTCAGACCTCCTTTTCCTTTTGCAAATGAGGGTAGCAGCCTTCAGACAGACCCCACAGCCAGCGCCCACGGCGCTCCCTCCCCACGAGGAGCGGCCACCCGGACCGTGCGTCTCGTCCTCCTTCTCTCAGAGCGGGTGACGGCCCGTCTGGAGCGAGTTCCCCTGCGGCTCAGGAAGTCACTTCTTCATGCATACACGAGGCCTCTCCCGCCACCGAGACAGAGAACGAGGTTGTGCCGTAAGCAGCGAGGGGAGGATGTGGGGTCACGGATTAAGCTGGTGCTGTGCAGAATTTGCATTTTATTGATAGTTTTCACTTCCTTCCATATTATGTCACGTTGAAGCCGGCTTCCCACATGCCGGCCTGTGTAACCGGAGAATGGAGAAGGGGTGTTTACTACTCACACGGACGGAAGCCTCCGTGCACCTGCGCGGTGGCTGCTTGATAAGCGGGAGGCTGGATGTCCAGGGACTCTGCACGGCTGCCGAGGAGGCCGGTACCCAGGCAGCTGTGGGAGCAGGACAGGTCTCCTCACTGTGGGCGTGGGTGTCCCGGGACAGAGGAGGCTGGGGTGCCACCTTGTAGTCATGAACCCAGCTCTGACACTCACTTGGCCTCCCTGGGCCTCAGTTTCCTCAATTGTCAATGAAACGACACACCTGGAAGCACCAACATCCTGCCTGGCACGTGGTAACAGGTCACACTAATTGAACACCTACTATGTGCCTGAGCTACGGCAAGACTTTATTCAAGTGGTTGGTGTCATTCTTCCCGGGCTGACCAGCTGGCTTTCTTATTCTCTCCATCTTCAGGCGCGCAGAGGCTGCCCGGGCTGGTGCGTGGGGCAGGGGCGCTGTCCCCGTGGGCTGAGTGCCGAGCTGTTCCTTTCTCTCTCCCTCCTCCTGTGTCACTTCTTATTTTGGAAATTGTCAAAAGCATCAGAGGTAGAGGGAATAGGATAAGGACCCCAGTTAACCCACCGCCACACTCGCTCTGAGCTTCGTGAAAGTTTGTCGAATCTGAGCAATGCCATGATATCGGTTTAGCAGGACATTTAAAAACCTGTCGATGTGAAAAGAAAACGCCCAGTTAGGTGCCCCATTTTTTGGTTTTGGGGGGAGACAAAGCCTTCAACAGCTCACTTCACAGCGCAGCATTACGCAAGTCGATGGGCCCTGCAAACAGTGGGTGCTCCATAAGCGTTTATCGAGCAAACGAGTGAAATCATTCAGCGCTTAATAGAGGTGGGAGGCTTGGGGGGAAAAGGAACTGGGCCTGCTGTGGGCACGGGGCTCCCATCCCATCTCCACATCCCTGCCCCGGTGTCTTTGCGCGTGCTGTGCCCTCATGTGCAGGTGGCACAGTGGGAGGGGCTCACGGCCTGGGCAGCATCCTCGTACCCTGTTGCTGGCTGAACTGAGTCCAGCTTTGCAGGGGGGATTTCATTGTTCTGACCCTCCCCTGCTGCTTCTGCCCTTATCTCCACACCCGCTCCACCCTCCAGGCCCGCCGCATCCCCTCGCCGGCCAGCACGAGGCCCTGTCACCAGCAGTAGGTCTGTGCCCTGCCAGGCCCCGAGCCCCTCACCCACCGTCGGCAAACCTGGGTGCCAGCGTCGCGAGGGACGGGGGTGTGTGTGTGGGGAGGGCGCTGCCCCCTCTGAGGACCTGCTGTCCTGGCGCTGCCCAGAGGGTGCTCCTTCTTGGTCACCAAGTCCCTCGGGCTTCCTGGGAGTCCCTCAAGCTTCTCATCTGGAATTTCCTCCTCCCCCCTTGGCCCTGGGGTGGCCTCGCTGCACCCCCTCACCCCAAGGCGGGACATCCGGCCCCCACGCCCGTCCCCGTGCCTCTCCCTGAGTTCCCCGCCTCCTTCGGGCACTTTTGTGGCTCTGCTCCTGACCTCTTGCTATTGTGAGGTGTGGACGCTGCCAGCCTGTGGGGGGCCACCCTGCCCCCTGCCCCCCCCAGGATGCTGCGTGGCTTCCTGAGGTCCACCGGCCTGGGCAGCTGCTCCTCACGCCCACAGGCCTCCCAGCCCCTCGTCCACCCCAGGCCATTATCACCTCCGTGCTGGGGACTCTGGTCCTCGGTGGAGCCCCAGCCCTTGTCCATGGCTCCCCCAGTGCCCCTCCCCACTCGGCCCGGCCACCCCACGCCCAGACTGGTTCCTCCCCAGTAAGTGGCCTGGCCACCAAGCCAGCAGTGGAGGCCTTCTCCCTGCCCCCTCACCAGTCCTGGAGGCCTCTGTCCTCCCACTCCTCACTCCCTCCCACCGTGAGGTCTCCACTCGGGACATCTTCAGGCTGTCCTCCACCCAGAGGCCGGAAGGGTCTTCCCAATGCCCCACTGGATCATGTCCTCGACACCGCCCCCCCCATCATCTCCCATTTGGGTCTCCACCGCCTGGGCTGGTGTGTCTGCATCAGACACATGATGGCTTTGCCCAGAGCCCATGCTGCTCCTCGGCCAACCGACCGGGGGTCCCCTGAGCAGATGCAGCTCTGCCCTCCACAGGACCCCGTCGGCAGCCCTGGTTCCTGCTGCATCTTCTCTTTCTGGAGCTCGGCCTCTGTGCCCCGGCCTGGTGGGGGAGGCCCTCCACCGCCCCGTGGTCACCCCTCTGGCACAGTCGACCACGTGCTGGCGTGCAGGGTTGCAGGACACCCTGTGGTAAAGTGTGTCTGGCCTTTGTCCCTGGTTCCTGGGAGGGGCCTGCAAACCCGTGGACTTTCCTGAGTGATAGGAGGGGCTCTGTGCTTGCTGATAGTTTATGCAGAGAGGTGACCCTTGGGGGACCCCTGGAGAGTTGAGGCTACAGGACAACTCAGGACGGGCTGTTGTGCCAGAGACCAGCTGTGTGATTAGAGGGCTGAGGCTGTGTGAGCTCCGGGGCTGGACACTGGATCAGGCAATTGCCAATCCCATCTCCACATCCCTGCCCCGGTGCCTTTGCGCATGCTGTGTTCAACCAGCAATACCTGTGGACCGACCCAGTGACGGCTGCGTATTGAGTCACGATTCATCAGTCATGCCTGCATAATGAAACCCCAATGACAACTCTGACACCGAGGCTCTGTTGACCTGCCGTGGGTGGTGATGACACGCCGATGTTCCCGACCCCATGGGGAGAGGGCTCGGAGGCCCTGTGTCCAGCACCATCCGCTCTCAGCTGGTCCCGATCCGTATCCTTTATAATAACACCATGGTGGTAACAGCACTTTCCCGAGTTCTGTGAGCTGGTGAATTATCGATCGTGAGGAGGCAGTGGGCACCTCCGAATCTGTAGCCAGCTGGCCAGCAGGGGGGTGGCCTGGGGACCCCTGACTGGCAGCTGGAGTCTGAAGTGGGCGCCACTGCCCTTCACCTGTGAAGTGTGGCCACCCCTGGTAGAAGTCATTGCTGAAGTAGCTGTGGCTGCCGGGAGCCCCAGTTCTCAGAGATGCCTCCCCATCACTGCCCTCTGCCCTGGGCCGTGGGGCCAGGCAGGGGCCCTGTGTGGTCCCTCCAGAGCTGAGCGCACAGTGGGCCCTCTGTGAGGCTGGCCGACCTGATCTTCCGTTCTCCGATTATGTAGCGCATCCCAGGACTTTGCGCTTGGTCTAACTGCGGATGATAACGCTGCTGGATTTTTCTGACCCTTCGATACAGATGTTGACTTTCTCCCTCAGCCCCAGGGGGCTGTGACTGCTGCTCCTTCAGTGGCCGCATCCGTGACACACAACTTCAGAAGCAAAGCTGGTCCTCTGCTTCAGCCGCACAGGCGAGCACGGGCTCAGGCGGCCTCCACGAGGATGGACGCGTTGTGGGGAAACACTGCGCCTCCAGGCAGAGCCAGCGAGCGTGCCGTGCCCGGAGGCTCCCGCTTGGCGAGGGAAGCAGATAAACCCGTGGGATCCAGTGCAGCCCTTTCACGGGAGCTTTCTGGACAACTGGGAAGCGGGGCCGGGATTCCTAAGGACCCTGTGCGATGATCAGGCTGCTGTGTTTGAAAACAGAAAGAGCGCTAGAATTCTGAACATCGGGGCGGCTTCCGGGTTCCTGGGAAGGGTCAGACGTGTTCTAAATGACAAACAGCCGACCTGGACGGGCAGCCGGGACCTCAGAGCGCACGTGGGGGTGTGCGTGTGCGTGCGAGTATGTGCTCACGTGTGCGTAATCTTGGTTCATTACCTCTCAGGGCTGGGGGGGATAAGAAAGCCCTGCTGCCATCCTTTCTCCTTTCAAGGAAACATCTGAAAACAGGTGGAAATACTTCTGCACAATGAAAGTGAGTTTAAAGATGCGTCGTTTCTAGAAAAGTCCCCTTATTTTCTTCAGCTTCCTAACAGTCTTTGCATCATCGGTCCTCCTGTCAATCAGTGATCGTTTGGACACCATCTGAGCTGTAGTCATGGGCAGCAGGCCTGGTTCTGGGGTTGCAGACGACTAGACCAGGGGCTGGCCCTCATACCTGCTCTGGCCGTCCCATGTGGGGCGAGCACCGCTGTATCGAGACAATTATGGGGTCCCCTGGGCTGTGATGGGGGCCAGGACCCGACATCGGGACTTCTGTACCCCATGAGGTCCTGTCCCCCAGGCCAGGGAGCCTTCTCCAAGGCCCAGAGTACTGGGGGGCCTCCAGGGGAATGCCTTAATCTCTGCGGAGGAGGCAGCAGAGTGGCCAGACACCAGCTTCCAAGCCAGACGCGTCTCCATTTCAGTCCTGGTGCCCTCAGCCGGCTGTGTGGCTTTGCACTGGGGACTTAACCCCGCTGGGCCCCCGATTTCCGTTTCTAAAATGGGGGGGGGGTTGTTCCCAGCACGTGGGCTGGTGGTGAAGGTGCACGTGGGTGATGTGCGCGGGGCGTCCTGTGGTGGATGCTCAGGAGGCAGGTGCTGCGGCCGCCGAGCCCGGCCGGCTGGTCGCGAGGCCGCTGGGTTCTGCTCACGCCCACGTGCGATCCTGGCGGGGCGGCCTCGGGGGCTGGGGCTGTGCATGCGCGAGGCTCACGCCCACGGTGTCTGCTCTGCAGGGGAGGACCTCCTGGGAAGACGCGTCGTCACGTTCAGCTGCTGCCGGATGCCCCCCTCGCACGAGCTCAACCACAGGCGCCTGCTGGAGTAAGTCCTGTCCTGCCTGTGTCCCTCCTTGCACGCTGTCCCCCGTGTCCCCCAACTCCCCTCCGTGTGCACACGCCCTCCGTGGCCGCCCTCCCAGCCCCTAAACTGCATGGGTACCCTTCTCCATCACTCTCAGCACAGAGATGCTCGAGGCCAGAGGCTAACATTCATAGGTTGACTTGCGGGTCCCCAGGCAGTTGTCACATCACCTGCCGGGTCACCAAACCCACCCCCAGGACTGACGCCTTCTCCAGGCCAGGGTGGCTTCAGGTCCCACAGTCTTGAGCTTTGGCCTTGGGCTTCGGGGCACTTTTAGGCCAGCCTCGCACCCTCCCTCTCAGAGACATCGGTGGGCACACTCTGCGTTTCTTGCTTTTCCTGCTGCTCAGAAGGAGGCGCCGTCCACTTCCCTGCGTGTGGCCTTGGCCACCGTCACCCCTCCTCCATCTTGTCCCTTTCTGCCGGCGTCCGCTCGCTCTGGGCATAGGCCACGTTGCTCCAGGGCCCCATTCCTGGCTGGACTGGCGGGCTTCCTGGGTGCTGGAGCTGGAGGGAGCGCGCAAAGTGCCGGCCACAGCATCTCGGCCCGGCATCGCGCTCCGGGTGGGTGGGCGGTGGGGTCTGGCGACAAGCTCGGCTGCAGAAGGGGAAGCCACATTCTGAGCCAGCTCCTGCCCGCTGCCCACCGTGGTCGCGGGTCCCAGCCCAGTGGCCTCCTGTGCAGCGGGTCCCAGGCTGCCTGCTGTGGCTCGGGGACCCGGCGTGACCTGCATGGACCACCCCGTTTGGGGCGTTTCTCGTGCCTGTGGGCTCACGTGGGCGCTCCGAGCCTCGGATCTGTTGCCTGACGATGTGCTGACTCTGCTTCGCTCCCACGGCCACGCTGCAGCCTGTCTCTGGGCGTCCTGGAGACGCCTGTCTGCCCTTGTGAGGGACAGAGAGGAGGGCCGGTCGGCTGCAGTGGACTCGCTCGCTATGGGGACGCTCGGACACTGCAGCGCGGGAGGCGGCCAGCGCTGCTTCCAGATCCCAGTTCCGACCGACGTTCTACCCAGGGCTAGTGCGGGGTGGCCGTGACCCGGGGCCCCCCCTGGAGAGGGACGAAGGCAGGGTCGGGTCGTGGAAGCACCTGGAAGCCTTTGGGCTGCTTGCTTCATGAACGTCCCCCTGACCCGAGCGTCCGATCTGGTCCCTTAAAGAATCTTCCAGCAGCAGCTGCAGAGACAGTGGGGACGGCAGAGCCCTGAGGAGTGGGCGCCCCGCAGAGTCCAGCCCGCTCTGCTCCTGCGTGGTGAGGGGCCGGGCTCCCTGGGGAGCGGGTGCCACCTGCAGCCCCCTCTCGGTGCCTGCAGAGCCCACGGAATAGAGGGACGCATGGTCCCGGGGAGCTTGCATCCTGGGGTCCTCTGAGGGGAAACACGCTCCCTTGCCAGATTATTCCTCCTGCGACATCGAGTAATCCACAGCCTGCGGGTCAGCTCTCGCCGAGGTGCCACTGCTGGCCGGGAGGGCCTGTTGTCTTGTAAAGCCTGACGTGCCCCCGACAGACAGAGAGCAGGCTGATGGGGGCGGGGGAACGGAATGGTGGCTGCATGGGAACAGGCTTTCTCTGGGGCCATGAGAACGTTCTAGAACTGGGTGCAGGTGGTAGTTATATAACGCTGTGAATGCACTAAACGCCACTGAACTGTTGTCCCACCACACATCCCACTGGAGAAGCAGTGTGGACAGGGTGCTTAGAGACCAAAAGAAAGACCTGGAGACGGTGAACGAGACGTATGCATTTCCTGGGAGTTCTTTACAGGGAAGGTCCAGGGGCCGCCAGCTGGACAGCAGTGTGCACCTGCTCCCGCCCTCAGAGAGAAGCTGGGTCAAGTAGGCAGAGGAACAAAGGCTGCGTGCTTGCCGAGGGGGACCGTCCCTGTATGACCTGCGCTCCACGGACCAGGGCTCCCCTCCAGAGGGCCTCCGTGACCCCTCACAGCTGGAGGGCCTTTGTGCTAACTCTCCCACCCGTTTACTTGTGGGTTGGCCAAGCCCAGGACTGTTATCATTGTGAGTGCTGACACACAGCCCAGACAAGGAGCCTCAAGGACACATGGTTTAAAGGGCACATAGGCTAGTGCCCATACAGTTGTTCACTGTAACATGGTTAATGTTATGTTACGAATTTCATCTCAGTCCAAAAAAAATGCCTCTGACAATTGTTACATTGTGCTCTCCATGCACCCGCCCAGGAAACCCTCACTTCCGGATGGGAGTGGTAAACGTGGCCATTGTGAACAGTTGTGTAGGTTGTTCACTACACAAGGACATCCAAATGAGGGGCTACCACCCAGCTGCTACCCTTCTTACCCAGTGCTGGGAGGCATCTGCCTGGAGGAGGGAGCCTCTTTTTCTAATTTACCCAAAAGTGCTCTGTGGGCTTCTTGGCCTCAATGGGATGGGCCCTAAATCTTAGCCTTTTCCATGGCTTTTAGGGGAAAATCGATACCATGTACATCCTCCTTATCTCCCCATCCAAGTGATGGCTGTGCAGTGGCCAGATGTGTGCTCCTGTTCTTGAAATGGTAAAGAAATAAGTCCATGTCTTTGAAGCTAAGCCAGTAATTTAGCTAATGACTTCCTGTGCCAAGCACACGTGGCAGATGTGTTCAGGCACTGGGAGGAGGTCGGCTCATTTATGGAGAGAACCAGGGGGCTCATGGGGCCAGGGAAAGTCGTGCCTGCTCTTTTTTTTTTTAAATCTCTCTCCTTTTTTTTTTTTTCCCCTGAGGAAAATTGGCCCTGAGCTAATAATATCTGTGCCAGTCTTCCTCTATTTTCTATGTGGGTCACAGCCACAGCATGGCCACTGACAAGTGGTGTAGATCCATGCCCAGGATCCAAACCCAGGCCACCAAAGCAGAGAGCATTGGACTTAGCCACTAGGCCATGAGGCCAGCCCTGAAAGGTGCCTGCTCTTATTAGAAGTGTCCGGCGTGGATAAGTGAGCCGAGCAGAGACATGTTCCTGATTTCCCCTTTCTTGGAAGAGTTGAAAGATGCAAAAGCGACCGTCTCAGGGAAATGACGAGGTTCTCAGCAGCCCCAGGACTCCGTGTGAAGCTGGAAGCTCTGTCTCCGTCCCGCTGGTGCGGGCAACTCAGGAAGGAAGATCCCGGTGAATTCTGCCCCATGGCTCAGTCCCAAGGGGGTTTGGGACAATGTGCATCTGGGCCTTGAAGTTGCCTCCACCAGCGCTGAGCCCTGCTGTGCAGCGCGTGAGGTCAGCTTCGCCTCGTTTTGTGCCTCGAAGTGTTGACGGTGGGCGCATGTGCTCCCGGGGGCAGCACGGCGTGGTGACAGAGGACTTGGGAGCCAGGCGGCCCCGTTCCCGTCCTGGCTCTGCCCCTTGCTGGTCCTCTGCCAGCCTCAGGTGACCTCTCTGTAAAATGGGTATAACAGCCACAGCTCACAGGGTCGGTCATTGTGAGGATTAACCCAGTAAGTACGTGTCCAGGCCTGCAGGCCCGTGTCGGTGCTCTGGGTGGAGGGCGCTCTGCTGCTGTTGAGGGATCAGATGGGCAGAGAACGGCTGCCACCCTTTCGTGCAAGGCACGGATCCCACGGCCAGGTCTCAGCTGCAAGGGGCCGGCTGCAGCCTTGCAGATGGGCCAGGGCTGCTGGCGTTTTCCCCTGAAGCGGTTCTGGGACGCCGTCCCCGGGAGCACCCAGCCCACCCCCCGCAGGCCCCAGAGCTCCCACAGGCTGCGTTTCCTCGGCCCCTGGTGACTGCGGGTGTGCTCGCTGCACAGCCTCCGAGCAGCCGGGCTGATGGATGACGAAACGTGCTTGTAGGTCATGACCTGCGACCTGATGTGCGAGAACGTGGCCCCGCTCGCCGGATGTCAGGAGCCCCTGCCACAGTGAGGCTGGAGGCTGGGCGTGGTTGCTTTGCAGCTCACCTCCTGCAGGAGGCCAACCAGGCTTGTCAGGGGGCCGCCAGGGGTGGCAGGGAAGGGTCGGGGCCCGGCAGCCCCTGGCAGGGACGTTGGGGACATGGAGAGCCGATGCTGTGGGCGTGGCCAGATGACAGAGCAGAGTCAGGATTCTGCTTTACAGCCAGAAGACGTGTTGGGAGCACATCCAGGAAGGAGGACTTACTGCTTCTAGAAAAGCACAGAGCAGCAGAGAGTCTGAGATGGGGGCTGGGTTGGTCCTGGGTTCGACTCCCAGCTCATCCTCTGTGTTAGTTTCCTGTGGCTGTTATAACAAGTTACGGTGCCCTGGGTGGCATAAACCGCACATTTATCTTCTCGCAGTCCTGGGGCCGGAAGTCTGAAATCAGAGCGTCCGCAGGGCCGTGCTCCCTCCGGGAGGACCTTCCTTGCCTCCTCCGGCCTCTGATGGCTGTCTCTGATCCTTTGCCATCCTGGCGGTGGCCGCATCACGCTGCTCTGCCCATCTTCACATGGCCGTCCTCTCTGTGCCTTCCCATCCTCATCTTATCAGGATACAGGTGACTGCATTTAGCGCCCACCTGCCTAATCCAGGATAAACTCCTCCTCTCATAATCCTTACCTTAATCACACCTGCCAAGACCCTTTACCCAAATAAGGCCCCATTCATGGGTTCCGAGGATTTGATGAGGGTGTGTTTTGGGGACTATTTTTGTTCTACCACATCCACTCACTAGCTGTGTGACCTTAGGTAAGTTAAGTAACATCTCTGAGCCTCAGTCGTCATCTAACAGATGAGGACCAGGCCGCCTGGCGGGTGGAGTGTCTGTGTGGCCTGGTGCTGGCTCCCACTGGGGAGAGTGTCTTTGGTTTCAGTGGTGACAGAAAGGAGACTTTCGTAACCAAGTCTTGTGCTTTGTGCCCAGGTATCTCAAGTACACGCTGGACCAGTACGTGGAGAGCGATTACACCGTCGTCTACTTCCACTACGGGCTGAGCAGCCAGAACAAGCCGTCCCTGGGCTGGCTGCAGAGCGCCTACAAGGAGTTCGACAGGAAGTACGTGCCTCAGGCCCCGGGGGTGGACGGTGGGCTGGAGCTGAGGGGTGGTGGGTGGGGGTGGCTCGGGCGACACAGGGGTCATGGCTATGCAGGGGGCGGGGGCGGGATGCCTGGGGCCTGGCAGGGTCGTGGGGTGAGCCGGCCTGCAGTGTGGGGTCACCTCCCCCAGGGGATGGTCCAAGGGGACACGTGTCTCGGCTTTGCTGGCCGTCAGGTCCCTGTCACACCTCTCAACTCCGCCATGTGGTGTGGACGCAGCCGCAGACGACACCTCAGCGGGTGGGTGGAGCTGCGTCCCCACAGGACTTTATTACGGACACGGAAATGTGAATTTCATGTCATTTCCCTGTTGTGAACTGTTACTCTTTTACTGTATTTTCAGTCATTTAAAACTGTAAAGCTGGTCTCCGCTCTCGGGCTGTACAAAGCCAGGCACAGGCCCAGTTCGGCCCGGGTACCCTGGTCGGCTGACTTGTCTAGTGAATTGTTGACAAAGAAATATGTCCACCCAGCTGTGCCCTTCCCACTGCGGGCGCAGCACTTTACAGTTTGCACAGGCTGCTGGCATCTCAAGTGGGTGAGGTGGGTGGCGTGTTTCACAGATGATGACACTCAGGCCTGGAGAGCCAGCTGGGACATGGCTGGACTGGGACCCCTCCCTGGGCCCAGCCCCCTCCCCTGCCCAGAGCTCCACCAGCACCACAGGCAGTGGCTCGAGGGCCAGACTGTTTCCTGAGAGATGTGCATACAGTTGACTTCGCAGCCTGTTTGCGCCCTGTCCGTGTCCTGGCTTCCTCCGCTTTTCCTTCTTCAGAGTCCTTTCGAGCCCACGATGGACTGTTCCCGAGGGACGTTGGCGTCACAGGCTCAGCACAGGCAGGGGCTGCGTTTCCTGGGCGCCCTCCCCCTGACTGCCTTTGGGGTCCTGCCATCGTCGTCTCTAGAGCCTTCGGAGAGTGTTGTGCTCTCCTGTCCTGTGTCATAGTTTTAGTTTGAGAGCTGTCCCCAAATTGCCCTCCAGTGTGTTTCTCAGCCCTGGCGTGAGCAGGGGCTCTAAGCTTGCAAACTATAAAGTGCGGTGTGCACGCCTGGCGGTGGTGGTGGCCGAGGGGCCCTGGTTTTCCCTGTCCGTGTCTGGCTCAGCGTCCTCGAGCCAGCTCTGTCGAGAAGCAGGAGGTGCTGAGACTCGGAGCTCGGCCGCGTCTCCGTGTCTCGCGCTCTGAAAGCGCCCCCCGCCTTCCCTCTGCAGGTACAAGAAGAGCCTGAAGGCCCTGTACGTCGTGCACCCCACGAACTTCCTCAAGGTCCTGCGGACGCTCTTCAAGCCCCTCATCAGGTACGCGGCGCCGGCCAGCATCTTGCTGGGGTGGGAGGCCTCATCCTCCTCCGGGCACTGCGAGGTCCGGTCTCAGGGGCGTCTGTGTGTCTGGGGTACCCTGCTCATCCGGTGGGCTGTGGCGGTAACAAGGCTGGCCCGGGTTGGTGGCTGCGACCACTGGTGGTCGTGAACAGGAGCGCCGGCTCGTGACACTGGTGAGGTTTGCACCTGGTATTTTAAATCCCCCCTCAGCCTGAGCAGCCACCTTATGCACCTGTGTCGGTGTCCCCAAGACCACCCTCAGGTTCAGGGATTCACTGCAAGGGCTCACGGGAGTCAGAACAGCTGTTATACTCACGGTTGCGGTCTTTATAGAGAAAGGATCCAGACAGAATCAGCAGTGGTCACAGGTACACAGGTGGAGTTCAGGAGGAGTGGGCACAAGCTTCCAGCTGTCTCTCTGAGGATTCGTGCAGACAGTGCTCAGTTCTCCCAGCAGTGATGTGTGACACAAGCAGAGAGTTTGCTCACCAGGGAGGCTCCCCCGAGTCTGGTGTCCAGGGATTTTCTTGGGGTCAGTCACTTAGACTCGGAGAGCCGCATGACTGAACTCAGTTACTCAGTCCCCAGCCTCTCTCAAGGTCAAACAGTGTGGCCCACGGCCCCGCCATCAATCACATTGTTGGCATAAATTCTGTGGTGTGACCCAGGGCACCAGGTACAGAGACACTTGTCGGGTATGACATCCCAAGGGCATAGAGGATGATTCCCAGGAGCTTGTCAAGGGCCAGTCTTTTCTTTGGAACATGCGGGGTGTGGACACCCCGAGCCTGGTGAGTCAGCTCGACACTACACAGCATCCCCATAAAAGTCCTAAGAGGCGAAGCTACAGCCTGGAAAAGTGGCGTCCTCAGCCTGCCTCCCCCACGTGCTGGCCCTTCCCACGGGACGATTCTGCCTCAGCGTCGGGCAGCGAGAGTTCAGGGGGTGGCGAGGCCGCAGGGGCATCTGTTCTTTGCCTCCCTTTTGGCCGCATGCATCAGGCACTAACTGTGTGCACGGTGCCACATGATGGGGGATGAATCGGTGAAGAGCCCCACGGACGCGGTTACTGCACAGCGGCTTCGGCCCCGCGCCAGCCGGGGGGACGGGCTCAGTCCAGAGGGGCCCAGGTGTGCACGAGGGAGGTCAGAATACTCAAGTGGGGTGGTTGCACCCAAGACAGGAGGCTTCCCAGGGAGGAGCGTTTGAGCGCAGGGAGGCGGCGCTCGAAGGCTGAGGGGGCAGGTGCGTCCCCAGAAGGGACCGTTGTCCTTCCCTGGACTCTCCATGAGTGACTCTCGCAGGCCTTTGCTGTCACCTCCTCCTCCTGCCCCTTCTCACCTCCTTCCACCTGTTGAAATGCACCCACGGTGGCTCTGGGGCGTGGTGCTGACACACGTCACTTCTTCAACCCCCACGGCCATCGTGTGAGGGGGTTGTGATGCTCCCAGGTTACAGGTGGGCAGCTGGGCAGAGAAAAGCCAAGAGCCGTGCCCAGAGTCACAGCCCTGGCCGAGCTGGGGTGCGAGCCCGGACCGCAGAGCCTGGCCCCAGCTTCTTCCCATTTCCCCGGCTGGTGCCCTGAGCCGCTCCTGCTCCGGGAAGCACCCCCCCCGGCCCCCAGAGAGCACCGAGAGCTCTGGGTTCTCAGGCACCTGCCCGTCTCCCCACCAGCTGGCTGCCTCCCCGAGGGCTGAGCGCCACATCTCACCCTTGTCCCTGTGTTTGTCACCGCATCCAGCTCTCAGGGCAAGCATTGGTCCCTGGGGCCTGGAGACCCTTCTGCACTGGTGTGGTCGGCGGAGTAACGGTCCCCACTGATGTCCACACCATAACCCTCTGAGCTGTGAACATGTCACCTTTCATGACAAAAGGGCCTTTTCAGAGGGGCTCGAGGTACAGACCTTGAGATACGAGGTTGTCCTGGAGTGTCTGCGTGGCCCAATTTCGTCTCAAGGGTCCTTAGAAGAAGAGGACTTTTCCTGGCTGTGGCCAGAGGAAGAGATGTGACAGGGGAGTAGGCTCAGAGGGATGCGATGTTGCTGGCCTCAGATGGAGTGCGTGGCCGCGTGCCTAGGAGTGCAGGCAGCCTCCAGAAGCTGGGAAAAGCCAGGAACGGCTTCTCCCTTAGAGTTTCCAGAAGGAACCCGGCCCTGCCGGCCTTTGATTTGAGCCCAGTGGGACCTGCAGCCCTGTGGGGGGAGTGTGTGTGGTTTTAAGCCGGTAGGTTTGTGATCGTTTGCTGCAGCAGCCGCAGGAAGCTAATCCAACAGCCTCTGTGCTGACTGCCCTCCACTTCGCTCAGCCTGCGGCCCGTCTCCAGGGCCCTGACCCTCTCCTCTCACCTAGGGAGCACGGACCTGCACACATGCACACACACCCCGTCTGTGGTTCCCAGGTTGCTGTCCGGGGCCCAAACCCGCCTCCCTAGCCTTCGTTCTCTGGGCCAGCTCTGGCACTTGGCAAGGAACTTCTGGCGTGCCAGTGTGAGACGTGGCTCCTGGAGGAACCCTGCGTTCTGCAGATGCCAGCAGCCGCGTGCTTCGGCGCGGGCAGGCTGAGCGGTCACCCCTTTGGGGATGGACTTCTTCTGGGGTGCCCTGGGACACCCTTCCTGTTGATAAATCCTGCTGAGACTCCCCCAAGCAGAGCGAGAAGTCGTGGGAGGCCTAAGTCTCACCTCCCAGGGCTGAAGGCTGTTGGAGAGGTGGGGGCAGCCCGGACACGGAGCTGCTCCGTCAGGGGGTCGGCCGTTCCTCCCACCCCGTCGCCCACACTCATTCCCGAGAGCCTGAGCTGGCGGCCGAGAGTGGGTCGGGTCAGACACGATGCTCAGGCCTGTGGGCCCCGCGCGAGGATCCCTGGAGCGGCGGCCTCGGCAGCTCCCATTTAATCCGGGAGAGACCTGCGGCCACAGAGACTCCCTGCCGGCGGTGCTGCCTCCTGGTGCGTGCGCCGCAGACCACGCCGGGAAGGTGGGACTTCACTCCTCTGTTTCCTTGTGTTTGACCAGCACCAGCGTGCCCGTGGGTATTTGACACAGCGAGAAAGCCGGTCCTGGTTAGCCTGCTGCCCCAGCAGACAGCTCGCATCGTCCTCTGTTATTGGCGTTGTCATCCTTCTTGGAAAAGCTCTAAGAATTCTAGAAGCCTCTAAAATTCTTCTTGGAAAAAACCCACCTGTTCTTGCCGTGTTGCAGCCTGGATGAGGTGGTGGCTCTGGAGCCAGACATCCTGGGCTTGACTCTCTGCTGCCCCTGACCATCCATTACCCTGGGCAAGAGATGCAGCCTCTCTCTGCCTCGGTTTCCCCATGTGGCTGATGACGCTGCTTAAGTCATTCTCTTGTAATGATAGTTCGCTGACTTGATATGTGTGGCGTGTCTGGAACAGGGCCTGCCCGGCACTAGCAAATGCTCGCTGTTAGCTGCTAGTGTTGTTTTCAAAAAAATTATGTTCCTTTTGTGATTAACTTAATTGCAATATCTTATGCGCCTTATGTGCCAGGCACCCCAGAACAATGCTGTGGAGTCGGCTGTATTTTCCCTATTCCAAAAGAGAGGAGTTGATGCTCACATAGGTTAAAGAGTTGCCTGAGGTCACACAGCAGGTGAGGACTGGGGCTAGGATTCCAACTCAAGCGTGTGTGGTTCTGCCCTTTATCCTGCCTCAGGCGTGGGCGTAAGTGGGTGCTGGGAGAGGACTGCCACTTGTCGTCTGTCACATGGCTGCGCATGTGAGCCCTGGAGTCCTCCCTTGAAAGTGGAGGCAGTGGACAAGCACAGCGGCTCCAATGCCAACACACGAGGGTCCCGGGCCAGCCCACACCTGCTGCCTCAGACCCTCTGGAGGGAGGCCTGGCGGTTCTGCTGCCCTCCCGGGTTGGGAGCCCCTGGACGGGCTCCCCGAGGCCCTTTCTGGGCTGGAAGAGGCGGGAGCAGGTAGGTCCCCGCTCACCTCTGCAGGGTCTGGTGTCCAGCAGGTGCACGGCCGGCTGGAGGGGGCGGCAGACACGCAGAGAGGAAGTTGAGGGGGCTCCTGTGTGGGCAGGGCTGGCACGAGGGCCCCCTGCAGCTCTGGAGCTGCCGCCTCTGTCCTCGCAGGTGGTTCATACCTACTGGCCAGATCCCTCTAGCCGCTCAGTGCCAGCGGCTGGGGCCTGGCACCCGGTCTGATCCGCCCTCATCCACTAGAGGGAGCCGGTGCTCGCGGCTTGGGATCAACAGCTCGGGTCCGGTCGTCCGAGGCGCTGGGGGCCTGGGGATCTGCGGGGCAGCTCAGAGCCTGCGCTTGCAACACGGCGTCATGCCCTTGGGAGTTCGTTAAGGCTGCATCTCGTGCTGAGTGTTCGTACCACACACATAAAAGCAGAGGACGCGAGGAGGAGGCCTCTGGAGGCGGTGGCTGTGCTGTTGCCCCGATTGTGATGGTGTCACGATGCACACGTGCTTCCGAGGTCATCAAACTGTGTACACGAAACACGCCCAGCTCTGTGCACATCGATTACTCTTCAACGAACCTGTCAACCACAGGGCAGACAGGGGGTGACCGTTTATGGGGGAGCGGGCGCTGAGCCGCATGTTTTACTGCTCACACATCGGATCCTCGTGTTCTGATGCAGTTGGGGAAACTGAGGCTCATGAACAGTGATGGTCTCAGGTAGTTTAGTCTCCCGGGGTTGGACAGTGGACTGATTTATGTAAATAGTCCCGCTTGGGAGGGAGAACCCTGTTTTCCTGGGGGACTGAGGCCCTGAAGAGTGGGTGGATTGGTTCGGCCAGGGCTTTGCTCCACTCTGCTCCCCCATCATGGTCCCCAGGGTGACACCCTCCTGGAGAGAAGCTGAGTGTCTTCTTCGGTCCCTGCAGTAACGGGGGACTGATACGGTCCTGGGACCCTTGCAGAGAGAGGGGATGGCAAACTGGGGAACCGCAGGCCTTCCAAGCCCCCTCCTTGTGCCCTGGGAAGGGCTCCCCGCTCCCACGCTCTCTCCTATATCTATGCAAATTCACAGTGGATTCAAATTGGAGGCAGATATTTATTTTTATGCAGATGAGGCTCGAGAGTGCTCGGTGCATGGAGGTCTCAGGAAAGCGGAACGTCTGTGGACGTGCGCTGCTTCCGTTATTCTCTGGCTTCAAGTTGTGTCAGCGTTTACGTTGCTTACTATGAAAAATGCCGGCATTGTTCCTCCAGTTCGCCTGCTGCCCGCCGCTCCCCCAGGCCCCAGGCCCCAGGCCTCTCTGTTGCCACCTAATCGTTTTTATCTTCTTCTGCTTTTTTAGTCACAAGTTTGGGAAAAAAGTCACCTATTTCAACTATTTGAGTGAGCTCCGTGAACACCTCAAATATGACCAGCTGATCGTCCCCCCCGAGGTTCTGCGGTGAGTGAGACCCTGTTCCCGGACGTGGGAACCACCCCGTGGCGTGGCTGTGGGTCCTGGTCCAGTCCCGTCAACGTGGAAGGCTTACGTTCCAGGCGTGGGCCCGGCCAGATCCGAATCTGCGGCATGGACCGACACCCGCAGTGGAAGCTGCTAACTGTAGACTCAGGGATGGGCCCGGAAGGCTGTGCACGGACGGGACGTTTGCTTTCCCGCCGTCACAAAACGGAAGTAACAAAATCAGCCGTGATGGTAACCGCCGTTCTCTGCCTCGCTGTTTACCGTTTTCGCTTTTGAGCAGAGAATTAGGGGAATTTCTTGGGTATGTGGCTAACACCGTACAGAATGCAGTGTCCTCAGGCTCGCCACAGGTGCTCTGGGCAACACCCCAGCTGGTGGCTTTTGCTGAGAGTCTGGTTAGTGTGTCAGCTGCTTTATTTTATCCGGCAGTGGGGGTCCCCAGTCCGACAGTCTCTCATGGGGGGTCAGGTGAGCAGAGGGGGCCCAGGAGGGCGTGTGGCCGGCCCTGGCCTCCCATCCAGCCCATGGGCAGGGCCCAATCCAGCCTGGTCCCTGACCTCCTGCCTGGGCATCCTCTGCCCTTTGCGTCTCCCTTCCTGGGGGCTCTTTAGAAGAAGCAGGGCCCTCGCTGAGCTGCGTGGGTGAGGTCGGCAGCCTTCCAAGGGGAGTAGAGATGGTGAGCTGCCTCCGGGTGCCAAGTCACACACCAGATGCTGAGGATATGGGGCTGTGTAGGGAGTGGCCCTGCCCTCGGGATGCTCCTGGGTCGTGGGGGCCACAAGTCAGTGAAGACACGCTGGAGGAGGCGCTGAGCTCAGCTGGGGAGGGGACTAGTGGAGAGGGGACAGTAGGGAAGGCTTCCAGGAGGAGGTGGCTCCTGACCTGAGCTGCAGAGGGACACTTGGCAGGATCGAGAGGCTAGGAAAGGGTGTTTCCACAGAGTGAAGCCCCTGTGCAGACACACATGGGGGAAGTGTTGGCTGGGAGTTGACAGCAGAGACTGGACCTTTGAGGGGGACCCAACTACCCTTGCTGGCTTTGTGTGAGCACCCCCCAGCAAAGGGGACTGCGAGTGTCTGCATGCACGCGTGTGTGCGTGAGATGGCGGCATGGCACGTGGGCCCAGAAGGGTGAGACTGGGGCATCCTACATGGTCATGGAGCGTCCAGCGCCTGGCCCACCTGGAGGCGGCCCCCCGGGCCCGAAGCTTCCCTGGCCGTGCGGTGAGGGCCATGCTTCTGCCGTGTCCGCAGGTATGACGAGGAGCTCCGGCAGCTGCACAGGGGCCGGCCGCCCCCTCCCGCCAGGACGCCACCGCCGCGGCCCCCGCTGCCCACCCAGCAGTTCGGCGTCAGCCTGCAATAGTAAGTGAGCCGGGACGTGGCCTGCTCAGACGTGGCCCACCCAGGACATGGCCTGCTCAGGACACACCTGTTGGGACGTGGCCTGCTCCTGTCTCCTCCGTGGGGCCATAGGATGCTTCTGTGTCCAGAGAGGTGTCCCCAGACCTGGGCCTTCAGCACCCACTTAACCCTGCGGGGCGTCTGAGGCGTGAGTAAGATCACGCGGGCTGGAGCACCTGCCGCTCCATGTGTGTCTGTGCGCCCGGGTGCGGGGGCCCTGACGGTGGGCAGGGGGCCGGGACTGAGTTCTCATCGTAGCTTTTGTCACGGCTGCTCACAGGCTGTTCTGACTCCTGACCCCCAGGCCACGGCCGGGACACCTCCCACTGCCTTCAAAGTGAAGTGTGGCCATGGGCCCTGCTCTGGCCACGACACAGGAGCCGCTGGGGGCGGGTGATGTGGGGAGGGGGCTGGGAGCTGGTGTGCAGTTCGCCTCTCGTGGTGACGTGAGCCGGGCGATGGCGCCTCGCCAGCCTGCATCCCTGAGTGACCACAGCGTGCCGCCCCCGACACCCTCGCCACGCGTGGAGCACAAGCGAGGAAGAATCTGTTGGGCTCAGTGGCTGAGATTCAGGGGCTGTTGTCACTGCAGCACATTCTGTCCTTCCTGACTGCTCCCACCCCTGATTAGCCACATGACCTTGAACTCACTCCCCCTTCGACTTGTTTCCTTATTTCTGAAATGGATGAGCTATGTGACACGATCTTTAATCTTTAATCACTTCTTGTAATGGATTCGGGGCCACCCATGCAGGCCAATTTCATCTCTTTTAAGACCCATCTCAGTGGCACCTCCTCCAGGTAGCTTTCCTTGATGCTCTAGACTGCATACAGGGCCTTCCACCATTGCAGCCCCTTCCGGGCAGGCTGCCACGGGAGCCTCTCCAGCTGTTTCCCCACTTGTCAGGGAGCTCCTTGTCCCTCCGTGTATCCTCTGCTTCTGGCAGGAGGCCTGGCACCGAGGCACCGGGAACATCGGAAGACACAGGAGGTGTTTTATCCCCAGCGGTGTACCGGGAAACCGGGGCCTGGAGAGCCATTTGCCCTGTTCCACTTAAGTTCGTCATTTCTTTTGGAAATCTGCATGTGATTTCTTTTCTTACGTAAAAATCTGATGACCTTTAAGACCCATGGTGGACCTTGAAACACTTTGAAAGGCTGAGAATTGAGAAGGCTCTGGGGAGTGTCCGGGCCAGGGGGTTGGGGACGCCGACCTGCCACCCCAGACTTGTCGCTTGTCCTTCCCGAGGCCTCTGGGTGCGGGGACTCCTCATTGTCTCCTCTCATGGGCTCTGGGGCTGCAGGGGAGACAGACGCGGCCCTGGGGACTCCCCTCTTTCTTCTTTACCTAGAGTGAAGCAGGGCAGGGTGTGGCAGGCAGAATGGTGGCCCCAAGGGCGTCCATGTCCTGATCCCTGGAACCTGTCACCATGCATGGAGGAAAGGACTTTGTGATATGATTAAGTTAAGGATCTTGGTAGGAAGAATTACCCTGGGTTATCCGAGGGGCCCAGTGTCATCAGAGGGGTCCTCATGAGAGGCGGGCAGGAGGGTCAGCGTGAGAGGAGACGTGAGGGTGGAAGCACGAAGCAGAGGTTGGAGTGATGTGGGGCCGTGAGCCCAGGAGTGCGGGCAGCCTCTCGGAGCTGGGGGAGGCAAGGAATGGATTCCGTCCTGGAGCCTCCGGGAAGAATGCAGCCCCGCCGACCCGCTTGACACTTCTGACAGCGCCAGAAGTGTGAGAGAATAGATCCTGTGGTTTGAACCACTAAGTTGACGATGATTCGCTATACGGCCGTAGGAAGCTGACACGGGCAGTGAGGGGTGCGTGGCTGTGGCTGTGTGGGGACGGGAGATGTGCCAAAACCCTGTTCCCGGAGCCTCTGGAGTCTCCTGCCCGTGAACCCAATGAGAACGGAGGGAGGGGGCCTGGGCGGTGGAGCCGAGGAGAGGGGCGTGCAGGGACGGAGGTGGGGCTGGGCGCCTTGGCTGTGTCACAGCAGCCAACGATGGACCGTCGTTTTCCAGAACTTTCCACAGTGATGGGCATGGTCTGCACTGTCCGTGTGTGGCTACTGAGCACTTGAAACGTGGCTAGTGCAGTGGAGGCGGTGGGGTTCTAACTTTGTTTAAAAGCACAGCTCTAGGCTCTTGGATTTCACCACTGGACGCACGCACGGTGGTGTTCCCTTCAAGGGTGAGCGCCCAGCCAGGGCAGTGTGCGTTCAAATACAGCGCTCCCCCAAGTGTGCCGGGAGCCGAAGGTACCAACGGCACTTCCTTTTCCTTTTTAAAACATCGTAAAACCATGCTGTTTGACCCCTGTGTGTGGGTGTGACCCAGCACCCCTATGCCACCTGGAAGGCCGGGCGGGGACGCACCTGCAGGGACCGTGGACCCCTTTGGGGGCACCACTAAGAGCTAAGCTCAAAGACGAGGGTCCCAGGAGGCCCCACTGGAGGCTCCAGGATTTTCCAGCCACCATGAGACCCTTTTACCAAAGTTTCTGAGGCTCCCGTTGTTCGGCCCGTCCTGAGGTTCTGCTGCGCAGACGTGCTCTTGGTGTGTTCTCAGGCACAGGGGTCCTTGGGTGGCCCTGGCTGAGGCCGCTGGCGTTCCTGCCGTCCGTCCCTTAGCCTGGCGACTCATCAGTCCCTTTCGGATTACCTGTCTTGTTGTTCAGAAGCAGTTCTGTCTCATTATTGTCTAATAAAGCTTTAAAGATGAAAAACGGGCCGGCCTGGTGGCACAGTGGTTAAGTTCGCCTGCAGTGGCCCAGGGTTCACAGGTTCAGATCCTGGGCGCGGACCTAGCACCGCTCATCAAGCCGTGCTTTGGCAGCGTCCCACATAAAATAGAGGAAGATTGTCACAGTTGTTAGCTCGGGGACAATCTTCCTCACCAAAAAAAAAGAAGAAGGAACAAAAGCCAACTCATGAAATTCGAAAGCCATCTACCTGAGTACAGTTTGGGGGAAATTGTTAGTAATATGTCAGTTCTGTTGACTCTGTGAAGTCACCAGGGGCCCCTTGGGCCTGTATTTTGAGCAGCTGTCTTTCAAGATGTGACCTGTCCAGCATTTGAAGTCCAGAGCCGCTGGTTAGTAGATCAAGACAGATACTAGAAGTGTCCGTTAGAAAGGCCGTGGTTCTTCAGGCTGGTTGTACCTGTCAAACTGGTTCCTCGCGTCTTTGGGAACAGTGGGCGTCACTGGCCAAGCCTTGACAACGTCCTGTGTGCTCCTGTGTGCGCCACTTGGGGAGCTGGTCCGTGCCTCTTTAAATTACCATTGTGTGCTGTTTCACCGCGAATGACTGTAATAAAATGGCAATAGACGTATTAAATAAAGCACCAAATACGTAATTTGTTTGGCCTGTGAATGAATGTAAGTCATTAAAATTCATAAGCAAATCCTATTCACAAATGTTAATTCACGGAGTTCAAAAGCGCGCAGCAGAAGCTGTCACCTCCGAACGAGATAATGAGGTTCATAGATGAGCGGGAGTCAGAGATTCACGAGATGCCCGCTTGCCTGCCGTCCCTGAAGTGGGAGCAGCCTGTGCGTTCTGCACGCCCTCCCTGGGCAGCTGTGGGGGATTGGAAAGTCAGAGGTGGGGCCTCCTCAAGGGGAGGGGGGACGCAGGTCAAGTCACAGCTCTGGCACTTCTGAGCTTTGGGACGTCAAGCTAGTGACTTAACTTCTGGCCCTGGTTTCTTTCCCTGTAACTGGAGTGGAAACTCTGCCCTTGTCCCCCTCCAGGGCCAGAGGGCCTTAAGAACAGGGTGTGCAGACAATGTGAGGCAGCTCCTGCTGCCCAGCTGCCCTACCCTTATTCCTCCTTTATAGTCCCCTCCTCCAGGAAGCTCTCCCTGGTGACTCCACACAGATGGGGATCGTTTGTTGAAAACACTATTCTTTTCCCCGTTGAATTGCCTTGGCACCCTTGTCAAAAACTAATTGACCCTAAACGTGAGGGTTTATTTCTAGCTCAATTCTATTCCATTGATGTGTGTGCTGGCACCATTCTATCTTTATTACTGTAGTTTTGTAGTAAGTTTTGAAATTGGGAAGTGTGAGTCTTCCAACTTCGTTCTTTTTCAAGATTGTTCTGGCTGTTCTGGGTCCCTTGAATTTCCCTGTTGATTTTAGCTTGTCGATTTCTGCAAAAAGGCCGCTGAGATTTCAATAAGGATTTTGTTGTCTCTCTAAATCAATTTGGGAAGTATTGCCAGCTTAGCACGATTGTCTTCCAATCCACGACAGGGGATGTCTTTCCATTTATTTGGATCTTTTAAATTTCTTTCAATGATGTTTTGTAGTTTTCAGCGTACCAGTTTTGCACTTGTTTTGTTAATTTTCAAAGTATTTTATGTTTTGTGATGCTGTTGTAAATGGAATTGTTTTCCTTAATATCTCTCTTCGCTTGTTCGTTGCTAGTGTATAGAAATGGAGTTGATTTTTGTATACTGATCTTATATCCCGCAACCTGGCTGAACTCATTTATTAGTTCTAATAGATTTTTTTTGTGAAATGTTTTAGTATTTTCTATATGCAAGATCATGTCATCTGCAAATAGAGACAGTTCACGTCTTCCTTTCAAAGACCTGGATGGCTTTTATTTCTTTTTCTTGCCCGATGGCACTGGCCAGAGCTCCAGTGCAGTGTTGCCTGGAAGTGATGAGAGCAGGTGTCCTTGTCTTCTCCCTGATCTTACTGGGGAGCGGTTTCGTCTTGCACATTACGTGTGATGTCAGCTGGGAGTTTTTCATAGATGTCCTTTGTCCGGTTGAGGAAAATCCCTCCTACTCCTAGTTTGTGAGTGGGTTTTATTTTTTTCCCATGAAAGGGTGTTTGATTTTGTCAGATGCTGTTTTCGCCTCTGTCGAGGTGATCACATGGCTTTTTTTCCCTTTACCCTATTTGTGTGGCGTATTGCACTGATTATTTTCATATGTTGCGTGAAGCTTGTATTCCTGGGATAAATCACACGTGTTCACGGTATGTCATCTTTTTTATACGTTGCTGGATTCGTTTCACTGGTATTTGGTTGAGGCTTTTGTGTCTGTGTTCTTTAGAAATACGGATCTGTGGTTTTGTTGTCCTGTGACGTCTCTGTCTGCTCTTCGTATCATTAGCCTCGTAGGATTGGGAAACGTCCCCCGTCTTCTGCTTTTTGGAAGAGTCTGTGCAGGGTTAGAGCTTAAACCTTTCAACATTTGGGAGAATTCACCGGCAGAGCCGTCTGGTCTGAGCTTTTCTTTGTGGGAAGTTTGTGATTGCTAATTCAACCTTTTTACTTGTCGTTATCTATTCAGATTTTATGTTTCCTCTTGAGTCAGTTTTGGTAGTTTGCGTCTTTCTGGGAGTTTGTCCGTTTCGTTCAGGTTTTCTAATTGGTTGGCAGACAGTTATTTGCAGTGCCCCCTTACAGGCTTTTATTTCTGTAGCATCAATAGTTATGCCCCCTCTTTCATTCCTCAATGTAGTAATGTAAATCTTCCTTTTTTTCGTAGTCAGTCTAGCTAAAGCCTTGTTAATTTTGTTGGTCTTCTCAAGGGACCAACTTTTGGTTTTGTTGATTGTCTCTATTGCTTTTCTATTCTCATTTATTTCCACTCTGATCTGATTATTTCCTTCCTTCTGCTTGTGTCTGGTTTAGTTTACTCTCCTGTTTCTAGTTTCTTAAGATGGGAGGTTTGCTTATTGATTTGAGATCTTTCTTCTTTTCGATTTAGGCATTTACAGCTATAAATTTCCCTCCAAGCCCTGCTCCAGATGCATCCCATAAGTGCTAGTATGTTGTATTTCCATTTTAATTAATCTTAAAGTATTTTTCAATTTCCCTTGGGCTTTTTTCCTTGACCCCTTGGCTTTTAGAAGTCTGTTGTTAAATTTTCACATATTTGTTATTGACTTCTCATTTCATTTCGTTGTGGTTGGAGAACTTATTTTGTGTGATTTAATTCCTTTTAGATCTATGGAGACCTGTATGATCTAACGTATGTGCTGTCCTGGGGGATGTTCCATGGGCGCTTGAGAAGAATGTGTGTTTTGCTGTTGGGTGGAGTGTTCTGTATCTGCCAGGTCTCTCTGGTTTATAGTGTGGTTCCCGTCTTCTGTCTTTTCTCTTGATCTTCCTGATTGTTCTGCTCGTTATTGAAAGGGGAGGACTGACATTTCCGACTGTTATTGTTATTGTTAAGTTGTTTATTTCTCCCTTCGTTTCTATCAGTTTTTGCTTTATATGTTTTGGGGCTCTGTTGTTAGGTGCATACATTTTAAAAACTCCTGGGTTTTCTTGATGGGTTGACCCTTTTTGCCATTTTGAAATGTCCTTCTTTGTCACTAGTAGAAAGTTTTGTCCTGAAGTCTACTTTGTCTGATGTTGGTATAGTCACTCCGGCTCTTCTTAGTTACTGTTGGCCTGGTGTATCCTTTTTCATCCTTTTACTTTCAGCCTGGTGTCTTTTAGTGTCTCTTGTAGGCAGCATACAACTGGCTCCTGTTTCTCCCACATTCTGCCTTTGATTGGAGTGTTTCGTCCATTTACGTTTAATGTATTGCTGATAAGGTAGGACTTACACCTGCCATTTGCTGCTTGTTTTCCATGTGTCTTACCTCTTTTTTGTCCCTCTGTTCCTCCACTACTACCCTATTTTGTGTTAAACGGATACTTCCTAGTGTGCCATTTTAACTCTCTTGTTTCTTTAAAAAAATTTTTTTTAGCATTTTCTTAGTAGCTGATGTTGGGATTAGAATTAATGTCTTAATCATAACAGCCTCATTCTGCTTAATAAGCACTTTATTTCCATAGTATTCAAACATATTGCTCGTTCCTTCTCCCCTCTTTTGTGCTGTGATTGTCATACCAGTTGCATCTTTATTTGATGCCCACTAACACGTATTTATAACCTAAAATTCTCTACCCAGCAAAATCTTTCAAAAATGAATGCAAAGTGAAAACTTTTTCAGATAAACAAAAGCTGAGAGAATTGCTTTCCAGCACACCTAGGCTGTGAGAAATGTTGAGAGGTTAGTCAGACAAGAAAAATGATGCCAAATGGAAATTGGGAATCCTCACAAAGGAATGAAGATTGCTGGACGTGGTAAATATATGAGTAAATAGAAAATAAATTTATTTTCTCATTTTAAGAATAGCTTTGAAAGTAAATTGACTGTTTAAGCAAAAATAGTAACAAAGTAGCGTGGGGTCGGGGAGTGGAAGTATACTGTTGCAGTGTCGTTTTGGAAGTGGACTGCGCTGCAATAAACAGTGTATTGTAAACTAAGGCTGCCACAGATAGAGATACGACTAGTATATTAATGGGGGGTATAATGGAATCCTAACAAATACTCAGTCAGCGAAACAAAGTCGAGGAAAGAGGGAAAAAGGAAGAAAGAACAAATACCAAGTTGATAGGTTTGAATCTAGCCATACTGATGTTGTAGGGGAGGAAGAAATATCTCTCTGTCCTTCTGGGTCCTTCTGGCTGGTGTAAGAGTTAAATTGACATGAGACAGAACAACGGGAAAATCAAACGAGTTTAATAACATGCAAACTTGGGAGAAACCCAGGAGAACCGAGTAACTTGCCAAAATGGCCGAAGCGACCTAAACAGCATCTTCAGCTAAAGACGAAAGAGGATGTCGAGGGCAGTGGTTTGGGACTTCAAAGGGGATGAAAGCAACCCACACGGAGATGGACAAGCAAATGTTTGATAAACAAATGTTTGCAAAGACAATGGGACACGGAGAGGACTTTGATCTACTGGGCCTTGCTAGGTTCCTCCCTGTCTGCCACACCTCATTCATGTTATACTCTGGTATCTATGGTGAGAGCTCCTTCCTGGAACAGGCCTTCCGTCTTGCATTCTTTTAGGCAGTTAGGGGGAAGGTCAAAGCTTCTTCCAGAGTCTTTTGTTCTTAAAAATAATCAAGCCGAAGAGACACATTTTGGAGTAGCAAATTCTGCTCCCTTATAATAATTACATTAAATGTAAGTGTCATAAACATTTTCCAATTAAAAGAAATTCTCAGATTGGATTAAAAAAGGAAAATCTTACTGATGTTTAAAATATGAAAATATACAAGACCACCTCCTCCCTGAGGACCGTGGCTGCATCGCTCCCTCCCTGTACAGCCCCTCAGTCCTGTGTTTTCACAGGGGTGCAGAGAGGCCCAGAGCCCCGTGCTCGTCCTGATGACCCTAATACTCAGGTAAAAACTGTGGCTTTCCTTTCTCCCCCAGCCTCAAGGACAAAAACCAAGGGGAACTCATCCCCCCGGTGCTGAGGGCCACAGTGACGCACCTGCGACAGAAAGGTGAGTGACAGCTGGCTCCTGCCAGGGCTGTGACGGCTGCCGGGTGTGGACCCCATGCAGAGAGGGGGGCTGGGATGGGACGAGGCTGAGGCACCAAGGCTCCAGCTGTGGGCTCTGGACCCCGACTGTCTGGGTCTGAATCCTGGCTCCAGTGTCCTAGCTGTGTGGACTTGGGCCGGTTACTTACCTTCTCTGGGCCTCTGTCTCCTCGTCTGTCCAATGGGTTAATGATAGTACTTGATTCACAGGGTTGTGGGGGGGCCTGCATGAGGTGATGCGTGTAAGGCGTCGGACAGTGCTGGTCCGTGGGAGGACCTCCGTAAAAGGGACCCTCTGCCGTGATGGATACGCTCCGTCTGCAGATGCCATCACCTGGGGGGGGGGCACTCAGTGACTGGGAGGGGGTGAGCCTGGGGCTCCCCCAAGACGCCTCGGGCCAGAGCTCAGATCCGCGGAGAAGATGCGTGGAGGCCAGTTTCGCCCTCACGGGAGGAAGGTCGTGCCGGGGCGCTGGCCGCCTGCCGTGTGGGTGCGGGTGCTGCAGAGCGGGGCCGCGTCACACGGGGAGGGGAGCCACCCCTGCTGGTCTGGCGGTCTGTCCCCGTGCGCCCCAGGAACTGCATGCTCTATTGTAACAGCTTCTATGGGACAGCACCCCTCCCTGGAGGCTCCGTGCCTGTCGCTGGTCTCTGCCTTGTCGTTTGTAGCGCTTCCCGTCCTGTTGGGTATTTCAGGAACAGATCAAAGATCGTGCGTACAGCCTGAAAGCCAGAACCTGTACAGAGGGCCTTTCTTTTTCTAATGTATCAATTCCTTTATTTATTTAAAAAATAAAGCAAAAAAAAAAAAAAAGCAGCCCACAGTGGGAGCTTGGTATGTATTTGTTGAATGAATATGTGAATTAATAAGCATTCACTCCTTGGGCCCCGCCTGCACCCATCCCTGTCTGGACACCGGGGTTGCCAGGGTGCCCGTGACACACAGCCCGCCCTCCCAGGGGCTCACAGTCAGGACTGGGAGAGTCTCTCTGTTACGTTTTCCTCCATTAAGCCATAACTGTGACAACCACAGAATGACACGGACAGGGGCGAGCTGGTCATAGAGGTCGGGGCCCTGAGCTCCGACAGCCAGGCAGGAGGGCACCGTGTTAGTCCCCATGCTGTGTAACTGAAGAAATCGCCGCAAACTCAGCGTGTGTGTCTTGTTTCCACAGTTCTGTGGGTCAGAAGTCCAGGCCCCGGGCTGGGCTCTCTGCTCAGGGTCTCTGGGGAGGAGCCCACATCCACGATCGTTCAGATCATTGGCCAAATTCAGTTCTTGGCGGCTGTAGCTGAGACGCCCGTTTCCTTGCTGGCCGTCAGGCAGGGGCCTCTTTCTGTTCCTGGAGGCTGCCCGCTTTCTCTGCCGTGTGGCCCCTCCCTGGAGAGCTTCCTGCATGTCGAATCCATGCCCCCGTGCTTTGAACCTCTGTTGCCAGCAAGAACCTAGTTCCATTAACAGCTTGCCTGAGGGGGCCAGCCCAGTGGCGTAGGGGCTAAGTTCACATGCTTCGCTTCAGCAACCTGGGGTTTGCAGGTTCAGATCCTGGATGCAGACCTACACACCACTCATCAAGCCATGCTGTGGTGGCGTCCCACACACAAAAAATAGAGGAAGATTGGCACAGGCGTTAGCTCAGGGTGACTCTTCCTCATCAAAAAAAAAAAAAGTTTGCCTGATTAGGTCAGGCCCACCCATGATAATCTCTGTATCTTAAATTCAACTGCCTTGGGCCTGAATTCCATCTGCAAAGTCCCTGCACTGTAGCACCTAGATTAGTGTTTGATTGAATACCTGGGAGAAGGTGTGTGTACCCAAGGGTCCAGGAATCTGAGGACCATCTCCGAATTCTGCCTATTTGAGTCACTTAGCAAAAAGAGAGAGGGACCAGCCCCCCCAGCAGGGGGAACAGCACGTGCAAAGGCTGGAGGTAGGAAGGAGCATGGAGCTGATTGGAGGCTGGAGGGAGGAGCTGGAGGGGCAGTGGGGCAGAACAGTTGGTCACCAGCAGCCGGCCTGCACGGGTCCGAGGTGAGGGTGCTCGGGAAGCTGTCTCCCGGCCGATGAGGAGGGGAGGGCTCCGTGCAGGAGCCGAGCGGGTTTGGACGTATGCGTTGAGCAGCTCGCTCAGCTTCGGAATGGAGGGGAGGTTGGGGTGGGGGCGGGGGAGAGCGGGGGTCTGGGGCCCGGCGCCGTCCCGTAGAGCTTGAGAATGTTCTCTGTCTGCCCCGTGGAACAGTAGCTGCCAGCCCCTGTGCCAATGGCACAGCAGAGCACTGACTATGCACTTGTGAGGCGGGTGACTGGATTTTTAAATTTTAGTTAATGAAATTTAAATCTCCCCGTGCAACTAATGGCTGTTGTATCGGATGGGTCAGCTCTAGACCCTCGCGGGAAGAAAGGAAGGTGGCACAGTTGGAGGTGCCAGGCACGTGCCGGGCATTGTTCCGTCCATCTTCTCTGCAGTTCAGAGGCAGGGGCTCTGCAGATCAGGCAGCTGAGCTCAGAGAGGCTAAATGCTTTCTCCGAGGTCACACAGCTGGACAGGGCAGAGTTGGACGGACCCTGGCTCTGTCTGACTTTGGTGTGGGTCTCTTCCAGTCCCCTTTCCTGGAGGCACAGAGGTGGGCACCCGGGGGGATTGGGGCATATGGAGAGGGTTTGACTTGAGAGGAATAAATACAGGTGGGGGGTAGTGGACAGTGGGGGCAAACAAGCCAGGCTGGAGGGCGTTCCCTGTCAGGCCCAGGGGAGTGATGCACGGGTAGGGGGCGTCACAGAACGTTCTGGAAGCCCGACATGCTAGGGCCTGTGAGGTGTCCGGAGGCTCTCTTCCTGCAGGGCTCCGCACCGAGGGCCTGTTCCGGAGGTCGGCCAGTGTCCAGACCGTCCGCGAGGTCCAACGGCTCTACAACCAAGGTGAGTCGGCTCCCAGAGCCCCCCATCCTGCGCCTCCCACCCGGCCGCCCGCACAGCCCCCTGGAGCCTCAGCGCCCCAGCACCCTAGGCCGTGTGGCTCCCTCGCCCCATCAACCCCCAGAATAGGCCAGGGCCAGGGCAGCGGCCCAGGTGAGTCCCGTGTGCAGACCGCCAGCCTGCGGGGCAGCTGGCCGCACGAGGCTGTTTGGCTGTTAGGGTCTCCGCTCGGACCAGTTGGACGGGCGGGTTGAAATGGAGGGGGGCGTTCCCTGGAGTCCCCATGAGGGACTGGCTGGCTCCTCCAGCCCGCTTAGCCCGGCTTCCTCAACCGCCCGTGTGTAAACCTGTGGGTCAGGAGGCGTGTGTCAGAGCCGAGCATGCTGCAATGACCTTAATAAAGCTGTTAAGTCGCTGCTTTGGAAGTGTCCCCTCTACTCCCAGACACCCACGTCATTCCCACGGTCGTGCATTCACTTGTCAAGCGAGAGGGCCGGCCCCTCTCGCCCTGTGCTCCAGGGCCTGACCTCAGGGTGCTCACTTCCGAGGCAGGACCAGGCCACCCCACAGAGAAACCAGTGGCATGCCCCAGCCTCTGCCGGGCGCCCCAGAGAGGCAGAGGAGGGTGGGGGGCCAGCGCCCCCATTTCCAGGAGAAGACAGTCCCGCCCCAGCCCCGTGGCTCCAGCACGAGGCTCTCCTCTCAGCACGTTTAAAGCCAGTTTGTGTCTGAGCCCATTTGGAAGCAGGAATCCCAGGCCCGGGGTCAGAACTCAGACGGACGATGCTCTGTGTCCAGGGAAGCCCGTGGACTTTGACGACTACGGGGACATCCACATCCCTGCCGCCATCCTGAAGACGTTCCTGCGGGAGCTGCCGCAGCCGCTGCTGACCTTCGAGGCCTACGAGCAGATCCTGGGCATCACCAGTATGTCCCTACCCCCGGGGCGCAGCCGAGGCCCGGCTGGGCCGGGGCGCCCGCCTCCTGCCGTTTCCATCTGGCACTGCCAGCCGGGAGAGGGGGCTGCGCCCACCTGGACCCCCGCCCGCCTCAGCCTGGCCACCACTGTCGTCCCTGAAAAGCACAGTGTCTCAGAGGCAAAGCTTAGTCTGTGGCCTTTTTGCACCAGGGAGTGGGGCTGTCGGGGGGCAGACAGAGGGTTTTTTAAAATGATGGAAACAGCACAAGCACATAGTAAAAAAGAGACTACAGTGCAGGAGGCTCTGTGACGACAGGGGAGTCACCCACCAACGCCTGCGGACCCTCGCCCGTGCCGACCCTGGCGGTGGTCTGTGTGGGGTCTGCTGTTCTTCCCAGGAATGTTCCTCACATGCTCTTCCCGGCCTCGGGGTTTCGACCTTGTTCTTCCCCTGTCCCGTGCACATCCGCTCATCCTTTTTGACAGCCGCATAGTATTCCACCGGCTGCCTTGTTTCAAGGGTAACGTTTGGGGCTATTTCCTGTTTTGTTTTGCTCCCTGCTTGTTTTAAGACTCAGCTGGTTCTCCGGTTCCAGGTGTTGAGACCACTGTGTCACCGGGGGCTCAGGACTCTGGGTTGCCAGAGTTAGCAATAAAAAATACAGGACACCCGGTTCAACTTGAATTTCAGATAAGCAATGAATCCTCTTTCAGTATAAGTCCTTTCCAAATATTGCCTGGGACGTGTCTATACTGAAAGTATTGGCTGTTTATCTGAAATTCAGGTTTAACTGGTGTCCTCTGTTTCATCTGGCACCCCACCCAGGGGCCACGTGCGTCTCCTTGAGCTGATGCAGAGGCCCCTGCGGGAACATTCTGGAGGAAATGGGCTTCCCGGTGGCCCATGGTGTCCATGGGGAAGGAAACTACTGCTGGGACACCGTCCGATGTGTGGCGGGGAGGCCCGGAGCGCCGCTCGGAGCCGAGCATGTCTAGTCGAGTCGGTCACGTGTGTGAGTCCTCCCGGGAGGACTCAGGAAGGACTTGTGCGTTGCAGGCGTGGAGAGCAGCCTGCGGGTGACCCGCTGCCGCCAGATTCTGCAGAGCCTTCCGGAACACAACTATGCCGTCCTCAGCTACCTCATTGGCTTCCTGCACGAGGTGAGTGGGCAGAGCAGGGCCGCGGAGGGCAGCCCACTCCGGGCCGGGCCGGACCTCACAGACCAGGGTCTGGGTCACTCTCCCTCGGCCTTGGAACCCCATTATCTGGTCCTTTGCCCAAGGCCTGGCCAGGCCACGACTCTGCTGAGGAGCCCTCCTGGCTGCCAGGTGGGGTCAACCGTGGCCGCCCCTGCCCCTCCCGCATCCAGGGGCTGCCCTCGGTTAGTGCCCATGACCTTCTTTATCAGCTGTCTCTGCTCCCACAGCATCTCCTGCACAGGCTAAGTCCCAGAGGGCACTGAGCCTGACACACAGTAGGTGCTCACTGCCTGACACACATAGGCGCTCGCTGCCAGTTTGTGGACTGAACAGGCCATTCCTGTGAAAGGAACACATCACCAGGTCCATGGGTGTCCTGGGGCTGCTGTAACAGAGCACCACAAACTGGGGGCCTCAAACACTCAAAAGTCATTCTCTCAGTCTGGAGGCCAGCAGTCCAGAGCCGCGGCTCGAGAGGAGGACCCTCCCTGCCTCTTCCAGCTCCTGGTGGCCCCAGACCTTCCTCGGCTTGGGGCTGCGTCACTCGCGTCTCCGTCTCCACGTGCCCTGCTCCTCTGTGGGTCTGTGTCTCCCTATCGTCTCTCTTATAGGACCTCACTGTAGGATTTAGGGCCCTCCCACAGGCAGATCTCATCTTGAGGTCCTGAACTTGATTATATGTGCTAAGGCCTTTTTCCAAATAAGGTCACAGTCATGGTTCCAGTGTCTGACCTCTTGTGGGGCCCCATTCAACACCTCCACCGGGAGAAGGAATGGCTGGTGAGGAGCACCTCTCATGGCTCCGGGCTCGGCGCCCCTCCTGGGGAGGGAGCAGCAGCTGTGAGGTCAACGGGACAACAGGGTCAACAAACCCAAATGGGTCTCCCCTCACCTCCAGACCACGGTCCTCCCTCATATAACCGTTTTGGGGTCGCCTCCCCTCTCCTGGCCCTTTGCAGGTGGAATGTGGGGTGCCATGTGGATGAGGTCTGGCTGGGGGGCTCCTGGCCTTGGGCGCAGCCCCCGAGCTTCTAATCTCCCACCGTGGGGCCACACCCTGGGGTCTTCAGGGGCCCGCACAGGAACCCTGCTCCACGGCAAGTGGCCTGAGGACATGACCAGTGGGCAGGGAGAGGACCTCCAGGCAGAGCCAGTGTCACGTGCACGTGTCCGTCAGATAATGCCACCTCTTGGTTTTAAAATAAACTCTCCTTTTCCCTCCCTGTCACCTGATTCAATTTCTCAGAGGTCAAGACTGCAAGCTGTGCTGCTGGCTCTCCTCCTTTCTTTTCCTTTTTCTTGAGCTGGGGACCGGCTGTTTCCTGGCCTCCTCTGCGGCACCAACGTTACCATGTCGGGGGGCTCGGCGCTGCCGAGTGTTGGCCCCGCAGCCTTCGGGGCCTCAGCGGGCCTGCCAGCTGGTGCACAGCACAGGGGGCTTGGGGGCCAGTGGTGGTGGTGACCAGGGGTGGCCCAGCTGTCTCACCGAGGCAGGCGTGGGCGTGTCTGGTCATCCTCACTGGCTCTAATGGGGGGGCCCGCCATGCCCCCCTCTAGTTCTCTGCTCTCCTGACATGGTCCCTGCTTCTGATTCTGAGAGGTCCCTGGGGCCCGGGAGGTGAGGAGAAGAGACCAGACCTGGCTCAGATGGGCCCCCGTGGCCCCGTGACACTCACTGGCCATGTGGCCTTGGACAAGTCTCCTGCACCTTCTGGCCTCAGTTTCCTTGTCTGTGAAGCGGGGGTGCTGTATCCCTCTTCCTGGGGTGCTGTAGGTGCTGGTCGAGAAGGATGGGGAGCCCCTCGGGGAGGCAAGCTCCTCACACCCTCTCGTCAGCCCTCCAGCCTCCCCCGTGTGCTTTGTGGTCTTGACGGTCCTGACTCACCGGCCGGAGTGCGGAGGTCAGAGCGGTCATCTGGTTGGGGGGGGCGTCACTAAGCACGTGGCTGGGCGACGCCAAAGGCCATGCTCGTACTTGCTGTGCCAGAGTGCCCCCCCGCCCCCAGGGGGCTCCCGGGTCCCCTGGAGTGTGGAGGAGATCCAGATCCCAGATCATCGGGGGTCGGCGCGGAGGCACCCTCGAGTCATCGAGGCCGAGTGCTTCCTTTGACAGACGGGGAACGGAGACCCAGAGCAGGAGGGGCTGCACGAGGTGACGGCCCTGGCCGGTGGCTTTCTGGCCGGTGGCTTCCAGCCCAGGGCTCTTCCCACTGGGAACCCACAGTCACCCCCATGGTCTCCTGTGTGTCCTTCTCCAGGTGTCCCAGGAGAGCATCTTTAACAAAATGAACAGCTCCAGGCTGGCCTGTGTCTTCGGGCTGAACCTGATCTGGCCGTCCCAGGGCGCGTCCTCCTTCAGTGCCCTCGTGCCGCTGAACCTGTTCACCGAGCTGCTGATCGAGTATTACGGGCAGGTCTTCAGTGCCCGGGAGGCGCGCGGGGCGCTGGGCGCCGGCTCGGCTGAGGCCGGTGAGCGGGGCGGCCCCTTGGCTGGAGGCTGCGCCGGAGACGGACGCGCCGCAGGCCCCACTGCACCCGCCGTGCCTCCGCGTCCCCTGACGGAGGCCAGGAGACCCCTCTAGTGCTGGGCGTGCCACACTGAAGTCTGTCCGTCTGTGCCTCCTGTGCTTTTTGTACACTTGCCATTAAATGAACTTCTCGTGAACTTTGGGCGGAACTTCCGTGGTTCTGGTTCTTTGGCCCTTGTCCGTTGTTCCTGAGCTGCGGGCCAAGATCAGATGATGGATCTGTTAGGGTCATAACCCAGCGTGGCTCAGCTGACACGGGGCGCTTGTTGGCTCGGGCCTGGTGTCCGGGACCTGCGGCTGTTCATGCTGTGTGACGAACCCGGAACGTACAGCAGCGGCTGTTTGTTAGTGTCCGCGGGTCCGTCGGTCAGCGGGGCGGCCCTGGTCTCAGCTGGGCCCGCCCACGTGTCCGGGCTGACTGGAGGTCCGCGGGGGCACTCGGTTCTCCTGCGGGTCGCATGTCCCTCTAATAGGCTGAACGGGGACGTTCCCACGACGGAGACGGAGATGGAGGTGCCAGCTGAAGTGTGCACAGTTTTGGGCTGGTGTGCGTGTGCTTGTGCCCCGTTGGTCAGAGCCACTCTCACAGCCAAGGCCGGGTCACAGCGGGAGGGCTCTGCGACGTCATTTGGCAAAGGGTGTGACTGTGGGGCGGGTGGAGAGTTGGGGCCCTAAAGCAGTCAGCCTGCCCGAGGGCTCCAGGACGTGTGTGGCCCTGTGGTCTCAGGCGGGCCGACCCGCAGTGTTGCAAGACGGGCCCCGTGTTTCCAGCTTCAAGCACAGCGAGTAAGGATGAGAAGTCGTGGTTCCACGTTCTGCAGAAAGCCCACAGATGCGCCCAGATTGGCCGAGCTTAGGGTGTAGGCCCACCCTGGACCAGTCGCAGTGGCCAGGGCCTGCGCTGCCTGGCTTGGGTCAGTCATGTGCCCCTGGGGCTGGGTGAAGCCCCACCCAGGCCTGGCAGTGAGGGAGGGGTGGCGCCCCAGGTGTGTTGGTTTGCTGGGGCCGCATAACAAATACTGGACTCGGGCCTTAAACAGCAGGCGTTTACGTCACATGGTTCTGGAGCAGCAAGTTGGAGATGGGGCGCCAGCACCGTCGGCTTCTGGTGAGGACCCTCTTCCTGGCTTGCGGATGGCCCGCTTCTTGCTCTGTCCTCACGTGGTTAGGGGGTGGGGCAGAGAGCTCTCTGGAGTCTCTTCTTGTAAGGACACTGACCCTGTGGGATCAGGGCCCCAGCCTAGTGACCTCATTTAGCCTTAATTACCTCCATAGAGGCCCCTTTCCAAGTACAGCCACTCTGGGGGTTCAGGACCTCGCCATATGGATTTGGGGGGCACGGGCATTTAGTCCAGGACACCACACTCATAAGGCCCTAATAACGGGCCTCATGCACCCTCCGCAGGTTCCCGTGTGTCAGACGCCGTGCCAAGCTCCCCAGGCCTTGCTCAGGGGGGAGGGGAGCAAAGGACAAGAGTCCACTGCAGGAGCCCGCCGGCCTCTCCGTGCCTGGCATGGGGCGCTTACACCCAACTGGGCAGTGACCCCGGGTGCCCGTGTGGACCCTTGGGGCCGCCCGGGGCTCCTCCCTGGACTTGGAGGGCATGGGCGCCCTGCTCACCTCCTCGCTTCTCGTCTCCCCATGATTGGGCCCACTCCCTGATCTGCTTGTGTGCGGACTTGTGCCCTGTCTTTGAAGGAGGGTGTGCGACCGCTTACCCATCTTCCAGGCCTGTCAGTGAACAGACGGCACCTCGCCCCGAGGACCGTCCCCCGAGAGCAGGAGGCTGTTCTGCGTCCTTCTCTGATGCAGATTCTCCTGTGTCCGGGTCATAGCACAGCGTCCCTGAGTCCTGGCCGTTCGGGTGGTAAGGACACTGATCCTATTGAAGTTTCTGGAGCAGAGGAGCTGGCGCTGGGGCCCAGGTGCTGGGGTGGGAGCCCCCGCTGCTGACTGCACACGCCCTCCCTAGGAGAGGAGGGCTTGGCGGCGTCAGGGTGGACGTGGTGGGGGCCGAGCTGGGTCCCTCCTGCGGGGTCAGTGGACAATGAACAAGGGTCGATGTGGGGCCACAGGCTGGCGAGGGGACAACTGCCCCCTCCGCTGGGTCCCTGCTGTGGGCCCGGGGTGGTGCCGACTGACCTGCCCCGCCTGCCGCGTAAGCCTCATGCAGCCCGCTGGGGAGGCCTTCTCGGTTGGGCCATGCAGGGGCTTCAGTGACACCCCTCGTCCCCGCCAGAGCTCAGAACATCCAGAGAGAGGCAGACTCCGGAGGCCCACGGAGAGAGGTCAAAATGTCCCCCTGGAGCGGACCACAGACAGCCTCAGATCTGTGGCTGAGGGCGTCTGCTGACTGTCGCTCTGACTGAGCCAGACTCCCCGCCTGGTCCCTGGCCCCCGGCAAGGTCGGGGCTGGAATTCACGAGTCTTGCAGGCAGCTGGCTCCTGGGGATGCAGCTGGCCATGCTCGGCTCCCTCTCCCAGATGCTCCAGTCAGAATATTCCTCCTCTTCCCGAGGGAGGGGGTGTGGGGGTCGGGGGAGCGGCCGGAGTCTTCATCCTGCCTGATGACGTTTCTCTTCTCTGAAGTTCTCATTCCTGGTCTACACACCCCCACCTGGACGCCCAGAGAAGTAAAGGAACTTGTCAGAGTCACACAGCTGGTTACTGGCGGAGCTGGGGTGAGCCCTGCGCATCCCTCTGCTCCTCTGCCTTTGTTCAGGAAGCTGCGGGGGCCAAGGGGGCCACCTGGGCCCCGGTCCTCCCACCTTTGCAGTGGGGAGACTCACGCTGTGCGCTGCCCTCCAGCTCTGAGCACGCCGCCCGGAAGCCAGGAGGCTGAGCTTCATCGGCTCCACCCCAGTCGGAGCGTGTGCAGCCTCCACGCGCCTGTTCCCATCTGAACAGAGTTGAACAACCCACCGTGGACGTCATCTGTCTGCCGCCGCACAGTAGAACATTTCCTGGTTGTACAGGAACCGTCCAGATCTTTGAGTTTAGCGCAGGTTTTGGTCCCCTAGATGGCCGTCCACGCTCCTCGACTCTGTCCGGCTCCCCGGGCACACCTCTTCGGCAACTGCAATTGCCCTGAGCAGAGGACATCGGTTGCAAGGGCCCCTGGAGCTCGCAGACGTTGGACCCTGGGCAGCCTTCCGCTGGGGTGCCCTTCAAGAGGCTCACCCCAGGCCAGCCTCACAGAGCTGGACGGCCATGGCCTCCTCACTGCCCCAGGGCTCCAGCCCCCCGCCCTGGGCATTGCAGGGGCTGTCAGGGCCTGCTGATCTGAGCGGAGTCTTCTGGACTCTTCACCTGTCTCCTCCCAGCTCCTCCTGCCTCACGGTCCCTTTCCTCGTCTCCGCATCACCCTCTCTCCCCAGTTCTTGTTTTCCTCCCCACTCCGTCACCATTCCTCCTTATCTGTCTCTTCTGTTCCTTCCTGCTCTTTCTCCAGTTAACCTGGACCAGAACGAGTGTCTTGTGCAGCTTGAAAAGCAATTATTGGTTCATTTCTTTCCTGCTCCAAAGCCTTTTTCTTTTGTTTTTTTCATTCTTGTTTCTTTTTTTAAAAAATGCAACCCTCCATCTCTGACTAACCCCAGCAGGCACAGGGAGCCCAGACCAGGGGGCTCCGTTTAGAGCCCGAGGCAAACCTGCCACTGGTCCCCCCCCCCCACCCCAGCCACGGCCTCTGAGAAGGCCACCTGGCCTCTGCCCCCGCCGGGGAAGGTGTCTTGTACTCACACAATTCAGAACAACCCTAAAACGGCCTCGGAGATCTGTTGCCAGGGCAAAAAAAGAAAAAAAACCTGAGCAAGAAATGACAGCCCCCTCAAGAGCACACCACTGTGAACACCAGAATTAACGACGACGCTACATCAGCCCTCATGCATTATGTAGCGAGGTTTACAGCGTGACGCACGCTTCTGGAATAGATGTTTCAAATTTTCTGGCTCCGAGAGGTGGCCCCGAGATGCTCTCCTGTGGGCCTTTGGTAACAGACCCCCTTTCACAACCGGTAATCGTGGAATCCTGGCTTCAGCACAGCGGGACCTGCTCACCCTCCCTCGTATCAAAGCACGATTTCCTGATTGCCTCCCCAGCAAGAGAAAGCGATTACGGTAATATTAACGTGTTGGAAGCACACGTGGCGCATTTCAGCTTAAAACAATGAAATGTGATGCGGAAATGAGGACTCCGGGGTGTCTCTGTTGACAGGACGTGTGGAATAAATTGTGCAAACATTCGCTTCTGCAGAAATGACAGAGGTTTTAAGTGACTGCAGAGATTTGCGGGCTGCCCAGAACTTGTCGCTGACATCTACGGTGAGTTACTGAGTCCTGTCCACAACACAAAAGTCAGAAGCAAAGCACATGGTCGGTCTACTCCGGAGAGAGCCATCGCTGGGGGAGCAGGGCTGGGCACCCCGCTTCTGGTACCAGCTCAGAGTGACAGCTGTGCGGCTGTAGGCAGTCATTTCGCCCGGCTGGGAGAGGTCAGAGTCAGAAGGCTCAGCTTAGGTTTCTGGCGTCCGTGGTGGGTGTGTGATCCGGGTAAGTTTCTCGAGCTTCTCTCATCTGTATAACGGGAAAGGCAGTGTCCACTTGGCAATTCCACGTGCTTTGTGCCAGCCGCTGCCAGTCACAGTTATAGAGGTGAGCAGGGTGCTTAAGAGTTTTCAGAGCTACAGGACACAGGAAGGTGCGGGAGGGAGACGGGAGACAGAGCAGAGAGTCACGGGCACCTCCCGGTTTCCTGGCTTGAGATATGTGGGCAACTGAGGGTCATGCCCTCCTCTGAGATGGGGGGGTCGGGAGAGGACAAGGTCTGCTGTTGGTTTGATAACAAAAAGCATTACTGTTTTGTTATAAGAACAGTAACTGCTGGTGGGGAAAAAAAATTCAGTGACTGAAAATATCACTTAAAATTGAATTGTCCATTTAAAAAAAAGTATTTTGTGAAAGCATTTTTTGTGTGTGAATTGCTATGTTTTTCTTAACAGTTTCTCTCTTGAGTTTTCCGCCTTCTCTACGCCCAGCTAACACATTCTCCTTGGAGATTATGTGGCACTTTCCACAAAGTTTCTGGGTTCTTTGTCAAAGATTGCATGTGTTTACAGTTGGGAACTTAGAATAATGCATACATTGGTTGATTTGGGGAAGCTGCGGGCTTATTTTCAAAGAAAAAAAATTTTAAAAGAAAGTGAAAATCACGTTTACGCCCATAGATGACCATCGTTAATATTTTGAATGGGCGCTTCCGTGTGATGTTGGCAAGCTGGTGAAGTTAACACTGATCCAGCAATTGTCCATCTAGGGGAATAACCCCAAAGGTAGGTACAAGGGCATCATGTGCTGGTGTCGTCAGAGGAAATAATCAGATGCAGCCTGCGTGTCCATCAGCAGAAGAAATAGCAGATGAATTGGAGTTACATCCGTATGATTGAATAGTGTCCTGCAGTTAAAATGAATAAACTGGGTCCACATGTTTCAACATGGATTGATCTCAAAATATTACACTGAGAAGGAAAAACAGTGCAGAATGATACTGTTTCATTACTTTTAAAAAGTTTTTAAAAGTTTTCAATGTTTTGAAACTCCTCAGTCCTGTACCTTGTTCATGAATTAAGCAGTATTATTCTTTTTGAACAATATATGTAGAAAAAAAATTTTAAGTGAATAGAAGGGAGACATGCCAAATTCCTCCTAGAGAAGAGGGACAAGAGGGTCCTTAACTACTTTGGTAGTGTTTTATGTCTGTAAGAAAGGTACTTAAGTGTTCTGCTTCCCATACAGCTTAAGAAATCCTACAGGACTGGATCTTCCCATGGACAACATCAATGAGCTCTGGACAAAATACGAAAGAACAAAAATAAACAAAAACTTCAGCAGTGACCTGAAGGCACTGGATCATGAACAAGGACAGATTCTGGAGGGAAGTCCACACTGGAAAAGGGCATGGCACAGGATGCGCTCCCTTTATGTGGCTTTTGACCTGAACCAGGCCAAAGCCGGCACTTCTGCTGGAGTGGCCATGTCTTCAACAGAAAGTCACAGGCCTTTTGGCTTGAAGAACAGAGGACAGAGTTTGGGACAACTACAGGCTCTAGAAAGTGGGAATTCCAGGGAATTCTAGACAGGAGAAAGCCATAGAGGAAAGCCAAATTCTGTGCATAAACTCTGCCCAAAGTTGTGCCTGGTCTCTGAGCCACACACATGTGGGACAGACACCAACTATGATAAAAGAGCTGAACTGGTTTGAGCTACCCATAGACAGAGTTTGCAACCTGTCTATCCAAGTTAAACACCTGCTAAAGAAGAAAACCAACACCAACACTCTTCAGAGGAATATAACAGAACATAAGACCTCTACAACACAATAGTCACAATGTCCAAGAGGCAATTAAAAATTATTTATCACTTGAAGAACCAGGAAAATGTAACCCACTGTGAAACAATCAACAGACAACAAACTTCAAATGATGTAGATGTTGGAAATGACAGTCAAGGATGTTAAAGTAGCTATTACAGGCATCCTCAAATATATAAAGAAAAATATGCTTATGATAAATGGAAAGATAGGAAACCAAATAAGAAATAAAAACAGAAATCATAAAAAACACAGAAGAATTCTGGAAAAGCAAAAGACAATATCTGAAATTAAAAAAAAAACCCAAACTGGCTGTGTTTAGTAAGAGAATGGAAATGACAGGGAAGAATCAGTGACCTTGAAGCCAGACCAACAGAAATGACCCAATCTGAAGAACAAAGAATGAAAGGATTGAAAAAGTCTGAGTCTCAGAGACCTGTGGGGCAATATCAAAATATCTTACATACACATAACCGGAGCTCCAGAAGTGGTGGAGAGAGAGAACAGGACAAAAAATATTTGAAAATTAATGACCCAAAATATCCCAAATTTGGTGAAAGACATAAATTTTCAGATTTAATAATCTCAGCAAACCCCACGCTGGATAAAATATGAAGGAAACTACACCTAGGGACACTATTCTGAAACTTCTGGGAACCACAGGTAAAGAGAAAATGCTGAAACCCTGCAGAGAAAAATGAAACGCTCCACACAATAGACCAACAACTGAAGTCAGCTGACTTGTCTGCCGGAACTATGAAGGCTGAAAGACGGTGGAATGTTATCTTCCATCAATAAAGGGACAAGAAAGCAAAGTGCCCAAAGGAGGGCAAAGTGTTGAAACAGAATCCTGTATCAACCAAAAATACTCTTCAAGAGTGAATGCTAAATAAAAGCTTTTTTTTTAAGTAAAAGAAAACTGAAGAATTTTTTCACCAGCAGATCTGCACTACAAAAAAATGCCAAAGGAATTTCTTCAAGGTGGTGGGAACTGACGATTGAAACTTGGATATTTAGGAGGTAATGAAGAACACTGAAAATGGTAAGTATCTGAATTATATAAAGGAGTACTTTTTCCTCTTCTAAAGAAATAAGCAAGGGGTCTGGCCCCATGGTGTAGTGGTTAAGCTTGGCGCGCTCTGCCTTGGCAGCCCAGGTTCACAGGTTTGGATCCCAGGTGCAGACATACGCCACTCGTCAGCCATGCTGTGGTGGTGACCCACATATAAAGTGGAGGAAGATTGATACAGATGTTACCTCAGGGCTAATCTTCCTTGAGCAAAAAAAAAAAATAGGAAGATTAGCAACAGATGTTAGCTCAGGGTTAATCTTCCTCAGCAAAAAAAAAAGAAAAAGAAAAAAATAAGCAGAGCTGTTTAAAGAAAAAAATTATAATATTGTCTTATAGAGTATAATATATGTAGATGTAATGAATATGACAATGATAGCATGAAGTACAATGTAAGGGGACTTCTGTGGTTTCAGGTTTTCTACCTGTGACATGCAGTGGTATGATAGTTATCCTAAGTAAACGGAAAAGGAAAGGATGTATATTATGATTCCTAGAACAACTACTAAAAAATAATGCAATGAGATAGAGCTTAAAAAATAGATGCAGTAAAAGTTAATTCTGAAAAATATTTTAAAAATCTAAAATAAGGCAAGAAAGCGATAAATAAGAGAACAAAAAACCAGAGGAAGCAAACAGGAAAAAATAATAAGGTGGTAAACCTAAATCCAACTGTAATTGTCTCTGATGTTGATGCACCAAACTCTACAGTTAAGAGGCAGATATTGTCAAAGGATATAGAAGCAGGACATGACCATGTGCACTTTACGTACAAAGATGGGGCACAGGTGAGCGGATGCAAAAATGTGTGCCACACACACAGGAAGCAGCAGAAGTCGAGGTGTCCGCATGAATCACAGATAAAATCGTCTTTGAGACGAAGAGTGTCGCTAGGCCTGGATGGCCTTTTTGTAATGATAAAACGGTCAGTTTATTTAGAAGACGTAGCCATCATAAATGGGAATGCGTCCAATAATAGAACTTTAAATACATGAAGAAAAAAAAGGCTGTGGCAGATTTAAGGGATAAACAGACGTTCCCATGATCGTAGTTGGAGATTTTAGGCTCCTACAGCAGCAACTGAAAGAACAACCAGACGAAGAGTTGGTGAAGTCACAGGTAATCGGAACGGCACTACCAACCACCTTGACCTAATTAACCTTTACCAAGTGCCACACCCGGCAGCAGGGGAATACGTGTTCTTTGCAAGCGCGCATGATACTGTCACCAATGTAGACCAGATTCTGGGGCGTCAAACAAAGCCCAATAAATTTAGAAGAATTGAAATCACATGAAGACTACCATGAAATCAAATTGGCAATAAAGATCATATCTAGGAAAAACCTAAATATATGAAAATGTTTTAAAAAAAGAAAGAAAAAGGGGCCATACTACTAAATAATCCATGTATCAGAGAAGAAATCATAATGGAAGGGAGGAAATAATTTGAGGTGAACACTAATGCAAAATGTCACCATTTGGGACACAGAGTTAAAGTAGTACCTGGATGCTTAGGTTAGAAATAAATAAAAATAGAAAAGAACAGTCTAAATCAATGACTAATGTTCCACCTTAAGAAACGAGAGATATATTTGACTCCACCCTCTGGCCACAGCTGATGGTCCAGGGGTGAGCTCCTCACCCTACTGGGCCAGTCTGGTATATTGACATAGATATAGATACATACACATATACATATATGTATAGGTATAGATATAGAGCCAAGTAAATGCAAATCAGTAGAAGGAAGGAAATAATAAAGAACAGAAATAAACAACAAAAAACAGACAAGAATAGAGAAAATTAACAAAGTCAAAAGTTAGTTCTTTGAAAAGATAAATAAAATTCATCATCCCCTTGCTAGACATATTAAAATAAAAGAAACCACAAACTAAGAATGAAAAAACAGGGGCCAACCCCGTGGCCGAGTGGTTAAGTTCTCATGCTCCGCTTCAGTGGCCCAGGGTTTTATGGGCTCGGATCCTGGGCACAGACATAGCATCACTCATCAAGCCACACTGAGGTGGCCTCCCACACAGCACAAGCAGAAGGACCTACAACTAGAATATACAACTATGTACTGGGGGGCGGTGGGGAGAAGAAGAAGGGAAAAAATAGAACGAGAAAACAATGGTCGCTTTAGAGTCTGCAGATAGTAAAATGATAATTTAAAATACTATAAACAATTTTATGCCAAAAATTCGTTGTAGAGATGAAAGATTCCTTGAATAATTCAAATTAATTGAAACCGACACAAATGAAATATAATATCTGAATAGCCCTGTATATTAAGTACATTAAAATTTTTAAATAAAAATAACTTCCCACGAATAAAACTCCTGGCCCAGAGAGCTTCACTGGTGAATTCTGAAAAAGATAAAGATGCTCTTTCAAAATGTAGAGAACACTTTCCAGCTTGCTTAATACCACAGTCTGACAAAGACATTGCAAAGAAAAATATCTATAGATCAATATCCCTCATTAAACATAAAGATAAAAATACTTAGCAAATATTAGCAAGCCAAATAAAGGAATATAAAGGGGTGTGACACAATGACCAAGTGGAGTTTATCCAGGAATTCTAGGTTGGCTGAATATTTGGAAATTAATATAACTCACTGTATTTACAGAATAAAGAAGAAAACCCACATGGTTTTACAGTAGATGTAGTATAAACATTTGACAAAATTTAGTAACCACTGATAATTTTTTTTAAATGTAAGCAAACTAAAATAGAAGAGAACGAACTTCCTCTGTCTACTAAATAACGTACGAAATGGTCAATTTATTGGAACTTCCTCCCTACAATTAGAAACAAGACAGAAGGACTTAGTCTCACCACTTCCATTCAAATTATATTGACGGTCCTGGCTATTGCAATAAGGCAAGAAAAACAATAGACACAAAGATCGGAAAGAGAGGAGTAAAACGGTCTCCATTTGCGGCACTGTCCTGCGAGCCGTGGGGATTCTGAGAGATGGGATTGGGGGCCAAGCAGAGTTCAGTTTAAGAAGCACCCCACCCCCACCGTGGGACAGGCTCTCTGGGCTGTCGGAGTGGGGAGGGGCAGAATGGGGTCAGTAGTGCTCACCTAGCCCATGCTCCCTTATCTGTCCCCTCAGGCCTCTGTGGAGTCACCCAGGGGCTGGGTCACCATCTGCAGCCCCAGAACGGAGAGGTGGCCAGGTCAGGAGTGTGAGTGCACGTGGCTTGGTGGGGTGGCCTCCAGCCATCCATTGGTGCCCCGCAGGGTGACCAGTGTCCAGTAGCAGAGTGGTGGGGAGTGCCGGCATGGGGCCACAGCCAGGGTTGAAGTCACCTGCCAGCTGTGTGACCTGGGCATGTCACTCTAGGTCCTTGTGCTTCGGTTCCCCTGTGAGGGGCTGTGACATGCGAGGGCAGCTCTGAGGAAGGAGCCAGGTGGGGTGGGCACAGAGTAGATCGTTGGGGAACAGGCTAGTCAGGGGGTGACATGGTGGGCTCTCCCACCTCCGGGCTGTGTAGGGGTGGACAAGGCACATGGGGCCTTCTGAAGGTGTCTGTTGAATTGTGGGTGAATTGTGAAAGGTGGGTTGAATTGTGTCCTCTCTAAAGGTGCTGAAGTCCTGGCCCCCAGCATTGTGAAGGTGACCTTATTGGAAATAGGATGACTCAGTTCAAATGAGGTCATTAGGGTGGCCCTAATCCGGTATGACCGTGTGCTTATGAGAAGGGGAAATTTGGACATGGACAGGCACACAGAGAGAAGGCCGCGTGCAGATGGAGGCAGATCGAGGTGATGTGTCTAAGGGCAGGGAGGGCCGAGGATCACCACAAACCGTGCACAGAGGGGAATGATGAGAAGACACGACCACGTACACGGAACGCCCAAGGCGGGCTGGGAGGAGCCCTGGAACAGACTGCGCCACAGCCGCAGCAGGAACCGGCCCTGCTCACACCGCCATCTCCGACTTCCAGCCTCCAGGACTGGGAGCAAATACCTTTCTGTTGCTTAAGCCCTGTGGTCTGTGGGACTTTGTTACGGCAGCCCCCAGAAACTAAGACAGGGTCCCAGTGGGCAGAGCCCTCCGGGAGGGGCCCTTCCAACCCTGAACTTGGCCTGGGAGGCTCCGTGGAGCTACAACGGAGGCGCTGCTCTCCAGGGCTGGGTCAGATGGAACTGGGGAAAGAGGAGGTGTTAGAGGGACCGTTGTCCCAACCCAGGGGCTGTCCCGGTGCACGGATGCAGGGTCACCTGACGCTGGTGGGGTGCGTGAAGCTGCAGGAGGCAGACCACACACTTTGGGGCCCCGTTCTAGTGGCAGAGTGGTCCTGTGGAGGGAACTCTCATTCCTGGGGTGGAGGATGGATGGTGAGGGGTCTGTCTTTGGAGGGAATTCCTGCCCCGTTCCAGGAGCTGGAGGGCGCCCATGCTGCCCCCAGGCCCTGCCGCTCGGTGGGAGTGAGGCGGCTGTGCTGGACCCCCATGGGATTCCAGGACAAGGACGGGGCGGAGTGCACAACTGCAGGGTCTCTGGCGGTTTCATCACCTCCCCCATCTCGGCTCTCATCCTCCTGCTCGCCCCTCCAGCCTCCCCGGGCCGAGCAGACCTGCCGGCTGCCCTGGCGGAAGCAAACCCCCAGGGTGGGGCCCTGAGCCAGGACGGAGGCAGCCCCGAGGCCCCGCAGCTGTGTCTCGGGAAAGGCTCCTTCTTTCATTCGAGAATATGGACTGAGCTCCTCCTCACTGAGTTCTAGACGCTGAGACTTGGTGAGTGAGACTGACCCACCTGCCTGCCTTAGTGAAGCAGACGAAACCGTAAAAAGGTGAACCGTGGTAGGCTGTGAACGTTGAGGACTCCAACAGAGCAGGGAAAGAGGACATGCTGTCTTCGTGAGGGTGGCTGGGGACAGCTGCCCTGAGAGGGGACTGTGGTCAAGTCCCCAGGCAGGTAGAAGAGCCAGTTAGGGAGAGAGCTTGGGAAGAGCATGCTGGGTGAGGCCACAGCATGTGCAAAGGCCCTGGGGTGGTGGCATGCCTAGTGCATTCCAGGCAGAGCAAGGAGGCCATGTGGCTGGAACAGAGCAATGAAAATGAAGAGGAGCAGGCTGGGAGGCAGAAGGGGACGGCGTGCAGTGCCTGGGGCCTTGGAGGACTTGACCTTCGCCAACCAAGATGGGGAGTGCCAGCAGGGTTCTAACAGAGGTGCTGTCAGCCTGGTGCTGTGGGATAGGGAGGAGACCGTGTCAAGGGGGTGGCTGCAGTAACCCGTGTGAGATGATGGGCTGTGGCCAGATGATGCTGGTGGGGGTGACACATAGCCGCATCCTGCTCATATTCTGAGGGCGTAGCTGACAGCTTTGCCGATGACCAGGTGTGGAGGGCGAGGAATCGGGGTGAAATCCAGTGGGGCCGGCCTTAGGCGGTCGGGTGTCAGCAGCTGGAGTCCATGGCAGAGGTCCAGGATGGAGGCAAAAGCAGGGAGCCACCAGCATAGAGTCAGAAAGCCAGGAGGCTGGATGGGGCCAGCTGAGGAATCCAGGAGAGGAGAGGTCGGAGCACAGACCTGGGCCCTCCACATTCAGCAGCTGCACGGAAGAGAGGCTAGAGGGGTCAGACCATGTGACCCTGGGCCAACTGGGGCTCAGGACTCCCGCTGGGTGGGCACACCTCTCAGTCCTCCCACAGCTGGGTGGTCTCCTCACCCAGCTGGGCCGACCAGAGGCCTCTGCGCAGAGTCTGGAGCCAGGACGCAGGGGCCTGGCCTCCCAGTCTGGCTGCTCCCTTGAAAGGCCACGGCCTGAGCCCCGGGGTGCTTGTGGGACTTGTGAGCCATGCTGCCCGGGAAGCAGAAAAAGCAAGTGATGGTGATACTTAGGGAGAAGAAGACAGGAGCTGGGAGCCGTGGGGACTCCGCCCTCGGGCTCTGCAGCACGCCTTGGGGGTTTCTGTTAGTCGTGACCACCAATCCTGGCCCTAACAGGGCCACCTGCCACCTGCCACCTGCCGGGGGAGGGGGCGGGACCCCGATTTCCAGCCTCTGCGATTCCCACCTCCCTGCCCCTCGTGCCCCCAGGGGCCTCTCTGTGGAAGGCAAAGAAACAAAAACCACGGGGCTTTGAAATCATCGACCGAGTTTAATGCGTCGTACAGAAGGAAAACTACATTGGCATATTTAAGACAAACACTTTTTCTCTATCCTCACTATCCACTGGACGGTCTTCCTTGGTCTGAAAAACTAATTCTCAAGACACGTCGGCTGCTACCCCTCCCGGGTCCAAGCTTTCGTAACCTCCCATGACATTTTTAAAAAATTTAATTCAATCCATCCAAGAAGAAAAACCAAAAAGGAACCTGAAGACATTTACATCGCGAGCCACGCAGCAATGCAAACTTAGCATCTAGAGTAACCAATATATATGATGTGTGTCCCACAGTTCACTCTGTTCATCAATAAAAGAATATAAAAATCTTGTTCAACCCAGTGTTAAGTGTATTAAAATAGATCTGTATTGTACAGCACAGTTTCTCCCGGAGTCGTGAAAATGACAGGAGGGACCGTGGCAGTCTCGGGGATTCTGGCCAGCCTCCTTGCTCTGCACCTGTCTGCGTGCGTGTGCGCGTGCGTGTCTGGGGCCGCGTGCGCACACGTACAAGTGTATTCAATGCAATTCGGCACCATGTGATATGCTGGGGGTGGGAGCCCCGCGGCTCCCGGATCTCAGCCAGTTGTGCTAAGTCCCTGGGGACTGGAGAAGCCGGGGGTGTCACGCGCAGACGTAGCTCACCCCGAGACGCAGGGGCCCTTTAAGACAGCGTGCAACCCTCAGCTCTCACCCGCTCAAGGACACGGCAAAGAGAGGGTCTCTCGGGTCTCAGGTCTCCGAAGGCCAGACCCTCCTGAGGCCACCACCGTCTCTTCCCCCCCTGCCCCTCCCCCACACTTCTTATAAAAACGCTCTGGGTCTCTCCAGCGTGGCGCCCCCCCCCCCCAGGGGTTTCCCCTTCGTCCCCTGCAGCAGAGACTCCTGTCAGCAGAAAAAGAAGTCGGCAAGGGTCCCCCTTCACATTAAATATCTCACAATAAAAACGCCATACAAAAATGGAAAGTTATTTTTTGGCATAGTGTCTGTTCTGGCAAGAAAAGAGGCATGGAATACTTTATCGGCTCTTCGAAAGGAGAAAAGAAAAGGCTTCAGTCGTCGTAAGTTGAACGATTCAACCCAAAATAGAAAACCTGCCAGGTGCCCCTCCCCGCCGCCTGGCTGCAGCTCCGTCTTGCCCGAAAAGTCCATGAGAAAAATACATCGATAGCAAAGTGAGTCCAAGAGATCCGAGGGAGGGAGGAGGCGCCGGCGGCGAGGGCGCTCCGAAGACGTCGTGGCGGGCAAGCAGGTGAGCACGGCGGTGTCCCCTCGGGACGCACGTCCACAGGGGTTCTTTCAAGTCAAACAGCTGTGAATCTGAACGCTAATAATACTGACAGACGGACCCGGATTCTGGAAGGCGCCGGGGGTGCCGGGCCCGGGGTGGGCCCCTGCGAGGGAGGGGCTTGGAGTCCTAGCTAGATTTGCTACCCACGTCTGTCCCACCTACCCTACTACTCAGCTATGTCTGCGTGTCCTCGGCTCCCGCCCGCAGGACCCCGGGAGGTGCTGCCCTCAGCGGGGGCTGGGGCTGCACAGCCTCCGGGCCCCTCCACAGCCTCTGCCTCCCTCCCTCCCACCAGCCTGGGGGCAGCACGAGGCCACAGGGACAGCTGGGCCCAGGAGCGGAGGCCTGGGCAGTCCCACCACGGTGGGGGCTACTGTGTGCGTCACCCGGCTTCTGGGTGTCCCGACTAAGGGTGAAGGACGTAGGACTCCATCCCCACCGGGTCCCGGCTCCAGGACGGTCACCCAGCTCCTTCTCCCTTCTTTCCTCTGTCTCCCTCTGTCTGGTTTGACTTTTGTCTGAAATTCAGAGTGTTTATGAATTAAGGCTGACAGAACCCTCAGGTCTCGTGAGCAGGGTCCCAGTAACTTTCCGTGGGTGTGAAGACGGGTCCCTCGGGGTCAGTTGTGCCCCTGAGGGTGCTGGAGGGCAGAGTGCATGGCAGCTGCTGAGGGCTTGGTCCAGGGCCCCGCCAGCAGCGGGGCGGGGCTGGTGGTCGTCATGGTGACCTGGAGCATCTGCTCGCCCTGTATCCGTCTCAGGAGGGACCGCAGGCGGTCCAAGGAGGACTGGGTGCCCCTCTGCCGGGCCAGCAGGCTCGTCTTAAGCTCCAGGCATTTCTGTTCAGGGAAGAGGGGTCAGAGGGAAGGCTCCAAGTTCAACCATGCAGGCGTCCTGGGGCAGACACCCCCTCGGCCCCCTCTCCCAAGGCCCCTCCCTTCCACCGCAGAGGCTCACAAGACACCAGGGAGAGGGTCTCACAAAAACCAGGTGGCAGCAAGAAATGGCAGCCAGCCCCACAGGAGAAGTTTGTTTTAGAATTGATGGCTAGAAATGATGTGCTCGTGAGCGTGGGAACACGCTCCCTCGTGGTGGTGACGTCACCTAGTGAGCACACCTCTCTCTCCTGCTGGGGGAAGTGCAGGGCCCATTCTGGCTCAACCACAGCAGCTGCGGAAGACCTTCAGACGGCCGGGCAGCCTTCTGCTGTCTCCCTGCCTGCTGTCCTCCTGGCTTTCGCCAGCGTCCGTATATATCACGGCGATACAGTGATCCAGTCAGGACTGAGGCCTCGAGTCAGAGTTGAAGTTATTTGCTGCTCGGGCAAGTAACGTAAGCTTCCTGAAACTGTATCCAAAACTCTAACACAGGAATAACCACAGAGCCTCTTCCTGCGGTTATTGAGAGAATGAAATGAGATACTGCACTCAGAGAGTTTACCAGGGTCTGCCACTGCTGTTACCATCATTCTCACCATCGCCACCGTCACCATGATCATCATCACCATCTCCATCATCACCACCACAACCACCATCTCCATCATCACCATCATCACCACCACCACCATCATCACCACCACCACCACCATCCCTGTCACCATCATTATCGTCATCACCACCACCACCACCATTGCTGTCACCATTATCACCATCATCACCACCACCACCATCACCATCATCACCACCACCACCACCATCACCATTGCTATCACCACCACCACCATCACCATCATCACCATCATCACCGCCACCACCATCACCATTGTCTTGTTTATCACCACCCTACAGAGGAGGAACCATTATGTTCACTTCGCACCAGAGGAAACTGAGGTTCCGAGACAGTCAGGGCCTTGCCACAGTCGCAGGGATGGAGAGGAGCAGAGCCGGATGCTCAACGGCTTGAAACTATTTGTCAAAGGAGTCACAGAGCTGCAATCTCCACCTCTGGACTCGCTGGGTGATGCTGGCCTCTGTCCTCTCCTGGGGCCTCGGTAACGGACGTGAGGCTGTGGATTTACATCTTGTGGCTCTAAGGGCAGCACCCTGTCCCCCTCCGCCCACGTACCTTCACCGCCGAGGCCAGGCGCCGGTCCCGCTCCTCCAGCTGCTGGTGCTCGCTCTGCAGCTCACTGCCTCTCTGCAGCAGCTTCTGCTTCTCCTCTTCTTTGACTGGGGAAGAGAAGGCCAGGCCCCCAGGAAGGGCAGCTGAGCAGGGCTGGGTCAGGGGCGAGCAGGAGAGGCGGAAAGAATCCGAGGTCTATGCCTACAGGCCATTCTGGCCGTGTCCTCCTGCAGGACAGTGGCCATGGCTGGATGCAGAAGGACTGGAAATGCCACCCCCACACAGGAACTGCCCTGCACACGGGACCACTCCTAGGGCCCCTGTTTTCAGTGCTCTGCCCTGGAACAGCCTCCGATGGGCGCTGAGTGAATCCAGAGGCCTGGGGGCAGGGTTGGAGAAAGGAGAGTAGGTGCCCTTTCCCACCCCCCAGGGATGTCTTACCTGTTTTGTGGGTGACGTAGGAGTGCACAATGGCCAGCATCCCAGTCCAGGGCACACCTTCATCTTTCTTTAAGGCCTGGAGAGCAGATGGGGAAATGAGCAACTGCACAGGCCGGGCCCCGCCATGCCCTGGCCGTGTCATGCTGGGAAGGCAGGCCCCTCGGTGCAGGTGGCTCAGCTGTGACCCGGGCCCAGGGCCACACCTGCCTCATGGTCTGGCTCTTAGCGGCTGCTCAGTAAGGACAGCAGCTCCGTGAGAGCAGGAACGTGCTGGTGGCTCGGGCCCCTAACAGCGCCTGGCAGGGAGCAGCTCACATTCTTCCTGAATGAATGAACTATCACTGTCTTCTTCCCAGCCCTGGACCCGAGAGCAGCCCAGGCAAGGCAGGGACAAATCGGGGACCCAGGGAGGCCCCGCCATCATGCTGAAGTGGGGGAACAGAATCTTGTCCCTCTCCACATTCCCTCAAAGAGCTGTGACCCCAGGCAGTCACAGTGCAGGGGCTGGCGGCCCCCACTGGGCACAGCCCCACAGCAGCACGTGCCCACCGTACCCCCCCCCCTTCTTAGAGCCCCACAAAGCCAGGATGACAGGAGCTCATGAGAGGTAGTGTTTTTTGAAATAAAGAGGGTTCCCCTATGATTTTATAAGTAATACCTTCTGTAGAAAAGCATACTTTAAAAAACCCACCACTGCTTCCCACCCGCCAGCCACACACATCAGCACCTGGAAGAATCTTCTCCCAGGTTTTTCAGTCTGCACACAGTTTTTCTCAGAGAGCTGGTGAGCAAACTGTGCAGCAGCTGTGAGATCCGTTTGTTCTGCTGACGAAGTTTCGCCCTGAACTGACATCTGTGCCAGTCCTCCTCTATTTTGTATGTGGGACACCACAGCATGGCCACTGCCAAGTGGTGTAGGTCTGCACCCGGGAACTGAACCCGGGCCACCAAAGTGGAGTAGGCTGAACTTAATAACCACTAGCCCACGGGGCCAGCCCAAGATCTGTTTTTTATTTTTATTTTAAAATTTTTTTTTGAGGAACCTTAGCCCTGAGCTAACTATTGCCAAACCTCCTCTCTTTGCTGAGGAAGACTGGCCCTGAGCTAACATCCGTGCCCATCTTCCTCTGCTTTATACGTGGGACGCCTACCACAGCATGGCTTTGCCAAGCAGTGCCATGTCCACACTCAGGATCTGAACCGGCGAACCCCGGGCCACCGAGAAGCGGAACGTGAGCACTTAACCGCTGCGCCACCGGGCCGGCCCCTGGCACTCTTTTTGCAGTTTGCCTTGCTGGTCCAGCTCTGCCTGGAGTCTGGGACTGGAGTCAGAGGTGAAGCCACTAAGTCAGACACGGGCAGAGGGACCTCTGCTCAGTCCACACCAGTGGTCCTCAACCAGCGATGCCTGAGATGGCCGTGATGGGGGTGCTGTTGGCATCTAGTGGGTAGAATCCTGCAGTGCACAGGGCAGCCCCCACAACGCATTATCCTGCCCCAAACGCCGACCATGCCGAGGCTGAGAAAGCCTGTTCCACGCCAGCCCCTCTGCCCTCCCATCTCTGCAGCCCAGGTTTGAGTAGCCTCAATGTGCCATGGGAGGGGGCAGGGGGTGCCAGCGCTAGCAGGCGACACAGCCTCCCATACCTTCTGCTGGCACTTGGGGCACACCCACACGCCCTTGGGCGCCGTCCTGAGGGGCGGGTCCAGGCAGCTGAGGTGGTAGGCCCCTGGGCAGGTGCCACAGGCCTGTAGGTTGGCCCCTCGCTTGCAGGCGGCACAGTGCTCATCGTGGGTGATCTCGTTCTGAAAGAGAAGGGTGGGCAGGCGGCAGGTCAGCCAGGTGGAAGCAGGCAGCTGCCACCTGACCTGCTTGTGACCCAGCTTCCGCCAGTGTTTCTCAACAGCTCTGAGAGGGAGGGAGAGCCCCAGAGGGCAGCCATGTGGGGACAGGCCTGGAAACCAGGAGGAAGAGCAGCATCCGGGTTTCCTGCCTTGAAGCCAAGGCCCCTCCAGGACTGTGGGCACTGGGGGTGAGGGACTCGAGCTTGAGGAGTCTCCTGTCCCCAAACCCGTGCTGGGTGGGCCTAGGGCGGCTGTGGACAAACAGGGCCAGTCCCACCAGCACGGATCTGTGACCCTGCAGGTTATCGTGGCAAACAACGCTGTGTAACCAGAGTCTATGCCTGTCACCTCTTGCTTCCTAGCGCCTTGACCCTTAGCCAGACACGTGGGGACTGGAAAATTCTGTTAGAATTAGATCCGAAACTTAGTAAAGAAAAACGTTGAATAAACTCTGAGGCCATGCCTGCAAATGAGGTCATTTCCCAGCCAATGTTCTGGGAAGCGGGCATGTGGTGTGTGCACGGGGGGCTGGGGTCTCACAGGGTCACAGAAATGTGGAGTGAAACCCTGGGGATTCCCAAAGCCAGCCCCTCATGAGGTGGGCAACAAGGACCAGAGAGAGCCAACTCTGTCCAGGACCACACAGTGGGGCTGGGCAGAGGCAAGCACAGCCTGGCTGGCATCCAGCATCGGCTGCTTCTCCTTGGGCCTTCGTGGCTCCCAGGGTCCCTCCGTCCTCAGCACTGTGCAGGGAGAGCGCCTGCTCAACCTGTGGGCTGAGCCCGGCATCAGGGACCGACTTTGCAGAGCAGGTGGGAAAGGGGACCGGGTGTTGTGCAAAGCTCTCAACACCGAGGACCCCTGCTCAGAGCCTCAGCTTCAACTCTTTCCTCTGCCCCGCTCCAGGGCAGCAGGACACAGGGCCCTCCCTCCTTGCCAGGAGCAACCCTACCTGGACTGTAGGGAAAGCATGCCCCACCCACCCAAGTGTGAAGATGAGGGGACACGTACCTTCCAGCAGGGGTCCTCATTGGCTGGCACAGGGAAGAAGGGCGGAGAATATGTTAGTGGGCATGGGAGGGACACCAATCCAGACTGGAGTCCACGAGGCCCAGGGTGGCTGAGGTTCTCACCCGGGGCATGATGGGAGTATCACAGGCCCCGTGACACGTGGGCTCTTACCCATGGCATGATGGGAATATCACAGGCCCCCTGACATGTGGGTTCTCACCCAGGGCATGATGGGAATATCATGGGCCCCGTGACATGCGGGTTCTCACCCGGGGCATGATGGGAGTAAGGCTCTCTGCCCTGGTCACAGCCAGGAGCCACTATGGGACAGGCTCACCATAGCTGCTGAGCTCTGAGGAACACGCTGCAGTGAGCACTGGGTAGTGGAGGGAACCATCGCTCCAGGGACCCCTCAGAGGCACTTATTTTCAGCTCTTTTTTGGCCGTAACCCACTCTCATTCTACCAAGTGATGCCAAACCACACATTTTAATGATCACAAAAAATGGCTGTCCTTTTAGTTTCTGGGTCAGACCTGTCTGCAAATAATACCATCCAGCTGGAAGAACAGCTCCTGTGTGTACACAGCACTCAACAGTTTACAAAGTGCTGTCACGTTCGCTTGTCATGTCACTGTCCCAGGGCTGAGGGACAGGTACTGTTATGAGCCCATCTTACAGGTCAGTAAACCAAGGCCCAGGGAGGTGATGTGACATGTTGAAAGCCACACAGAGTCTCAAGAAGCAGGCAGTCATCCCGCCCCAGGACTACAGTCATGCGTCACTCAACAAGGACACGTTCTGAGAACTGCATCGTTAGGCGATTTTGTCGTTGTGCGAACATCATCGAGTGCACTTACACAAACCTGGATGGTACAGCCTGCTCCACACCTAGGCTCTATGGAACTAATCTCACGGGACCACCATCATATATGTGATCCCTCGTTGACCAAAATGTCATTATGCGACATGTGACAGTATTCATTTTTTTCTGACTGAAAATAAAAAGTGACTTCCTGGCTGTATTTGAGGATGTGGGTTTCTTGGCTCCCCTGAGGTCCTGCGATGGCGCGAGGCTGGCAGAAGAGGGAGGGGTCCATGCAGCCTTGGGTGGAGGCCTTGGGCCAGGCCCAGCCTGCTAGAGCTGGGGGTCCCAGTGCCCTGGCTACACAGCAAGTCAGAGGCAGAGCTGGGCGGAGAACCCAGGGAAGGCACAGGAGGGCGTGCGAGACGAGGACTGAGAGCCACCAGCCCAGCCGGGAGGTAGCTGGTGCCTGTGTGCGGGCGGAGAGAGGTTCTTTCCAGGGCCGTGTGGTAGCAGGTGGCACCACGCCAGGCACGCCCAGGCCCTGGGCAGCAGAGGCTGCACATGGAGGTGGTGGGATAGGGAGGCCGGGGGAGGCTCCTCCCTGGCCCGTCATCCACACTCCCACCCAAGCCAGCCCTGTGGTCAACGGGTCCCGCCACAGTGGCCTCTGAGCCCACGTGGCCTGGTTCTCTGCTCAGGATCACACCGGGGTGGGACAGAGGGGCAGCCCGGAACCCTGGGTCTGGGCCTCATGTGTGACCCTGGCCCACACCGGCTCAGAGACTCAGTTTCTGCACCTGTCGCATGGGAGCAAGTGCACCGGCCCTCCTCCCCAAAGGAGCCACAGGACGAAGGAGGCCAAGGCGAGGGGGCCTGGTGAGCCACAGTGTGCTGCCCGCCAGAAAGCAGCTGTGTCGCTGTTGCAGACGGGCAGGCTGGGCCCTCAGGCCTGCTGCCACCGGAGGAGGGGGGCTTGGCCAAGCCCAGCCCTGGCCCTGCCAGGAGCGGACGGCCACCAAAGCCAGCTTGGCCCCTGGCTCCAGGGAGACACACGGCCCCATCGGCACTCACCTCTGGCTGTGAGGACCAGGGGCGTGTTGAGATAGTTGGACGCCAGCCGCTTCCTCTGCAGGGACAGAAAAGGAAACCAAACATGCGGTTATGTGGAGCCCTGCTTGGCGCCACTGCCCTGCCCAGGACTCACCCGGGACAGGCTCCCCACTCCAGCTGGACACCCTGGCCAGAGGCAGAAACAGGGGCAGACAGAGGGGACGCAGGGCAGGGGGGAGGCAGGTCAGCGGGGTCAAAATCAGCTGACACTGTGCCCTGCAGGAGGCCGTGGAGTCCATCCCTGCTCCCCTGGGGACATCAGTCTCATGCAGGAAGGACGTGTCAGAGATCCCAAACTGGAGCAAATAAGTAACCAAGCTGACATCGGGGTCTCCACCTGTCTGCCTCCTGCATCTTCGTTCTCAGCTGGTTCTGGAGTCAGGTGGGGAAATGAGGGCTGTGGTAGACTGGCTCCCTAACCCCGCCTGTTGGCATGTGGCCTGGGGACCCAAGCCATGAAGAGTGGCCCTTGGTGCCCAAATCATCACGTGTAGATGGAAGTTTCTGGAACATTCCAGAAGGGAGGCTCTAACAACCGCAGGCCATACTGGTCCAGACCCTGATGCTTTGTGGTGGCTTTGTCTGTGGCAGAAGACAGTTCTAGAGTTGGACGGCAGGCTTTGTGCCCCACTCTTTCCCTGTGGCCGGGCTGTGGGGAGGGACCCGTGGAAGGGCCACTCTTGAGGCTACTTATGTGTCCAGGGCTCAAAGGTCACAAGGCTTTGAACTGGCTCTTGATTTACCAATCAGGTCTTCGGCCACAGACTTCGGAGACGAGGAGACTTCTGCCCACGAGGAGTGGACGGTGTCATCAATGAGCACAGGGAACAGGCCCCCACTGCAGAGAAGATGCCAGGCCCTCGGGTGGAGGTTTGAGAAACAACTGGCAACATTCTCACAAAAGGGGGCCAGTCCTTGGGGCACCCCGTCTCAGGGACAGGGCTTGGTCAGAAAGCCGAGGAGGAAGTAAAGGGTATAAGAACACAGATGTGGGGCGTGTTCCCCGAGCAGGAGCGGGGGAGGGCAGGGGGCTGTGGACCTGGCCCAGGTGGGCTCTCCTAACAGGGTGGTCGCAGGGCTGGAACGACCACCGCTCCGTGGGAGCCCTCCCTCCCAGCCGAGTTCCAGTTCAGAGACCTGGATTCGGGACGACCGGCCCAGATGGACCAATACTCTGGGGAGGGCGACGGCGTTTTCTCGACCCTCCTCCGGGCTCAGCAGAGCCCTGTGGGCCTGCGGCAGCGCCAGCTCAGGTCTGGAACGTGCCAGGCAGTGGCCTCTGGGAACATCGCTCTACTTTGGAAAGCTGCCCCAAGCTTTGGACTTCGGGGCCCTAAGGAAACTGCCTCCCTGCTAGGGGGCACTTCCAGGGTGTCGCTCCCCACGGCCTGCGACCGGACGACACGCCTGAGCATCAGGCCACCAAGAACCTGGAAGCCTGCCGCGCCCTGCGTCCCCACCACTCTCCCCACGGAGGTTACTCAGGGAACACCCCCGACACCGTCACCGCCCACATCTGATGGTCTCAGTGACTCTGATCTCAGGAGGTGAAGGAAGACATTCTTTATTGTCATGCCCCGAACCGCAACCCCAGGGGACAGGGAAGGAGCCCACCCTTGGTCCCGGTGCGCCACGGTGGGCCTCACCTCTGTCTCCAGGAGGCCGCTGTAGGCGGGCTTGGCTGTGCTCCTCCTCTTGCGCTCCTGGCGCTTGCTCTGGATTTCTGGAAGGGCACAGATGCAGCAGTCACCCATCTGCCTGCCTCGGGAAGCCCACACTCCTCTGCCAGCCCTGGGCACCACTGTCCCCAACAGCCCAGATATTCCGCATCATGCCTGGCCCCCACCCCATCTTATGGGCCAGGCCCGGCCCAGCCTGCCGTGGGGCAAACCTTACCTTCCAAGTGTTCCGTTGTCACCAGGCCCAGCGCTACCATGAAGGCGATTTTCTGCAGGAAGGAAACAGAGGAGCATGAACGGCCTTCACTCATTCAACAAACGTTTGCTAAGCACCTGCTTATGGGGCTGGCTAGTCTATTCTGGATTTCCTCAGTTTGTGCCTACTGTCCTTTCTCTGTCCCAGGTCCCCATCCAGGAGCCCATGGTACATTTGGTCGTCATGTCCCCTTAGCTCCTCTGGGCAGGGACAGTTTCTCAGACCGCCTTGTTTCAATGACCTTAACCGTTTCCAGGAGGACCGAGCAGGTGTCTTGTAGGAAGCCCCTCAGCTGGGATCTGTCTGCTGATTCTCTCATGACTAGACTGGGACCATGGGTCTGGGAGGAGGACCACCGAGGGGAGGAGCCCTTCTCGTCCCATCCCAGCAGGGCAGGCGCTGTCACCAGGACGGATCCCTGTGGTGTTGACCTTGGTCACCTGGCTGAGGGGTGGTTGTCAGGCTTCTCACTGTAGCTGCCCCGTCCATCCTGTCCTCTTCGCAGGTCACTAGGCACAGCCCACCCTCAGGGAGTGGGAGTTATGCTCCACTGGCACTTTTTCAGTCATGTGGACTAAAAAGATTTGTATGAGTAGAATTTATCAATATTTTCTTTCACAGTGTTTGCAGTGTTGAATCTTAGCAAGAGACGCTGAGGTTGTGAAGCAAGTTGCTTATGTTTTATTTTAGTACCTATGGTTTCACTTTTACATTTAGATTTCTGATCCATTTGGAACTCATCCTGGAGTGTACGGTGGGAAGTCTGGGTTCATTTTATTCCATATGGCTACTCATTTGTTCCAATGCCATTTATTGAAAATTCCATCTTTCCGCTTTTCACTGATGTAAGGAGCCACTTCAACCATACATTCAATTATCATACACACATTTGGGTCTATTTCCGGCCCTTCTACTCTCCTTCTATTCACGAGCTGCAGCCACAGTTACCGAGGCTTCACGGGAACCCACTAGGATTGGAATGCCCTCTGCTTTTCCGCTCAGAGTTTCCTTGGCTCTTCCCGTTATGTTTTCATGTGAAATTCGCCAACCATCTCAGGCTGTTCTGAGAATGGGGGGATCAGTCGGAATATTTCCCGGGATGTTAAAGTTATAAATTAACTTAGAGCATAATGACAACTTCATAATACAGCATTACATTTTCCTTCCCAAGCCATGTGTGCCTCTCTGTTCTTGTATTCAGGGGTTTTAAACTTTTCCTCAGTGGGTCCCGAATATTTTCATGATGTTTATTGCTAGGCATTTCATCTTTCTGTTGCTGTTGTAAAGCGGGTTGCCTATTAAGCATCTAACAGGGTGATATGTGTTCCTACAAAGACCATTGATGTTTTACATAACTCTTACACCCCACTGCCATCCCGAATTCTCTTATCGTCGGAAGCAGTTTTTCCATCGGTTCCCTTGGGTTTTCATCACTTCTCTTGGGTTCCCCACATCATCTCAAATAGTGACCGTTCACTCCTCCTTTCCAATTTTTACTTCTATGCTGTTTCTCAATTTCTCAGCTTTAAATGGTATTCTTTGATTCACTGAAACCCAAGGAGACAGACGGGACAATGTGAGACCTCATCTCCCTCCGTCCCCCCGGCCTCTTTCCCTCCCTCTCTTCTCAATTTTACTAAGATGAATCTTTTATACATCGGAGCATGAATGTTAAATTCTGTTCCAACATCCTTACTCTGTCTCACTTTTACTCTGTAGTTACATATACATGATGCCCACCCCAGTGCTGGTGACAAAATGGCCCCATTGTCTTTTTTTTTTTTTAAAGATTTTATTTTTTGCCTTTTTCTCCCCAAAGCCCCCCGGTACATAGTTGTATATTCTTCGTTGTGGGTCCTTCTAGTTGTGGCATGTGGGACGCTGCCTCAGCGTGGTTTGATGAGCAGTGCCATGTCCGCGCCCAGGATTCGAACCAACAAAACACTGGGCCGCCTGCAACTGAGTGTGCGAACTTAACCACTCGGCCACGGGGCCAGCCCCGCTCCTCCCCCCACCCCCATTGTCTCTTGGTTGCCTGGGATCGAGCCACTAGGAGTTTCTCACGAACGGCTCATGGCAGCAAGATTTCTTGAGTTCTTGGCAGATTTAAAACTTTTCTCTGTAGCGGTTCAACTTGAAGGCCAGCGTGTGTGTGCACAGAAAATCCTTGGCTCTTACTTTCTCTCCTTTGGATCTCGTGGATGTCGCGCTACTGTATTCTGGAGTTGAACGTCACCGTGGGAAAGTCTGAAGCCAGTCTATTTTCCCTCTCAAGCGACTTGGTTGTTTTTGCCTGGATGCCTACAGGATCCTTTCATTTCTGTTAAAAGGCAGTGACATTACTGGGTTGTGTCGCAATGTTGACCATTCCCCCCTGGTACACATGTCGATTTTCCCAGGCATGCGGTGTGTCCTTTCAATAGGTAAATTCATCTTCTTTTATTTCAGTAATCTTTTCTTTCTTTCTTTCTTTCTTTTTTGAGGAAGATTAGCCCTGAGCTAACTGCTGCCAATCCTCCTCTTTTTGCTGAGTAAGACTGGCCCTGAGCTAACATCCGTGCCCATCTTCCTCTACTTTATATGTGGGGTGCCTACCACAGCATGGCTTGCCAAGTGGTGCCATGTCTGCACCCAGGACCCGAACCAGTGAACCCTGGACTGCCAAAGCGGAACGTGCGAACTTAACCGCTGTGCCACCGGGCTAGCCCCTCAGTAAGCTTTTCTTGAATTATATTTAAAAAATAGTGGAGCATCACCACACAATGAAAAGGGGGGTCCATAAAATTCCATCCTGTAAGCTGTACGCTCACATTAACACCAGAACAGTGAAACGACGCAGGCAGCCGCAAGCTGCCAGAAGGCAAATTCTGGGGGTCAATCAATACAGGTCCAGGCTGCAGTTTGGTGCCACCCGGTTTCAATGTCCCCTCTGGGCCCTGTGGCTGCCTGGATGGCGGCAGGGACTCTAGGAATCCCCTGGCACTGGCAGCCATTCCCTGGTCTGATCTGGGAAGACTGGGCTGGGCGGATACTAGGAAGGTGGAGACGATGCTCCTGCCTCCTGGTTCCCCCTCCTCCACTGAGGATAACTTTAGCTCACACTCATCTGAGGACAGCTAACGGGAGCCGGCTGCCTACCGTGTTTCAGCCAAATCCACGTCATTGCAGGGGTTACAGGACAGTCTGACTGTGTGTTCTGCTCTGTCATCCTGGGACCCTCTTTGACGCCTCCAACTATCCACCTGTTGTACCTTCTTTGCTTGTCTTCTGTGTTGCCTTCTAAAAATATTCAAAGCCTCATTCTATTTTGTTTTGTAGACTTTTCTCACCTCCACTTCCTTTGTCCCTGGCCATGTCTTCTGCTGTGTCTATGGTGCCCCGTGCTCATCCAGTTACATATTTATTTCTGTGATACTTATCTTATTTTTTTCCTGAATAATTCCAGCTCACATTTCATCCTCTCCAGCACTTTGGCCATTAGCCATCTCTTCCCTAAGTCCTTGTGGTTCATTTCCCCCCCTTTTTTTTTTTGGTGAGGAAGATTGGCCCTGAGCTAATATCCGTTGCTAATCTTCTCTTTTTTTTTTCCCCAAAGCCCCAGTACATAGTTGTACACCCTTGTTGTAAGTCATTCTAGTTCCTCCATGTGGGATGCCGTCACAGCATGGATTGATGAGTGGTGTGTAGGTCCGTACCCAGGATCTGAACAGGTGAACCCCAGGCCACCGAAGCAGAGTGTGCAAACTTAACCACTGGGCCACAGGGCTGGCCCCAGTTCATTTCCTTCTCAGTGGTGATTATTTTATTAAGTCTCCTTTCTTTCTTTCTTTTTTTTTGCTGGGAAAGATTTGCCCTGAGCTAACATCTGTTGCCAGTCTTCCTCTTTTTCTTTTTTCCTTCCCAAAGCCCCAGTGCATGGTTGTATATCCTAGCTGTAAGTCCCTTGAGTTCTTCCATGTGAGCCGCTGCCACAGCACAGCAACTGACACACGAATGGTGTGGTTCTGTGACCAGGAAATAAACCTGGGCCGCCAAGTGGTGAGTGCTGAACTTTAACCACTAGGCCACCAGGGCTGGCAGTAAGTTTTCCTTCTTTTAATTCACAGTATGATAGATTTTTTTCTAGTGAATATTCTTTAACTTATGGTAAAAATGGCTTCTCTTTCCCATGTTTTTCCTTACAGTGGCTTTGTATTGACATTATGCCAGATGCCCCTTTTTGTTAAACATATCGAATAAGCTGAGCTTTCCTGGATCAGCTCTTTGCAGGGGAAGGGGAGAAGGGACCCCCTAGCCTTCCATTGGCAACTCAAAAGCTCCTGCCAGGCGCACTGACTCCATTCTTCAAACTCGGTGCCTCAGTGGGATTCTCTCTGCCCCTCCAACGAGGTCAAGGAGGATTGTGGCACCCTCCCTGCTCCCGGATGCCTTGCAGACTGCAGCTGCCCCTATCCTGAGGGAGCACGTTTTAGCTCGTGCTTTCTGAGACTCGCCAACACCAGACGCTCCCTCTTTCTGCACATTCTCTCTCCATTTTCCCTCATACACAGTCCCAGCTTTTGCCCAATCCAGCCCCGTCTAATCTAAGTCCGGTTCACAGACACCCCTGTCCTTTTGCACTTGAGGATGGACTTGTGATCCTCAGGACTACGTGCAGCTGCCTCTGCACCGGCAGCTCCTCGGTCCTCGTGGTACTCCCACTCTGGTCCTGCACGGCCAGCTTCCCTCTGATTTCTGTTGCCTCTGACAACACTAACATGCATTTCCCAGTCTCTAGAGTCTCTGGTCTGGTTTGAAATTCACAAAATTAAGTTTTTCATGTTGCCCTGTTTGCAGGGGGTGCAGGGGGAGATTTGGTTTGGAGTCACCGCCCTGTTTGTTCTGGAAGCTCAGCCAAGCCTTTCTGCTCTGCTTCATCTGCTAGTTTCTGACACGTGTGTTCAAAACTCTGCACTTTGTAAAATTAAAAAACAAAACAAAACAAAACAAAAAAAACTCTGCATTTTGTGCATTTGCCAAATCTGCCTTGTAAGTTGGCCATCTATCTATGCATCTTAAAAACTACGTTGTTATGGGGTCTGTTAAATTATCTTGATGGATTTCCTTTACTGTTTACACAACACACCTCCTTCATTCCTGCATTTCAACCTGTCTGCATGCTTTTTATTAAAGTATGGCTCTGACAAGCAATGTACAACTGGATTTTCTTAAGTCTGCGTTTTCCTTTTATCTCTGCTATTTAAGAGCAGGCACTTATTTCACTTGCATTTATTGTGGTTACTGATATATTTAGACTTATTTCCTCCACTTCATTTTCTATTTTCAATTCTCATCCTTTCTTTTTACTTCATTTCCCGGCTTCTTGAAAAAAATGTCCCATGTTCACTTCCTTTCCCTCTGCTGATTTGGAATTTATAGATGGTATTTTATTCTTTTTGGTGATTAGGTTAAAATTTTTTTTTTTTTAATGAAGATTGGCCCTGAGCTGACATCTGTTGCCAATCTTCCTCCCTTTTCTTTTTGCCCCAAAGCCCCAGCACGTAGTTGTCCATCCTAGTTGTAGGTCCTTCTAGTTCCTCTCTGCGGGACGCCGCCACAGCATGGCTTGATGAGCGGCGTGTAGGTCTGCACCCAGGATCCGAACCCGTGAACCCTGGGCCGGCAGAGCAGAGTGTGCGAACTTAACCACTATGCCACCGGGCCGGCCCCTAAACATTTCAAGCATATGTTTTTAACAATGTTTTCCTAATGAAGTCTAAAGTTATTCCATATTTCTATCTTTCTCCCCAGCATGACACTGACTCCCTCTAAAATATCACCTCTGACCAACTTGTTACTGTTGCCTAGAATTTCCCTTTTATACCTGTTTCACAAAACAAAACTGGGTATTTTTTTTACAGTCTATACTTGACAAATTTATCTGTCGTTTAACAATTTCTGTGCTCAATGTGGTTTCTTTCACCCACAGCCCCTCCCTGGCTTCACCCGTCTTCTTGCTAAAGCACCGTAACTTTTAGAGATGGTTTGTGGGTGATAACACTCTTAGTCCCTCTGTGTCTAAAAATGTCTCGATTTTGCACTTGCTCTTGAGAAACGATGCACCCGGGTATAAAATCCTGAGTTGGCTGTTGCCTTCTCTTAGCAGCCTGCAGAACTGCCCTGCTGTCCTCTGGCGGCTGCTGGAGGCGCATCATTCATCTGTCATTCCTTTGTGGGGAATCTGTGGTTTTGCTCTCATAGTTTTTATGATTTTTTCTAGCCTTCTGGATTTACTTTTATTAATCCTGCCTGATAGACAGAGTCTACTTTCAATCTAAGAACTCACACCAATGCTCTCCAATCCTGGAGAATTTTCAGCTTCTCTTCTTCAGTGACTGCTCCCCGCCCCCTCCCTCCATCCTCCTTGGAGACAAAAGGGGGGGTTTCCTCACGCTCTGTCTGTCTCCTACCTGCTCCCACACCCGTACGGCAGAGACAGACAAGAGATGGGGCAGTCTGACTTCTCTGCACGCCTGCGCTGTATCCATAGTGCCGAATTCCCAAGCACTGATTTTCTCTGTTCATCTTGTCTAGTAAGTTTTTTTATTATTCTAACCAATCACCATGGTTCTCATGACCAGATTTTCAAATACTTTTTATATTCATTTGATCTTCTTTTATTTTAGTGATATTTTTAGTTCATTATTCCTTATTTATTTCAAGTGGATGTTGTTCCTTTTTTTAAACTTCTTTAGAGTATCCTAGACATACTTATTTAAAAGTCGTTGCTAGTGTGTTCCACAAAATTAACTCGTCTTGAATAAATCCAAGCCCTACATGTCGATTTTATTGATTCTCACTCTCAACATCAGACAACTTCATGGGTCTTAGAATTCTGTCTTCAGACTTGTTTTGGGCACAACTTCTTTTTCCCTCTGTTTTGTTTCTCGTTTTCTCTCCCTCCTGCTCACCCTGCCTTTTAGCGAGTTTGCAATCACCTTGGCCTCGTCCCCTGCCCCCGCTGACCCCCGTTCAGCTGTGGCCTCTGGCACAGGGTGGCTCCTGGACAAGCAGAGAAGCCTGGTTCCACTCCTCTCTCACTGAAGAACTTTGGGGACCCACTGTCCCAGGGGAGCTGCCCTCCCTCCTAGTCCCTCGCCGGATTCTGAACCTGGAGCCCAGGCTGGGGCATCAGTCCTGCTCGCTGCCTGTGTTTCTGGGACATGGGAAGCCCAGCTTCATCTTTATGTCTCTTCCTGCCTTTCATCTGTTGCTGCTGTGGGTCTGTGCACAGGGGTGCACCCAGGGACCATCCTGATGGGGGTCGTGCTTTGATGGATGACTTGGTTATTTCTGAATTTTAGAAAGGTCCTTCTAGGTGCAGGGTGAATAGACAGGGAGGAAGCCATCCAGGGGCCGGGAGCCCAGGGCCTGGGGAGAGATGGGGCAGGAATGGGGGCTGTGGCAACAGGGATGGCGTGGAGGGAAGGAGCATCTGTGTGCACAGGTCCCACCCAGAGAGGCGGCCGGGGCCGGGGCTGCAGCCAGTGCTCACACAGGCCTGGAACCCCTGCCCTGGCTGCCCCTCCGAGGGCATGCACTGACCCGAGGGCGGCCAGCTGGGACAGATGCTACCTGAGGCTGAAATAACGGGTGGCACCAAAAAGACCACAGCTCTGTCCCAAAGACGGCCTGGGCCTCGAGACAGGAAGGAGCAGACAGAGCCTGGGGTCAGGAGCCAGGAGCCCAGGTTCTGTCCGGGCTTAGCGCACAGCCCTGTGACCACGTACATGGCCAGCCTCTCTGAACCTCGGTCTCCTCATCTGTAAACTGAAAACTGTAACTCCTGCCATACTCCACAGAGCCACTGCGAGGACGTGGGGGGCAGGGAGCACAGTCAGCTACGAGGGCTCAGCACAGATGTGGGGTCCCTGCCCCGTGTCCCTGCAGTGCCTTGGGTGGGCACGGCCACTTCCTGTGCCCGAGTGTCAGCTCCCTGCCTACCTCATGGGGCTGCCAGGAGGCTCAGACACCGCCCTGCATGTGAACACCTGTCACAAACTGCAGAACGTCACAGACACGACCAGCCCTGCTACGAACCACAGTCCACCCTGGCACTTCACTCACACGGCAAGAAACCCCGGGCAAACTCCGGCCCAGGCTGCGATGATCTGGGAGCTGCACTGACCGCGGCCACATCTGTTCCAGCCTCAACCTTCTCGCCTGAGTGGCTTTCTTTGGTCCTCGTTTTCTACTTATTTCTATAGTTGTCACTTTGCAGTACGTGCCCCCATAAAAGCTGTCCATCTCCACTGAAACTAGGAGGCACCTGTGGGATTGCAGATAGGCCAAGAATGGGCAGTCAGAGGCCCGGCCAGCCTCAGCTCTCAAGCTCCTGGTATGACCTCGGGTTGGCACATGCCAAAACAGAGGACAAGACCCCAGCTCCGTGGGGGCTGTGAGGGTTCAGCAGGGTAGCCGGACATACGGCGTCCGGCACACACCTGCTGCAGGGGGCTGGGTGAGGGTGCCAGGACCCCAGCTCTGGGCACGGGTCAGGCGATGTCCTTCAGGAATAAGCAGGGCAGTCTCAGCCAAACAAAAGGAAGCTAGAACAGACCCTTCAGAAAAGGTGCTGACCTTGGTCATAGGAAGAGCGAAACACACCTGAGAGGTGAGCACTGGCTGCTGATATCCAGTCTGATTAAAAAAAAAGGGTTTGTACTGCTTATACACAACACACTTAAACAGAGAATAAACAAGGAAGCAAGCAGAAGAGAAGATAAACTTAGGAAAATGAGATGCAGCCAGATAAGGTTTGGCTTCACACTACAGGTCAGAGGCCCTACACGATTGCTAGGGGTCAGTCACAGACTTGGCTGTGAGCTCCCTAGCAGCCCAAGCAAAGAGAGAGGCAGCAGCAGTTACACAGTCCCACGGTTTCCTGACTCTCTGGAGTCTCCTGGAAGTGCTGGGGCCCCTGGGGGGCGAGGCCAGGCTGTGGGCCCCTGGGAAGGTGAGGAATGGGGACCCTTTCCCACTGACAGTCATCACTTGCAGGAAGGCCAGGAGCTGTGTGTGGGAAAATCGTGGGAGGAGGGGATCCTGGGATAGCAGTCAGCCCCTCCACGGCTCCCCGAGTCATTCAGCTCTGGCCCCAAACCTCACCCCCTCTCAGCGTGACCCAGGCAGAGGAGGCCAGTGGGCACAGGACTGAGGGCCTCAGGGTCTGGGGCCAGTCTGCATGGGTGTGGCTCCTAGCTCTGACGGCCACTACTTCTGGGCCTCAGCTTCCCCACCTGTACGAGAGGTTAACAGTCCCCAGTGCACAGGCCGCTCACTGTGGGGACTGAATCTGACCACGCTGTGCCCAGGCTGGCCGGCAGCAAACGCTCTTCAGGTAGCTATCCTGGTCTGCAGTTCCTCGCACGCACCTCCTGGGGTCCAAGAGGTAGTGGAATAGTCCTTCCCCCGATGCCCAGAGCCGTCCTGGGCACCGGGAAACTGCTGTCCCCTTCCGCTGCACGTCCTGTGCCGTCCCAGCCCTGCCGGGCGCCCACCAGGCCGGCCCCACAAGGGTTGCAGGAGGCCCCTGGGAGCCCCCAGCCGCTGCCCTGGCTGCCACGTCACAGCCACGCCGACGGGGGTCACAGAGACACCGTCAGAGTTTCTTTACAGAAAACCCACACCCACGACCGGGGCTCCCGACGGGCACATGGGCGGGTCCTGGGGCGGCCACCGCGCCGGCCTCAGTGCTCTTCATTACATCTTCACCAAAAGGTCCACAGGCCGCCACGGCGTCCCGCGTCTGCGCGCACAGTGTTCCCAGCCCTCTTTGAAAAGAAACTTTAATAAGGATTTTTACACCAGGACGTGTTGTCATTGCAAGTTCTATTTCAGTCATTACACGTATTTATGCTAATTATGTCATTAGATGTAATTACACTAATTGTATAAATGCACAATAATTGACTAAGATATACTTTGAGAGAACAAAGAGAATCCACCCAGAAAACCTTCCTGGATGTTAAGGGGGCAGCAAACCCCTCAGAGGACAGAGGGTGCTCGTGGGAGCCTTGGGCTGTGAGCTCACCCCGGGCCTCCCCATGCACACAGTAGGTGCACATACGTTGCCTTGGAATGAAACCTATTCTCTCTGTTGAGACAAAATTGGGCCACAGAGGAGCCTTGGTTCTGTCTCAGCTTCCGTGGGTGGTCAACTCTATGAATCCCCAGCAGATCTTCTGGATGCGTCAAAGGACGATAATCAAGTTACTCTCCTGCTCAAAGATATTCCATGGCTCCCCACTATCCACGGAACAAAGCCCCATACGGCAGCCGGCATCCAGGTCCCCCAGGAGCGGCTCTGACGTCTATCTAACCCTGTGTCTAGAAATTGTTTTGCAGTCCGAACAGGCCAGCTGACCTTCCTGGGTGTGCCGAGTCCTTTCCCACTCGTACGTGCTCACCCAGGCAGTCCCTCCACCCGGCACGCCATCCCGCCTGCCTCTTGTCCCTCTGTTGACACCCCGCCTGTGCCTCCAGTCCCTCATGATCACGCCCCTCCTCTGCACAGCCTCCCCTGTCCTCCCAGGTGGAGACGCTCTGTCCCTCTCCCTGGATCTCCCAGAGCTCTGAGTCTGGAATTCTCTGATGACACCTGACACTTTTAAATGCAAGTTCAGGTCCCAGTGGCCGTGCCTGTGTCTGCCCATAGCAGTGAGTTTCCCCAGGCCAGGACGACATCTGCGCCATCTCGGCGCCTCCCCTCCGCCGTCAGCACAGAGCCGGGCGTGGAGCAAACTCAAAGATATGCCTGACGAACAAATGAACGGATGGACAGATGACCGACTGACTTCTTTTGAGAAGGGCGGCACTTGGACACAAAGAAGCCTACGGAGCTGCAGGGGCCCGGGGGCTCTCTGCTGCCTGCCGGGGGCGGGGTGCTCAGGGAAGGCTGCCTGGAGGAGAGGACGTCTGAAGTGAATCTTGTAGGATGGATCAGGGTTCAGTAGGAGGGAAAAGTCCCAGAGGGTTCATTTTGGCCCAGGATGGCCGAGGACGCAAGCAGCAACACAAGGACCGTCACCTGCGGGAACCAAAAGTTCAACATGAAATGGCCTTGAGCCAGCCGCTCCGTCTTATAGCTCCTTCAGCGCAGGTGACGGCGCGTCAGCCACGCGTTGGGCTGGTGCGACAAGAGCCTATTCATCCCTCCTCCTTCACATGGGGGTGGGGGAGGGGGCACTATGTGCAATTTCTGGAAAGTTCTGCAGGCACCTTCAGGAGACACCTGTGTCTCCCAGGCCAGCCTTGGCAGCAGCGGACTTCTAAGGCACTCAGGGTCCTGCTCTGCTGCCTCCGGATGCTTGGGATCAGCCACGACTGCGCGGAGAGGAGGCAGGGCTGCCTTAGAGGCACGCTGCCAGGAGCAGCCCGGGCCCCGGACGGAGGGTCCTGAGGATGGGCAGGGACGGCCGCACCGGGGATGGTGCATAATGGCCAGCAGGGTCCCAGGCACTCTCCCGGGGGCTTGGCTGACACTGACTCATGGAATCCGCCCAACAACGCTGCCAGGAAGGAAGACGCACCACCCCCGTTTTACAGCTCATCGGCCCCCGTCACTCTGCTATCAACTGCCAGCGCCAGGATGCGAATCCAGGCAGTCTGGGTCTAGAATCTGCGCTAACTGCTACCCCACGCTGCCGCTCAGCGGGCAAATCTGTGAGATGAAACTCTGAGCAAGCCCCCGCCCAGAGCTCCTGCTGCACAGGGTGGCCGTGCCCTGGGCTTATCAGGTGACCCCACGGTGAGGCCCATCCCCACTCCACACACAGCCGTGTCCTGCAGCAGCCCTCAGACCCCGGCGCCCTACCTCGGGGTTCTCCTGGCTTGGGGGCTGGTCTTCCTTCTTCTTTTTGGTGGCCTGAGCTCCCTGAGATGGCTCCTCCGTGGGCGGCTGCGACTCCGCCGTGCTCTCAGGCTGCATCTGCACTTGAGGCTGAAGGATGATGACCTGGAAGATGCGGTGGAGGGGTGAGCGGGGCAGGGGATGGAGGGGCCGCCAGGAGGGCCCAGGGTGGGCCAGGCCCGCAGAGTCCGGGGCCAGGGGTGTCCACCCCATGAGGGCACAGGCCTCGAATGGCGGGTCACAGAGGAACGAGGCAGCTTGCCTGATTCTCTAGTCCATGGGTGCCAGCACCCAGGCCACGCTCCTCCTGACAGCCCTGTGCACCGCGAGGACGGTCTGTGCGGATGGGCCTGGTTTAGGAACCAGGAGGGCCTGGGTTCAATCTGGCACTCCCGATTCCCAGCTGTGTGGCCTTGGGGAGGTGCCTTTGCTTCTCTGAGCCTTAGGTGCCTCATCAGTAAAACCTTTGAAACACCTACCTTTAGGCAGGCTGTGAAGATTCGGGCAGCAAGGGCTCAAGGGAGGTTGGTTTCTTTACCCCCAGCTCAAATGCAGGTAAAGTGAGGCCGAGAGAGCTCAGACTTGCTCCTTGCCTGAGGTCACTGGGTTAGGCAGTAGAGGGGCTGAGAGCCTCCCTGGGTCTGTGGGGCTGTACTGCCTGGCCTGCCCACTCCCTGCTCTGTCCCTGGGCCCCCAGGCCACCGAGACTGAGGCTCTCAAACCTGGCCTGGGGGCAGGTGGGAGCAAGGAGGTCCTGCCATTACCACTCTAAGGGGCCTGCCAAGCCTGGGGGGCGGGTGAAGGGGGAGGTGGGCTCCAGACCTGCTCAGCATCACCCAGCGCAGCCCCCTGAGCAGGCCCTCACCAGGGTTCAGGGTTGCCATCTGTTGTGATCAAAGGGTCTGAAGCTGACAAGTCTGAGGTCACTTCTGCAGCCCGGCCTCCCCCTGGGCTGGAACCCCCTCCACCTGTGGCTCGGCGATCTTATTTCTTTTGGACAGGGAATGGGGAAAGAATCATTATCTTTCACGGACCTAGGACAAACGAACTTGCCAGGAGCAGCCAGCGAGGGTCTGGCCCAAGCCAGGAATGACCTGAACTTGTCCCCGCCCCCCAAGAACACGTGGGGATATCATGTGAACTTGAGGCTCCCAAGTATGAAGAGGACACGCCCTCCGTCCTTCCGCTGGCTTAAGAGAAAGCTCCTTGTTCTTTGTAGCACAACTTTAAAACCCCAGGTTTCTCTGGGTGGAAAAAAATACCCCCTTTTCATATTCATGGGAAGAAAAACATTAAGATCCCAGTAGAAAAAAAGTGCAAAGAATATCCTCAAAGGAGCCACACAGGACACAGAATTCTTGAAAAGCAGAAGAAAACACTCCAACTTCATAATAACCAAAGGAATTGAACTTTCAACAACGAGCCTCTGTTTGCATCGATTCAATGAACAAAAAGTGTTTAAAATGACAACACCGAGTGCTGATGAGGTTGCAGTGAAACGGGTGCGTTCACCCAGCACACTCCTGCCAAGCAGCCCCCACCCAGGCACGGTCCTGGGGGCGCGGCTCCTCGTGGAGCTTGCCATCCAATCCCAGCCGGCGATAACTCCTTAGGCTGCGAGCCGCCGGGATCTGTCCACGGGTGGGAGGGCCCAAGAGCATAATTCTCCCAGGAATACGCCGTGTGCAATAACAGGGGGTTGCATGAAAGCGGAGGACTAACATTCAGGCTGGGGAGCAGAAGGGACGCTGGCATACAGAAGAGCAGGGCGGCCTGGCGGACCCTGAATTGGGAACAGGGGGAAAGAGGCCAAAGCGGGGGGAGGGCACCTTCTCCGCAGTCCAACGGCCTCTGACAGCACGATAGCCAAGCAGCTCGGGGGGCAGCCGGGTGAGGACCTCAGTTTTAGTTTTAAATTGTGGCAAGAAATCATAGATTTTCTACTCAGGCACCTGGGGTCCAAAAAAGGCCTCATCTACTGAACTCCAGCAGCAAAGCCCCATCATCAGTCCTGGGCTCTCCCAGCCATCCACCCGGCAGCCACCCAGGTCACCAGCTAATTAATTATCCCAACGAATGAAGTCATTCATTCACTGACCAGTCATTCCTTTCCCACTGGTATTAATCCATTCAGCCCCAAATTCTTTCAATCACATATTCCTTCATTTTCCCCGCCTTGTTCCTGCAGGATTCCTTTCCGTAATCACTCACTCATATTGCCGTTCATTCTAGCCTTGATTCAGTCACTCAAGTCACTCATTGGCATCCCCCAGTCACTCTGCACAGCTTCATTCACTTGATCACTCATTCGTGCACCCTTCACTCACTCCCCCGTTCATACCCCATCCATTCACTTGGGCACTCAGTCATCCCGCCATCCAGTCGTTCCTCCTGCCCGGGCCCCACCCACCCGGCCCCTCTTGGACACCTGCCTCCCCTGTGTGCAGGGCCACCCTCACCTTGTTGTCGGCACTGATGAGGAGGGGCTGGACTTTGATGCTGTCGCTGACCACGGACACGGCGGTGCTGGGGGCCATGGCGGCGGCATTGCTGGGGGCGGTGGAGATGATGGCGTAGGCCACGCCAGCACTGCTCAGAGGAGAGGTGACGGCGGCGGACTCGGCGAGGGGCTGGCTGCCGGGTGTTGGCACATGGCTCACGGTGTTGTTGGCAGTGGGGAGGGCTGGGCTGGGGTTCTTGATACTGACCACGGTGGCCTTCTGGAATGTTGGGGGCTGCTTAGGTGGCCGGTCCCGGCCCGGGGTGACGGGGAGGCTGTCTGGAATCAGAGTCTTTGGCCTAACCTGGGGACGAAGGGACAGTTGCGTGGTCAGACGGCCACAGAGGCAGGGTGATGAGCAAAGCCAGCACTGGGAAGGACAGGACCTGGCTCAGAAACCTCCCACATTAGAGGGGAGGGGGCAGCAGTGGAGAGGTGATGGGACCCACCAAGGCCGCCTGCATCCGGGGCTTGCACTGACTGGCCAGGGGGCTCAGGAGGAGCCAGTCTGGGTCCCAGTCCCTCCCAGCCCAACTCAGATAAAATGGTGAAGAACAAAGGAGGAGAGCATGGGAAAGCAGACGTGGACGAGTCAGAGGGAGGGCAGGCGCCACAGGACTGCATTCGCATCCAGTCGCAAAGCGGGGCAGCTCTCGACATCAGGTGTCTGCAGAACTGCCCTTGGGGTGATGACTGGGGGGTCCGTGGGGGCTCCTGGGCCTGCTCAGTCTGCTTCTTGATCTGGGTGGGGTGCCGCTGTATCCCCTGGGAAAGCCATCGAGCTGCGCTTGGGACGTCACACTCTAAGAAGTCCATGTACCGCGAGAGAGCACAGAGCGTGCGCGGCATCCACGTGGTTCAGGCCAGGGCTCTGCGCGGTTTGTTGGGGCCCATCCCGCCCCCTCCAGGCGCTGTGTGGTTTCCGGCATGCACCTCATCTGTGCACTGGGGGCGATGGGACCCAGCCAGGTTGCAGCAGGGGAGAAAATGCACCAAGTGCCAGGTGTGTGCCGACTGTCGGTGGCCCAGCACACCACGACCTTAAGTGAGCCTCCCACAGACCCCGTGGGACCCGCGCTCACATCACCTTCTCGGAGATGAGACAGAGCTGGGAGAAGGGAGACGACTCGCCCTGCCTTCTGGGAGCCCCTGTGGCTGCAGTGCGGAGCAGGCATGTCGGCCCGTCCCACAGATGAGCAGACCACAGCATGAAGAGGGAGGGATGTACTGAGAACGACGGTGCTACAGGCGTTACTCCTCCCAGGGCGGCGGGACACGCACCCGGGACTTCCACAGGCTGCCTGGTGCTCGTGCAGGCTGGCGGGGTGCTGCGTTGGCCCCAGGCATTACCCCACCTGTCTCCCCTGTCCCTTCGCCACTGACCCAAGTGGAGGGAGAGGCCTCGGGCAGTTCCCGCAGGGTTCCTGACCTGGGCAGGTCACTGCAGTGCGGTGTGCCCCTCATCAGGCAGGCACCGTGTCCATAGTAGGCTCCTCGCCAGGGCCTGCCATGGGGCTGGTGCTAATTCTGCTGGCCTTCCCTTCCCCTGCCACGGGGGACCTCAGCAAAGTGAGCCTGCCTTCTAAGCACAGAAATGACTTCCCCACCATCAGGGGACTCATGGAGGCCGGAGCTGAGGACCTCGCGCCTGCCCTGGTCAGCCTGGGATAGGACCATCCTGACCCACTCTGTCCCTGGCACCAGTGGACAGTCGCAGAGACCAACACAAACACCAATACTGAATATGAAAAGTGGCAGAAAGAATCCTTCCTCTGGTCCTTCTGCGACGGTCCCCAGCCCAGGATGTGCTGCTCTCTGCTTCTGAGGAGGACCAGCCGGGGCAGACGGGTGAGCGGTGGTCACGAGGACCCCAGCTGTGATCTCCGGCTCCCGTCGGCAGTGGGGGGGCTGTTGCACCCTCTGTCAGTACCTCCTAGTCATTCGGGGTTTGCCCATGCGCTGTGGTTCACGCTGGCCGGCTAACACTACACAACGGGACTCCGAATATGGCTGAGCGGGGTGCAGACCACAGGGGCCGGACTCTGAACAGAAGCTCAGCCAGCGGCTCAGGGTTTGGCCGAAACCTGTGGGCCTCCAACCAGGGAAAACACATTCGGGGGAGCCCAGAGCTCATGACATTCCAGCTGGTGCCACTTGGAGGTGTGTGCAGATCCAGGCCCCGCGCCCCTCCTGCAGGAGCTCCAGGGGCCCTCCCCACCCGGTTGGTCCCCTCCACACGCTGCCTATTCTGCTCCCCATGAGGCTCCCTGCACCAACGGCAGCAGTCACAGCTGGACCAGGTGAGCACTGGCCACCTTCTGGCCTGAGTGGACCCACTTGGAGGCCACCAAGTCAATGTCGGGTCCAGATGTTTGCTGGGAGGGGGAGAGCAAGGGCAAAACATGGAGACACAAGCCCCAGAGCAGCAAGGTGAGAGGAGGAGGTTGGGGGGAGGTGCAGAGGCCGACGATGAGTGACTCTGTAAATGCAGCACACGCCTGAGTGTGTGCGTGCGTGTGCACGTGGTGGGGTGGAGACACGGGTGGGGCCTCGGACTTTCACAAGTGAGGGGTGCACGTGGGAGTGAGAAATCCTAGGAACACAGCACCAACCCTGATCAGAAGCCCCAATCCGACCCTCCCTTGCTCAAAGCCTTCCATAGCTCCCCACTACCTTCAGGTCCCTGACAGGCAAAGCCCAACTCTGGGGCCTGATATCCGAGGCCCCCGAAAGGCCCCTGTTGACATCTCCTCCTCTGCCTGCTCCACCCTCCCCCTACAGTGCCACGAGGACTGCAGTTCTGGCCTCCCCACGGCCCCTGCCTCCATTTCTCACCCCAGTGCCTTGTGCTTGACGGTCCCTCTCCTGGGGGCTCATTCCCTGGGCCTGCCTCCCCCTCGGCCTGCCACGACCTCCCACCCTCTGAGGTCTGCTTCAAGCACCGCCTCCTCCAGGAAGTCCTCCCTGACCTCCAGGTGGCCTATGGGCCTCCTCAGGGTTCCTATCGCCCCTGTGTATCCTTCTGACTCAGCCCAGTAACCTTGGGTTCAAAGCACCTGTTTCCTTGTCTGCCCCCACCCCCACCCCAGACTCTGAGCCTCTTAGGAGCAGGACCCCGTCAGATTCAGCACAGGTGGGCCCTTGGCGAACGCTGCTCCAAGAACGAGAGGTTCCCAGAGCAGCCACCCCTCTGTGTCCTGGAGCTGGAGGCATCTGTCTAGCCCTGCAGCCTCAGGACAGGCGGGATGTACACAGCAGGCGCTCAACAAAGCTGAGCATTGGTTAGGAACTGGCAGGTGTTTGCTCCATCCCAGGCAAGGCTAGAAGGGCTTTGTGCCACCTGGTTCAGTGCTCACGGTGCTGGGGAGCCACTCGCACCAGCCTGTCTGCAGGACAGACTCAGCCCGGGAAGGTGAGCGCCCAGGTAACTCGTCCAAGTGTGGCGCCCATTCACAGGCCTGGACGGGACCGGGACACGAGGCCAGCATCCGCTCCGCCTCCCGAAAGGCAGCCTCTTGTCCAGAGTTTCTCACACTTTTCTGACGGTGACCCATAGTTTAAAATCTGCATTACCTCATGACCCAGTCCAGAGCCAGGTTACCCAAGATGCAACGCTAACGATGCGTCTTGCTGTTTTCTGTCCTATTCTAGTCCAGCCAAGCTTATTCCACTAAAAGAATCCTGGTCATGACCCACAGTTTAGTGGGTCACGCAGCTCCTCACCGTGCAGGTCGCTGGGTCTGGTCCACACAGCTGCTCTGAAGGACGGGCAGAGCATGCAGGGGAGGGGGGGCTCCCAGAGTGTGCGGGTCCCACCAGCTCAGTGCCCACCTCAAACCTCAGAGCTGAGGGGCCAGGGACAGGGACCACGGGGATGGACGGACAGTCACCCCAGGGCCGCCCGCAGGCTGCTTACCTGAGGTAGCTCTGCCGCTCCTTGCCCGGCCAACCTCTGCAAGGAGCTGACCTGAGGACCCGTGACAGGCACTGCAGTGATGGTTCCCAAAGCCTGCAAGACAGAGCGGGTGGCACTGAGACGGGACACAGCACTGAGACGGCACATGGCACTGAGACAGCACACAGCACTGAGACGGCACACAGCACTGAGATGGCACACAGCACTGAGATGGGACACAGCGATGAGACGGCACACGGCACTGAGACGGCACACGGCACTGAGATGGCACATAGCACTGAGACGGCACACGGCACTGAGACGGGACACAGCGATGAGATGGGACATGGTGCTGAGAGGCACGCGGCGCCCCCAGCCTGGCCGAGCAGGGGTACCTTTTAGACAGCAAACTCTGCTCTTCCCTCTCTTTATCATGAGTCTTTTAATGATGAAAATAATATATACTCATGCAAGAAACTTTGGAAGCTAGAGAAAGAAAAAGAAAGGCATTGCCTGGAAAATAATTACCCTTTGCTGCACATTAGCTTCCTTTTTAAAAGTAAGTTTTTTATGTAGCATAGGTGGAATTTTGTAACCTGTTTTTCTACTTTTGCTTAAGGATCCGTGCAGATTTTCCAATGTTGCCACAATCTTCCTAAATCACTCCTGGAAGGGCTGCAGAGTCTTCCATCAGCAGACACAATGGCATTTCCTTAGCCCATCCCCTCTCCTTAGAAATTTGGGTTCTATTCCTGTCCTTTTCCGATTAATAAATAATGCTGCAATAAACGTCTTGGTGGATAAAGTAATTTCCACAAGACAAAGTATTTCCGTGGGAGAGACTGTAAAAAACAGGGATTAATGGGCAGGAATTTTAAAAGATCAGCATACCTTTGGCCCTTGATATGTGTCCCCACTGTGCCCTCAGGAGGGGCAGTGACCAGGACACACCCTGACACAACCCCAAATTCCCGCTCCCCAATTCAGGGCTCTCTCCAATGCACGATGGCATGGCCGCACCAGGGGCAAGGTGGGTATTTAGGGTGTGGAGATGGGAGATGACACCCTCCCAGGGTCTTTAGGGCTCCACAAATGCATATGCGAGATGTGTTGTGGGGAGCCCGCCTGCCTAAGGTCTCATTCTGTGGGAATCACCACTACCTACAGCTGACGAAGGGGCAGTACTATCCAGCCACGTTTGTACCCCCTGAGCCCGCCTGATGGGAAGAGGCACCCCTCACTCAGACCCAGGCAGACCATCAGTGGCCAGCCATCAGCAAGGTTCTCTCTTGAACTTAGATGCAGAAATTCTTAACAAAGTGTTAGCAAATCAATCCCAACAATGATAAAAAGGATAATACAACAGAAGCAAGCTGAATTTATGCCAGGAATGCAAGGTCACCTCACCATCTGAATATCAGTCAGAAAAAGTCCAATATGGTTATCTCAGTCGACACAGAGAAAGCATTGAGCAAAATTCAACATCTGTTCACAACAAAACTCTCAGCCAAACTAGGAACAGAAAGCAACTTCCTCAACCTGACAAAAGGCATCTATAAAAAACCAACAGCTGGCATCATACTTCATGGTGAAAGACTGCGCGCCTTCCCCGAGATCAGGAATGAGGCAGCCATGCTCCCTCTCGCCACTCTTATTCAGCACTGGACTAGAAGTCCTAGTCAGTGCAATAAGGCAAGAAAAAGAAATAAAGAGCCTCCAGATTAGAAAGAAGAAATAAAAGTGTCTTTATTTGCACTATCATCTACATAGAAAATCTTATGGAATCTACAAAAAAAAACCCCGTTAGAACTAATAAAAGAGGTCAGCAAGGTTGCAGGATACAAGGTCAATATACAAAAAGCAATTGTATTTCTATACACTAGCTGCCAACATTCAGAAATGTAAAAAATGTTTAAATGCCATTTGCAAAAGCATCAAGAAATAAGGAACACTTAGGGATAAATGTGACAACAGCTGTCTAAAACTGGCACACTGAAGACTTCCATACAGTGCTGTGAGAAATTTAGAAACACCTGTGCAAACAGAGAGACATACTGTAACCATGCGTCAGAAGGCTCAGGACTGTTCAATGTCAGTTCTCCCCAAATCCATCTACAGATTCAATACAATCACAATCAAAATCTCAGCAGGCTAACCAAAACCAAAAGTGACAAATGTTGGAGAGGCTGTGGAGAAAAAGGAACCCTCATACACTGCTGGTGGGAGTGCAAACTGGTGCAGCCACTATGGAAAACAGTACGGAGATTCCTCAAAAAATTAAAAATAGAACGACCATATGACCCAGTCATCCCACTACTGGGTATCTATCCAGAGAGCTTGAAGTCAGCAATTCCAAAAGTCCTGTGCACCCCAATGTTCACTGCAGCATTATTTACAGTAGCCAAGACATGGAAGTAACCTAAGTGCCCATCAACAGATGATTGGATAAAGAAGATATGGTGTATATATAATGGAATACTACTCAGCCATAAAAAAGGATAAAACCGTCCCATTCACAACAACATGGATGGACCTTGAGGGAATTACGTTAAGTGAAATAATAAGCCAGATAGAGGAGGATGATCTCTGTATGACTCCACTCATATGAGGAATTTAAACTTGTAGACAAAGAGAACAGATTAGTGGCTACCATAGGAAAGGGGGGGTGGGCAGTGGGCACAAAGGGTAAAGGCGTGCACCTGCAACACGACTGACAAACAATAATGCACAACTGAAATTTCAAAGATTGCAAACTATCATAAACTCAATAAAAATTAACTTAGAAAAAATCTCAGGGGCCGGCCCGGTGGCACAGCAGTTAAGTGCGCATGTTCTGCTTCGGCGGCCTGGGGTTCGCCTGTTTGGATCCCGGGTGCAGACATGGCACCACTTGGCAAAAGCCATGCTGTGGTAGGCATCCCACATATAAAGTAGAGGAAGATGGGCACAGATGTTAGCTCAGGGCCAGTCTTCCTCAGCAAAAAGAGGAGGATTGGCAGCAGATGTTAGCTCAGGGCTAACCTTCCTCAAAAAAAAAAAAAAAATCTCAGCAGGCTTTTTTGGGTAGAAATTGACAAGGTGATTTTAAAATGCATATGGAAATGCAAAGGACCCAGAATAGCCAAAACAACTCTGAAACAAAGAAAAACAGTAGCAAACAAAGAGGAAAGACTTACACTCTCCAACGTCAAGACCTATTATAAAGCCATAGTACTCAAGACTGTTCCAGAGGAGTTAAGTTATACAAATAGGTCAATGGAACCGAACAGAGTCCAAAAATAGACTCATATGTATACAGTCAACTGATTTTCCACAAAGGTTGTATAGGCAGTTAATTTAGTGGAGAAAGGATAATCATTTCACAAATAGTGCTGGAGCAAGTAGATATCTATATATTAAAAACAAAAAATAACTTCAATCCATACTTTGCACCACATTAAAAAAAAAAAAAAACCCAAAACGGATCACAGACCTAAATGTAAAACCTGGAACTATAAAACTTCTAGAAGAAAATACAGAAGAAAATCTTTGGGATTTTGGGTTAGGCCAAGATTCTTAGATACAATACCAAAAGGACAATCCATATAAGAACAAAGGAATAAGCTGGACTTCAAAAAAATTAAAAACTCCAAGAGTTGGAAAAACAGTGTTAAAAGAATGAAAAAGAAGCTACAGGCTGGGAAAAAATACAGACAAACCACTTATCTGATAAAAGGACTCGTATTAAGAATGTATAAAAGAACTCTCAAAACCTGATGATCAGAAAACAAACCAATGAAAAATGAGTAAAAGACTTGCACAGACACTTCACTAAAGAAGACATGTTGACGGCAAATGAGCAAATGAAAAGACATTAACTATCACCAGTTACTGGGGAAATGCAAACGCAAACCTCAGGAAGATGCTACCGCACCCCCACCCAGACGGCTGACATGGGGACTGATGGAATCGAGAGCTGGAGGGGCGGCGAGCGGCTCATCCGCTCCTCTTGGGAACATAAATGGGGCAATGACACGGGAAGAGAGTTTGGCAGTTTCTTAATAAGTTAAACACACATTTGCTGCTACGGACTGAACGTTGTGTCTCCCCCAATCCATATATTGAAACTCCAACCCCCATGGGGATGGTATTTGGAGGTGGGGCCTGTGGGAGGTATGAGGCTGTGAGGGTGGAGCCCTCGCGATGGGATTAATGCCCTTATAGGAAGAGACTGAGGACTTGCTTCTTCTCTCTCCGCCATGTGAGGAAACAGCGAGAAGGCACCTGCTATGGTCTGAATGTTCACGTCCTCCCAAAATCCACTTGTTGGAATCCTAACGCTCAATGTGAGGTGTTAGGAGGTGGGGCCTCTGGCAGGAGCTCGAGTCACGAGGGTAGAGCCCTTATGAAATGAATGGGGTTAGTGCCCTATAAAGAGGCTCTGGAGAGATTCCCAGCCCCGTGCCCCATGTCAGAACACAGCGAGAAGTCTGCAACTGGAAGAGAGTCCTCACCTGACCACACTGGCGCCCTGATCTTGGACTTTCCGGCCTCCAGAACTGCGAGAAATAAACGTCTGTTGTGGAAGCCAGCTACTCTGTGGTATTTTTTGTTGTAGCAGCCCAAACTAAGACATTTCACACGATCCAGCCATTCCACTCCTGGCCGTTACTCAAGAGACATGAAAGCAGACGTCCACGCAGAGACTCGTGGAGGAATGCGCACAGCAGCTCCACAGCCACAGCCCCAAACAGAAACAGCCCAAATGCTCCTCGACAGGCGCACGGATGAACAAACCGCTACATCCACCCAATGGAATATTACTTGGCAATGAAAAGGAATGAGAGATTGATATACAGGACAACAGGGATGAATCTCAAAATGATTCTGCTGAATGAAAGGAGCCAGACAAAAATGAAAACGTATTTTACAATGTCATTTATATAAAATCCCAGAAAATGCAAACTAATTTAAAGGGGCAGAAAACAGATGGGAGGTTGTGTGGGGCTTGGGGGATGGGCGGAAGGGAGCACAAGAGGCACTGGGAAACTTCTGAGGGTGAAGGATGTGTTCAGTCTCGATTCCGGCGATGGTTTCCCAGGTGCAGACATACGCCAAACTTGCCAGACTGCACGCTTTAAACGTGCAGTTTACTGTTATCGTCCTTCAACAAAGCTGCCAAAAATAAACTCCCTCTCTCTCGCTCCCTCATTTTATGTCTCTCCGCCACCAGAATGAGCACCATCCATCCCCAGATGATCCAGCCGAGGGTCTCAGGCCCCCAGACTAGAGCTGCTTCTGTTTGGGATGGGATGTTCCACCCTCCTCCGAACCTGCCACCTGCCCCATGTGACAAAACTCCGAGGCTCACGTCCTTCAGCCAGCTGCCTGTCTCTCTGCTGGAGCCAAATTATCCACATTAAACTGGATATGCACTGTGGACACTGTCGGAACAGAGCCTTAAATGGAATGCAGAAAGCATCAAAAGCAGACGCGGTCACTTCAGGAAGCGGCTCCATCCACAAGGCTGTCTCACGCCCCCTCCAGCACAGCCTGGTGAGCGTCGCTGAAACAACATCCCGAGCACTGCCCAAGGCTCGTATTTTAAAAGATTCTGCCCCGCCTTCCGCAAAGGGACGAGTGTAGAATGCTCTGCCCTCCCCCATCCCTGGGTCTGCTGGCACGTCAGTGTCACCTGTGGAGCTTGTCAACTGTCCCTGGGTCCCAGCCCAGAGCTGCACAGGCGGGAGGCAGGCACAAAGTGGCCATTTGATTAACAAGCTTCCAGGGGATTCTGCCAACCTGGGGACGGCAGGCCAAGAGGAAGCCGGCCGTCCCTCGAGCAGTGAAAGGCCCATGTGGGCACTTCACTCCATCCAGGTGAAGCCATGTGGTCTGTTGGCAGCAGGGGTTCCTGAATGGGTGGGGGGCTGGCCAGAAGACCCTAGGGCCCCAGAGCCGCTAGAACAAATACACGCCCAGGACCTAGAGGAGCCAGAGAACAAGCATGAACCTGCCTTCCCTGGGGATCCCCTTCTGGCTAAGATGCCCCAAACGAGCCCTCGAGACAAGGAGCGCGTGTGCTGTGTGCACATTCGTCCAGTCCGCGTGCCTCTCTGAGTCCTCTGTGTGGGTCTCTGTGTGGAAAGGTGTGAGGGCTGCCGGGTGTCCATTTCTGGGTGTGGTCTGAGCCCCAGCTCTCCGTTCCTCTGGGCACCCACTCTGGTGCGTGTGTCTCTGTGGGCTCCCACACGGATTCTTCTCTGGGTGCTTCTTACGCTCTGTGTCCGTGTGTCTTGCAGGTGCCAGCTTCTGTGGTTCCAAGACTTCATTCCCGGTCGGTCCTCGGCCCTCTCTTCTGACTTGGGACACGGGTGAGGTCTGTCCGTGAGCCTTAGAAATTCACAATCAGGGAGAGGAGGGGAAGGGGCCGAGAGAGGGAGGGACGGATGGAAGCTGCTGGAAAGGCAGGGCCCCCGAGGTGAGGATGCGGGAAAAGACAGGTAACTCTTCAGACCCTCAGCTACCAAGAAAGAAACACGATCGCCATGGTGAAAACACCGAACACCCACCGGAGGTTCGCCGAACAGCATTCACCTGCCGACTCAGGGACTAAGATACCGCCTGACTCCAACCGACCCGACGGCTGGCTTACTACCCATCCCTGGACTCAGGGTGCCTGACGGCTCTTCCAGGAGCACCTTACAGTGTGTGGGGTGCCCTCTGTGCCAGGAGTTTGGGGACGAGTTTGCTACAAACAAGGCTGCCAGCAGGGTCGCCGCCCCCCCCCCGCTTCCGGAATGGTGGTTTCCTCCCAGAACCCCGAAGGCACCTGCCACCCACTGCCCCTTCTCCGTCTGTGCCCTCCCAGTGCTGCCTCCGTGCCTCTCCTCACTCCAAGGCCTGCCCCCGGAGAGCATCTCCCGCGTCCTTACAAACCTTTAATGAACAAGCAGAGGAGACACTGCACCCGGGCGGGGCTGACCTTTCTGCTCCGTGTCGGGATTTATCGATAGCAGCAGAAGTGATCATCTCACAGGCTACTTCACGAACGACACGATAGTTTCCAGCTGTTGTCAAGATAAATGAGCTCCTTACGACTACATTTACAGCTCTAAGCATTTTAATAGGGAAAAAAGGGCCATACAAGTCAAAGATAACTTCAAGTTTTTCCTGCATCGGCGGAGGCCCTGGGGCAGCCTGGGAAACCTCGGAGAAGCTCGGGCACGGCCGGGCAGGGGAGGTGCCGAGCAGACAGGTGTCGGTGCTGACTGCACAGGTGGCAGGGACAGCCTGGGCTTGGGGTTGGGCTCAAATTCCAGCTCTGACACCAGCTGCAGGTGGCCCCTCTGCTCCCAGCCGGTCTCCTCACCTGCTGGTACCAGGGAGAGCTCCTGCTGCATGGGGCACGTGGGGGTGAAGGGGGTGGGCACAGTGTCCGGGGCACCTAAGAGGCTCGCGTGAGCGCTGGGCGGGTCAGACCCCACCGTGCCCAGAGCTGGGGAGGACAGGAGGGCGGTAAGCACGTGCCTGGGAGGAAGGTCCCCCCAAGTGCCCGAGAGGGCACAGCCTCGGCATTAGCCCGTCCAGGTGCCAATCCTGGGATGGCCCCTTTCTTGTTGGGCAAACCTGGGGGAGCCCCATCTGCTCTCCAGCATCCATTTCCCCATCTCTGAGATGGGATGGACGTGCTCGCCTCCCCCCAGTAATCAGAGTGAAGTGCTCAGGCACAGAGCAGGGTGAGGACGGAGACAAGGAACCAGCACCACTCGGCCTCCGTGTCCCGGGCGTCCTGCCTGTGTTCCCTTCAATGGTCCGTCCTCCCGCGTCAGAGCACAGGCACGGCAGCCAGTCTGCAGTCTGCATCTGGGCCTTTCACCGAGCCCCAGGTCAGTGTGAACCGCAGAAGCACGTTCCCACTGGCTAGGGTGCTTTCGTCTTGACCTGCCGCTGGTCCTGCTACAGCCGCCTGCTCCGTCTGGCCTCCCTGGACCTCTGGGCAGCACCGGACCCGACTGCTCGGCCCCGCTCCTCGAAGCAGGCAGCTACTCCTTCCCCCACTCTCCTCCCACCTCTGCACAGGCCCTGCTCCAGCTCCTCCTACCCTCCTGGCCCTTCGGGGCTGACCCTCCTTGGGGCTCCTTCCAGACCCTCTCTCCCTCCCACTGAGTGGTCTCACTCATGCTTGTGGCTGCAGTTGCCCTGTCTAGCTGATGGCTCCCCACACTTCACCGATGCTCCCCGACACCCTGTGGCTGGAACAGATGCCCCACCCTCTCCTGTGACCCCCTTCACTCCATCATTCATTCAGCAAACATCTCGGAGCAGCCCCTGGTGGCCGGCCAGCTCTCTGCTTGGCCCGGGGAATGGGGTGGTGAGCAGGATAGGCAGCCCCCAGCCTCACAAAGACTGCTCCCATCCCAGCCCCTGACCTGATGGATCAGAAGTGGCCTTTCACATCGCCACTCCCCTCCTGGACAGTGGCTCCCGGAGAGCAGGGCCCAGTCTAAAGCCCCTTTGTGTCTTGGAGTCCAGTCCCGGTCCTGGCTGGAGCAGAAGCTTGGTGAAGGTGTCTGATGGATGTCATCAGACAAGGAGGGCCTGGGGCCCTGGGGTCCAGCTCCATGACCCTGCGAGCAGATGCTCAGGTTACTGGGCTCAGGGAGCTGCCAAGGGGCAGGGGAGGGGGGCTCCCCCTTCACACCTGCAAACATGGGCACCTGGAGCCTTACTCCCCAGGCTGGCAGACCACGGCCAGCTCCACCCCCTGCCTGAGCTTCTCTCCACACATGTGCAAACCTGCTCCCTGAGCTCCTGGCCTTGGTTCCAGTTCCTGCACCCAGAGTGACCCCAGACCTCAGAGAGCTGCCCTCCCAGTGGGACCCTTGGCAGAGGTGTGAACAAGCCCGGGGGGGGTTGAAGTGGCCCCGTCCCATCCATGTAAAGGTGTTCCCAAAGCAGGCAGAAACCCAGCCACCAGGACTGGACAGGACACCCCCACAAGGCACCCCGAACCAGGCTCTGCCCTGGTCTGCCGAGTTCCAGCCCATGTATGACCCTGACGGTCAGCCCCTACTACCCGCCAACAGCAAGAGCAACAGTCATACCTTCTACCACACTGCAGGCACCATCCACAGGCAGGTCTCTGATGGGCCCGCTAAGCTCCAAGTCCGGTACCCAAGCCCCACCAGCAAGAGCCTTGCACGCCGACAGCAGGGAGCCTGGCAGCCACAGCCAGCAACACTAAATCACCGGGACGGGTAGCGAATGCAGGGACGAGAACCTGCAGCCAGCAGCGCACGAGTCAGGGACCTGAGCTCTCCAGACCCCTCCACTCTCCTGGAGAACGGGGTGGGGGTGGGGGGGTCACCCCCCCCACCCCGCCCCGTCGCTACACTGCCACAAGGCCCCTCTCCCAGGCCACTTCAGGGACAGGGGTGTTCATGGGGCAGGGCTGAGAGGAGGGAGAATCCCACAGGCCTCGCAGCCGGGGATGCAGAGAGATGCAGGGAGAGCCCCACCTGAGAGACCCGTTTCTAGAACTTTTCTCCACTTGCTGCTCCAGTGACCATGGCCCAAGCCCAGGCCCGTCCCTCGACAGATCACGCGTCTTCTCCTGACCCTGACCAGCTGCATGGCTTTGGGGTGTTCCTGAGCCTCTCTGTGCCTCAGTTTCCACAACTGTCAACTAAAGATACCTTTACTCCTACCTCCCGGGTTGCCTTGGCGTGACCCGTCACGGTGGATGGGAAAGCACTCTGTCATCTGTGATGCACAAGGCAGACAAAGATGACCCCCAAACACACAGACACAGCCCCTCCCCAAGCCCGAGAATGCGGGCCTGAAGTGAAGCATACATTTCCAATCACTAATGGCAACGCACACGCGTCTTTAACTGAATGCTGGTGGTACGGAGGGTTCCCCTGGAGCGTGTGTGGGAGGCTGGTGGAGTGGGGGCGCCTACGAACCCGGAGAGTTTCCACACGCCGTTCCCCTAGCCTGACCCACCAAACCCGAACCCGGGTGGTGGCCACCGCCGACCCTCAGACACAGCACCCAGCGCAGGGCCAGCCCAGCCTCCTGTTGCACCCGGGACATCGGAAGCTGTTGTAAAAGCTGGCCTCGTTTCCCTCAGCACTGGCAGGGCCGGCCTCCTAGAGGGCCCTTCTGACGTGAGAGGACCAGGGAGGGGTTGCCAAGGCAACGGCCACCTGGGAATGGGGGGTACGGGAGCGGTTGGCCATGTGAGAGCACATGTGGTCTTGAGCTGCCTTCCAGGGGACACTTGGCCCTCGTGCTCCCTTAGGATCTGGGCTCCCATCCACACCTGGAGTGGACTGAGCATCCGACAGCAGTGACTGTCTTGCCCAGATGGTCACCAGAGAGACGCATCCTGCCCTCTGAACCTGCATCTGGAAATCACGACCCAGTCATTGGGCAGAAAGGGCCACAGATCGCAGCTCAGAGGCTGTGAGATCGGAGCCCAGGGAGCAGTTTTCTATTTTAAACTCTCAGAACCCAGAGGAGAGAGATTTCTAAAACGGCGCTTAGTCGACTTGCGAAGCAAGCTGCATTCTCCCTTTAGAGAAAGCGAATGACGTGAAGTGGACACAGGCAACATTTAATTCTAAGCCATCTGAGCTTAGAAACCATGCAGTCTCCCCGCTGGGCTTACGGATGGAGAAACCGAGACCCAACAAGCCGAAGGCATTTCCCTAAGGCCACACAACTCATAAACTGGACACTCAGGCCTCAGCTTTGCCGGCAAAGAGCAGAGGCCCGTGTGAAGGAAGGGACGTGCTCCTGGAGAAGGCTGGACCTGCCGTGACCCGAAGAACCGGACACACCCAGTGCTGCAGGGAGAAGCCACGTGGCTCCCGGTGGGTTCAACCTTGCACGGGGCCCCGGCTGCCCCCAGACACATTCTCCACAAGGAAGAAAGGTTAAAAGTGATCAGCCAAGTCCTGGATGACTTAGGAGGCGTGAGTTCATCCATCCAAGATGCTGGGGGTGGGACGGCTCAGGACGGTTGCACTGGGCCAGATCCCACAGGACTCCCCAATGGCCCTGGACGCGAGTCTCTGGTTAGGCCAGGTCCCGGAAGGCCTCCTGGGGAGGGAGTGCAGCCCTCCACCCAACCCCCACCACACCCAGTGCAGCCCATGTGGCCTGGGACTCAGTTTCCTCATCTGAGAAAAGACAGCAGAGTGCTCCCTCTCACAGGGTTTCGGGGTGACACTCGTGGAGCTCCCCGTGGGTCCCCGGGCCCCTCAGTGGGACGGAGCACTGGCCGTGGGGGTTGTGATAAAGGCCCTGCTCCCTCCCAGGGGCAACTGCTGCCCAGAAGCCGACACCACCCCTCAGGAGGGGGCGGGCTGGTCAGGCGGCCACACCTGGGCGCTCCTGGTCTTCTGTCCTCTCTCAGGCCATCGTGGTGGGACATTCAGAGGGCTGGGTTTTTCCTTATCTGTATTAATACCAAGGCTGACATCAGCACAGGTTTGCAGATAAAACTCCAGAAAAACACACAGGGAAGCCTTCCTTAGAGGAGATTACACCCACCACGATCGTCTACCCCCACTTCAACATGCACCCGAAACAACAGGGCGTCTTCCAGGACCTGCTCACACAGTAGCACAACCCCCCACTGTCCCTGAAGCCCCAGGCCACAGCCTGACTTCCCCAGGGAGGGAGGTGGGGACACTCATGTCCCCGTGCCCTTCTTACGAGGTCACCCAAGCTGCCGTGTCCTTCCCCAGGCTGTCTGCACACCACCAGGTTCCAGTAACATCTCCCCGACCCCCAGCCCGTCCTTCCAGCCGAGGGTGAGCCTGTTGCTCCCACGCACGGCACAGCCCGACACTGCAGCGGCCCCAGATGACCCTCTGCAGAGGCTGCCGTGTGTTTCCTGTCGAGACCTCACTCTACAGGTGGACGAGCTCTTGAGAGGACTCGCCCACCGTCCCAGGGTGGCCAGCAGGCCAGGCTGCCCAGCGAGGCCCTGGGGCTGGAGGGGACCATCCTGAGGCCCCATTGCTGACCCAGAGCCCTGGCCCTTGTCGAGGGGTGGGAGAAGTTCCTTTCTGTCCCTGGAGCTCATCCCAGGAGAAGATTCCTGGTTGCTTCTGGGAAAGCCCTGACTCAGGAGCTGAGCGAACAGCCCACCCCAGCCGGCCACCTTCAACCTCCCCAAAGATGCTTCCGGAAGCACAGCCCCAAATCGGCTCCCTGAGCTGCGCAGGGAACAGGGGTCGTCTGGACCTGAGCGGTTTGTTGCTGTGCTTTTCTAAACAACAGGGTTTAGCGCCACGCCTGGCCCCGCGCGGGAGCTCGGCCAGGTTTGCCGAGTCTCCGTGTAGCCCACCCAGAAAGAAAAAGCGGAAGCCGAGTTTTGTTAAATGAAGTCATTCAGGCGCTGGCCCCGTGGCCGAGTGGTTAAGTTCATGCGCTCCGCTTTGGTGGCCCAAGGTTTCACCAGCTCGGATCCCGGGCGCGGACTTGGCACCGCTCATCAAGCCACACTGAGGCAGTGTCCCACGTGCCACAGCTGGAAGGACCCACAACTAAAAATATATACAACTATGTACTGAGGGAATTGGGGAGAAAAAGGAGGAAAAAAAAAAAGCTTGGCAACAGTTGTTAGCTCAGGTGCCAATCTTTAAAAAAAAATTAAGCAATTCAAGTGCAGTTGATTCCCTCAAGTTTACTGGAACACTCTGCCATGCTCCCTCTCCACCGAGGGAAACAGCAGCCGGGGCAAGATGTCTCACCCGGTGCCATGAGACCAGGCAGCCCTTGGCCACCACCCAGGAACCCCAGACATCTCAGGGGGTCCTTGCATGTCTGTCCCCTGGTTTTATCCCGGGTGGGCCCCTGGTCCCGCCCTGGCATCACCCTCTGCCCAGATGCCCACAAACATCCTTGTGGTGCAAGGCGAGTCCCAGGCTGAGCCTCTGAGCCAGCGGAGAGGATTCAGGACTCGGGTCTGAGAGAGGAGGAGGGGATGCCAGCGTGAGCACCGACTGAGAGGAGGATGCCCGTGGCGCGATCAGCAGCCAGAGCAGAGGGCGCCTGGGCTGCGCAGGGGACAAGGAGGCTGGACTGTGGGATGACCCTGAAGGAGTCAGACTTTATCACACAACCAGCGGTCCCTGTGGAATGAGGCCACACCACACAGAGATGAGTGTTTCTCGAGTGCATGGCTGGCCCTCTCCCCACTGGGCCTCGGCAGCTAGCCTCCAGCCTGACTCCCTGCAGGAGGAGGGGACTCCATTCCTGAGCTCCCTGTATCTGGGCGCATTCCCTGTGACCTTGATTAACCTCGTCTGGGGGGCTGGTGTCCAGGAGGGGACAATAGGGTCTGGTCAGGGCAGCTACGGCCAGGAATGCTCGCTGTCAGATGTGCGTGCCCAGATGTGCAGCTCCAAGGACAGCAGGGAAGAGGGTGTCCGGCTTCCCCAGCCCCTCCACTGATTGGGAAAGTGTCTGCGGAGCTGACCAGAGTGGGGGCTCCTGCACCCCACGAGGCTCCTGCCTCCACCCGGCTGGGTGAGGAAAGTGGGGCATCAGCCCCAGGAGAGGCAGCCTTGCTCCCTAGCCCGCTGGGAGAGCCGAGCAGCTCTGTGCCTTACGGAGTTGCAATTTCCTTGCATCTTTGTAGCATCACTGTGATGTGGGGCAAAGATAACAATGAAGCTCCAACATCAGTAAGTGCCAATAAATATTAACATAACACAAACACCACTTTCACTGTCGTGTGAAACCAGTTTGTTATTGACAGATGAAGGCCGCCTGCCGCCTTCGTCACTGTCACGAACAACTCCAAGATGGTCCACGTGCTGCTGGCCGGCTCCTGCAGGCCTGGCCGCCAGCCCAGCTCAGTGCCCTCCCAGCGTGTCTCCACCAACCCCAAGCTCGTCCACAAGGGACAGCCAAGGGCCCTCGGGGTTCATGGGAAAGCCCAGGGAAAGGCGCACCTGTCTTTGCTGGCCCATTTCTCAGAAGTCCCTCCTCCTCCCAGGCCACATGTGTCTACAATTGTGACGGGCACAGACCCAGAGTAAGGGCTACTGGTGGGGGGGCCACCCAACCTGCATGTGAATTCCATCCTCATGCTGGCCTGGGTCACGCCAAGCACCCTTATCCTCACCTGCAGAGCAGGGGGATCGAGAACCACCTGCCCTGTTACAAGGACCAGAGGGCAGGGTGGGGGCACCTGGCACAGAGCTACCACGCGTGAGTCATTCCAACGGCTCCATTTACAAAAGCACATCGAGGACCAAGTGTGGTGACAAGGGAGAGAGAGGGAAGGACTCGAGGTGGCCACACGCTGGGAGGAGGGTGATGGGGCTGCCTGAGGAAGACAAGCACGCCCAGGGCCTGGTTCCCCTTCTGGGCACAGCCGGGGCCACTCGTGCCCGTGTGCGCAGGGGTACAGATGGGAGAGGTCACACAACAGCGCCTGCCACGGGGAAAACTGGGAACACCCAACTGTCCATCAGCAACTGGAATGTCTTCACAATGGAAAACCTCCCAGGGGCTGGAGTGAATAAACTGCCGTACACATGTCACCGTGAGACCATGAAGACGAGCTGCCGGGTGACACCCACGAGTGGCACACGCTGCCCGATACCATTTGTGTAAAGTCAGTGCCACAGGACTGCGTGGTTGGTGACACACAGTAAACGTGCACAACCGACCTAGGGCTGTGGCTGCCCCCGGGGGGTGGGAGGGAGGGAGCGTGGAGGACGCCTACTTCCTCTGTGTCTTAGAAACGGTCAGCACAAATGTGACAAAACGCCCCTTTATTCATCTGGGTAGAGAGTATGTGGAGGTTTGTTATAGCACCTTTTGCACATTTTATAACAAAAAAATAAGCATAAAAGGGGGCAGAGAGGGAACTGGGGAGTGGGAAGGCTTCTTGGAGGAGGTGGTGTCTGAGCTGGACCTTGAAAGTTAGACCAGAGTGTTCCAAGTAGACAGTCAGGGCAGAGCACGAGAATGAGGAGGGCCGGGTGGGCGGTGGGAGGGGCATGGGCACCAGCAGGGGGCGCGTCAAGGGGATGGAGCACAAAGCCAAAGGTGGGGAGTAAGGTGCCCGCAGTGGGTCAGGGCGGAGCCCTCTGGCGTGGGCAGGAGGCCGTGGGTCCGAGCGGCCCATGGTGGTGCAGAGGCCTCTTCAGATCTCTCCCAGGACCAGCAGTGGTTCTGAGGCCCTTGTCCATGGCCCCCCACCTGCTGGCCCCTGCCCTGGGTACCCTGTTCTCTCCCAGGGTCTGGAGGGCGGTCCCCAGTGCATGGCAGCTCCCAAGATAGGGGAGCCACACCCAGGGGCCCTCAGGAGACCACAACGTGGGGTCTTTAAACCAAGAAGCCACTTCCCAAAACGGCTTCTTCAAGTCTCATGAGGGGCATCATTTCCTGAAGCTCAGCCCCCCAGGGACACCGCACACACCCCCCTCCCCCGCCCACAGCAAGCCGCTGACTGAGTGAGCCACTGCGGTCCAACTGTGGGCACAGGCTGCTCCAGCCCAGCTGGGTCCCGATGACCCTGACCGAGCAGGGCCAGCCGAGGCGGGCTGCCCAGGGCCACTTGACCAATGCAGAGGTCTTTACAGGGGAGGCTGCTCTTAATCAGAAAGCCCCAGAAAACACAAGTGGCTACTCTGTGCTGACATTTAAAACACCCTTTCAGCAGCCCTCAGCGTGGCAAAGCGGCTTAATTAACTTGAGAGGGTGTAATTTTATGCTATTTAGTAGGAAATATACTCTCTAAATGGCATCGTGGACTAAGGACTGTGATTGTGAGGGTGGGAGAAAAAGGGCCACGAGTCCCTGGCAACCACAGGTGTGGGGTGGGGGAGGGGGCATGCTGGAAGCTTCCCCACAGACGGCAGCCTCCAAAGCCATGAGGTTCTGCGGTGAGGCGTCCACAAGACCAGCTCAAAAGGCCGCATGGTGTCAACGCAACTGGGAAACAGACGCCACATCTGGAAGAGAACTGGACGTGGGGGAGGCTGAGATCCACCGGGCCCTCAGGATGTCCTGTTCCCCTCAGGAGGCACCCGCCCCATGCTGCCCGGCTTTGCCTGGGGGACACGGCCAACATCGTGGCAGGGGGTTTCTGGATGGTGGCCCCTGGCTAGAAGGCCTGAGAGAGGCAGCCTCCCCCTGACCCCGAAGGGGTCGCCTCTTCTAACCCTAGCCTCTCAGGAGGAGGCCAGGCACAGGTGAAGATGCAGGCTCGGAGTGGAGCGGGATGGGGCGGCGGTGACACTCAGAGAGACCCAGGGACGGGGGCTGGCCTCACACAGCCACTGGGAAGACCCTGGGGCTCGTTCTCCTTCCTCCGTCTGTCCCCTGGGATGATGCAGAAAGTCAGGTACTAGAAGGATGTGGGCTTGTCCCAAGGGCTGCCAGGATGGGGGCTGGGAGGAAAACATGGAATGGTTGGTTGGTGCCTGCCCTTCCTCATCCCCTAGTCCCCTGGTCCCTGCAGATTGCCGTCCCCCTTGCCTCCTGCTCCCCACTACCCAAGATGTGAGAGTGCTCATGTCTGCTCCTCGGTAGGAGGCCCTGGAGCCGCCACCAGCGGGCGCACATCTTCAAAGAAAATCAGTGCGGGGTGAAACGCAATCCATAGGGGCGCTTCTAACGGCCTCTCCCCACCGACCTGTGGACCTCGTGAAAGAAAGTCATTTATGAAATCTAATTTCTGCGTGTGATCGGCTGACGCACACTCCCACTGGCCCCGGCCTCATCATCCTGCCACCTCTGAGGCCCCAGGATCTGACTTAGGGGACACACATCTGCAGGGCGCCACGGGAAGCCTGCCTACAGCCCCCGATGCGCTCCCCTATCAGGAGAGGCCTCCTGGAGCGAGCCTCGTGTGGGCCGTGACAGGGCGGGCCGGGTCCCCGGGCTCCCCAGAGACGCCTGGATCTCCAGAGAAAAGCCCTACTGGGTAAAACGGAGATGCACTTGTTTATAGTGAATGACGCAGAACGCACAGCTTGAAGGATTTTGACAAATGTCTACACTCAAGTAACCACCACCCAGACCAAGATACAGAACATCCCAGCAACCCCAGAAGCTCCTGAGTGACCCTCCAGGGAGGGCCCTGGATTCCCACAAAGGCTCTAGCTGCAGAGCAGGGTTCTGTCCTCGGCAATCGACTCCTGGCTTGATTCCCTGACCCGGCAGCTGTTAGGAAAACAGGATTAAGTGCCCACTATTTCCTTCACCGGTTGGCACTAATTAAACTCACCAAGTTCACTGATCAGCTCCTCCGTGCCGGGCCCTGTGGACAGATGCAAACACGGCAAGGTTCCTGCCAAGTCTGCATGGGGACAGGCTCTAGGCAGGTGCTGGGCAGGACTGAACCTGGATCTGACGGCACTGGCCAGTGGGCTTGCCACCATCGCTCGGCCAGTGGAGACGGATGTTGACAAGAAGGTCCTGCCAACAAGGAAGGGGTGGGGGGGGGGGAGTTGTTTGACGTTGATACAGCACCTCTGTGTCTAGTTGATTTGCACAATTCCGGGAGATGAGGGAAACGGCAGGGGGTGAAGTGACCTCCCGGAGGGGAGTGGCTGGTGGGAGATGAGTGGGAGGGGTCCCCGGGGGTGGACCCAGGGAGGGACCCAAGCCCCCAGGCTTTAAGTGGACAGTCCTCCCACCACCCTGGGTGGCTGCCCTCCCCCTATCCCTCCCGACCCTGTCCTGCAGGAAGAGAGCAGGCCGCGGGGAGGAAGGGAGGATGCACAGAGAGAGCCCAATGTCCCCTCGGGGTCAGCATGGTGTCTCGGACACGCAGGGGGTGGGGTAGACAGTCCTGACAGAGTGCTGGGTGCCAGACCCACCCTATGCTGAGCAGGCTCCACTAGGTCGCCCCAGGGAAGTGTCCTGGCCTCGCTGAGATGTGCCCAGAGGACGGGCAGAGAAGACACGAGCCAGGCTGGCGGCAGCAGGTGCCATGCATGTAACCAGAGCCCGCCCCCAGCCTCCCCACATCCCCAAGATGTCCACCTGCCTGGGGGAAGCTGGAGGCAGTTTTGTCATGTGGCCACAGGCACAGGACCACACGGTGGGAGACTCAGCATGGCTGTCCCTCCTCTCAGCAACCTTAACTGGGGCCAGAGATCCTACAACCCAGTCGCCTCCAGGCACTGGCTATACAACCTGGCCCAAAGGACAATCCCGGGAGCACTAACGTCCCCTGCAACCCCTCAGGCAACATGAGGGGGCCTCAGACACAGAAGGGAGGCCCGGCAGCTGCTGTGAGACTCGACTGGGGCAGACGCCTCAGGCAAGTCTTTTAATAAGAAAATGAACCAACACTTTCTGAGTGTCCCCTGACAGGCTAGTTTTTGGCAGACAGGACCTCATCTGATCTAAGAGTGGGTGTCATCATTATCCCCATTTTGCAGGTGACAAAACAGAGCCCTGGAACAAATAATACAGCCCAAAAAAGAGGAGGAGAGGGGAACCATCAGTTAATGCTTCCAGTCTTTAAATGGCAGCCTGACTACTGCAGAGGTCCAAACAAGAAGAAGGTTTATTGCATTCGCTCCACACGCCAGGCATTATGTGTGGTGTTTCACATACACGATCTCAGCTAACCCTCCCAAGCACCCTGTGAGGTAGACATTACACCGCCCATTTTACAGGTCAGAAAGCCGGGGCCCAAGAACTTGATGCCATGCCAGGAGAGGAAGTCCAGCCAGTGAGCCTTCTCGAGGGGCTCCTCCCTTTACAGACTTTTCTGGGCCTTTCCTCTGAAATGCACACCTCTCCCTGATGTGGTCAGGCTCCGCTAAGTCCTCAAGGATGGTGGTCTGCAGATACCACCCCCAGCCCAGTCCACAGTCAGTATGGAGATGAGAGAAGAGTACAACTGAGCCAGCAGCAGACGGGGAGACGATCTCTTCAAGCTCCCACACCTTTGCACACACACGCATTTGTGCACACACACAGGCACACACACGCTGTTCCTTTTGCTGGGAACGCCCTTCCCCATTTCTGTCCCAGGCCACCAGCTCTTCCTCAGCCTCACTCAACAAGAGTGGGTGACACTCCCCGAGGCCTGGCCTCCCCCATGGACTCACTGGGGGGGTGGTGGGGTGGGACACAAGACCCTCCCCCCGGCTGGGGCACATGACCCAGCCTGGCCAATCACAGCACCAGATTATCCATGAATTGCTATTGGTCTCGCAGGCAGGCACCAATGGAGTCCTTCCCTGGGACCGAGTCAGCGGGGCTGCTGGTGGCTGTGCTCCTTGCTGGGGAGACCAGGGCCAAGCAGAGCCACACAGGAGGGAGGGAACGGAGGGGGGCACAGCTCAGGAGCCTCCCCAGCAGCACCAGCCGGCCAGTGAGCCTGTCCCCTCTCCGGCATCGGTTTCTCCTCCGTCAGATGCAGATGTAGGGTCAGGAACATGACTCCCTCCCCCAGGGAGAATGAAAGCCTCCTTGGGACCTTGACAAAGTATGGGCTGGAGCTTGTCCCCCACCTCGGGGGATACCCCGAGCATCACTGCTGCGCTGGTTCACGTTACCGCCCAGGCTGCTGTCCTCACCTCGTGAGTAACGGGGAGGCCACAGGTGGAAGCCAGGCACACACAGCTCTGGGCTTTGGAGGGAAGGCAGCACGTGCTCCACTGCAGGGGCAAGTCCTGGACCTCTGAAATCTCGACGCCCAGTTCAGCTCACACGCGCCCACAACACACCTATCTACCCCGCGTCAGGGGCAAGGCAGAGCTGTCAAAATGCCACACCAGCCACGTGCCCACTCCTGTAAGCGCTGCCAGTGACGGTTCCATGGAGAGCCATGGCGGTCAGTCCAACTGTCACCCCTGCCCCCTCACGCTCCCTGCGAGCCTTGCTGGGAGCGGGGGAAGGTGGCCCAGGGACCTGGAGTCAATCCCAGCCCTGCCACTGACGGGCTGCAAGACCTGGCACGACTCATTCCCACTCCCTGAGCCTCAGTATTTCTCATCTGTAAAACGAGGACAATGAACGTCACACAGGTTTGCTGCAACAGTTTAAAGAGAAGCAGGTGGCACACACCTGGGGCCCCGGAGTCTCTGAAAACAGAATGGCTACTCCCGCAAGGTGCGACAAATGGCCTCAGGCAGAGTGACTGATTAGGCTCCCAACCTCCCCCAGCCTAGGGTCCTTCATCTATTACTTGGGGATGTTGACACCAGCTTCGTAGGCTGGCGAAGAATTAGTGAGATCAGGAACGTAAATTCAGCTCAAGAAGAGGTGGGCCTGCCTGTCTCTACCCTCCTCAAGGATGCCCAGGCCCCCACAGAGCCCGCCCGGGGCTGGACCCAGTGACACGCTGAGCTGTGCGTGGTGGTGGTGGTGTGTCCACGGCCCACAGCCCACGGCCCACTGCCCTCGGGGGACTCAGCATTCTGTTCTCTCTGCTCGGGTATATTTAGAAGGAACAGCAGTTCTGGGGCCGGCCCAGTGGCACAGCGGGTAAATTTGCACCTTCCGCTTCTCAGCAGCCCAGGGTTCACCAGTTCGGATCCCAGGTGCAGACATGGCACTGCATGGCACGCCATGCTGTGGTAGGCATCCCACATATAGAGTAGAGGAAGATGGGTACGGATGTTAGCTCAGGGCTAATTTTCCTCAAAAAAAAAAACAAGGAACAGCACTTCCAACTGGAAACAAATATGTTGAAAATAAAAAAAAAATCCCTGTAGGCTAAATATAACGGAAAACACCTCTCGGGAAGGTCCTGAAGAGACAGTGCTGCCACCTCCACTCCAGGACAATGGGCCGATCTCCCGGGAGAGCTACGGCCACGGGGCTGTGGGTCCTGCTCTGTCACCCCACCCCCAGGAGACCACAGACAGCTCCTCCCAGCAGTGTCTGGAGGGGCGGGGCGTTGCTGGACCATGGGGACAGGGCAGCCACTAGCAGCCAGCATGGCTCAAAGCGGCTCCTTGCAGAGGTCTCTGCCGGCTCCCGACCACCGCCAAGGCCACAGGCTCTCCCCCCGGCCTGGCAGAAACGCCCGCTCCTGGCCCACAACGCTCATCTTCTCACTGTGCACCGGCAGTGCCCCTACCCCTGGTCCCACTCCACTGAGCTCCAGATCTGCGTGTGACGTCCCCACCCGGACACCTCACCTGCCTCTCAAGCTGGCTCCTCCTCCCGGGTCCCCCATGTCAGGGAGGGGTCCCACCACCACCCCTCAGCCCGTGTCGCACCTCCTCATCCTTGGCCCTCTTCCCCTCACGGAAGCCTTACCTGACTCCCCTGGCCAGGTGTGTTAGTCACCTCGGGCTGCTGGAACAAGGACCACAAACAGGTGGCTTAAAGCAACAGACCCAGGGGCTGGTCCTGGAGGTTAGCGGTCAAGTCCGGTGTGCTCCACTTCAGCAGCTCTGGTTTGCGGGTTTGGATCCCAGGCACGGACCTACACCACCCGTCAGCCATGCTGTGGTGGCGACCCACATATGAAGTGGAGGAAGACTGGCACCGATGTTAGCTCAGGGACAATCTTCCTCAGAAACAAACAAACAGACAAAAACCACAACAGAACACAGTCTCGAGGCCAGAAGCCTGAGATGAAGGTGTTGGCAGGGCTGGTTCTGAGGGCTCTGAGGGGCCAGCCATCCCAGGCCTCTCCCCCAGCTTCTGGTGGCTGCTGGCAGTCCTTGGTGTCCCTGGGCTTGTAGATGCATCACCCCAGTCTGCCTCATCGTCACATGGCACTCTCCCTATGTGTGGTCCATGTCCAAATTCTCCCCTCTTTGTAAGGACATCAGTCATTGGATTGAGGGCCCATCCTAATGTCCTCATCTTGCTTTAATTATACCTGCAAAGACCCTACTTCCAAATAAGGTCATGTTCTGAGGTGCAGGTGGATACGAATTTTGGGGGGACACTATTCAACCCAGTAAATCTGTAGGCTGAGGATCTGGGTCACCCCACCTCCCTTCATTGAAGGGACTGAACTGAGCAGGCTCCTGCTTGCACCCTCAGCTGCAGCCACGACCTCCCCCCGGCTCCGAGATAGGTGCTGTGGACAGGACAGCACCCCATGGACAGCAGGGCCAGGAAGGGGCCCACACACAGTCTCGATGCCCCAAGCTCTGTCCAGGTGCTGGGGGACCCCACTGTGGAGGCCGTCTCTGGGCCAGTACCCTAGGCCCTGCCTGAAGCCCCCTCCCCACCGCCCGGGCTCTGGGGGGGTGTCAAGTCTACGAGGACGGAGACGTGTTTCGAATGAGCAGACCCAGGGAACATCAGAGAGGCAGATGGCAGACGGGGAGACTGAGGCCCAGAGAGCGAAGCGGCTGCCCCAGGGCCCAGCCTAGGGAGAAACGACTCCACGGCCCCAGGTGAGGGTGCCTCTCTCTGCATGTGCAGCACGCGTGGCCCTCCTGCCCCAGGTCGTGGTCCCCTCATGCACACTCCTGTACATTGGCCCACTCCGTCCGATGCATCTGTTCTGATAAGCCCTGTCTTTCCAGCAGCCTTCTAAGGCACGGATTTCTGCAGAGAATTACTTCCTGCCTCTCTATCCCCACCTCCCCCACCCGTCCACTCCGGGTCCCTGAGACATCCACCAAGAAATAAGACCCAAGAGCAGGGCAACAAGAAGGAGGAGCTCCACTGGCATATCTTGTCCATCACCAGCCTACTAGGTGAATCCCATTTCACAGATAAGGAAACCAAGGCTCAGAGAGGTGGAGTGGCTCGTTCAAGTCACACAGCTAGTCAGAGGCAGAGCCAGGATTTGAACTCAGTTCTCCATGGTTCCAAAGCCACCTCTGAGCTCTAGGACCACCAGCCACCTGCTGCTGGTGAGCACCTGAAATGCGGCTGGTCCAGCCTGAGATTTGCTGTAAGATACACACGGGCTTCCAAAGACTCAGTGTGAAAAGAAGGTAAAATATCTCACTAATATTTTTAAAAATAAATTACATGTTGAAATGATAATGTTTTGCATATACTGGGTTACTAAGCTACTAGAAGATTTAAAGTTACATACGTGGCTCCCATGATACTTCTATCGGATAGGGCTGTTCCATAGGAATGTTTCACGTTTAAGACAAAAGCTGTGAACTTCCACTTCTGATAAGGAAGCAGAAGGATGGGAAAGGTTTTGCTCCACGGTAATAAGACGACACAGCCCGACAGAATAAATATCATACTTTCCTACGCAACTAGAGAGAAGTGATGGGTACAAGAAAACCTTGAAGGACCAAGTTCCAGGAAAGAAGGAGCCTTGACAGACGAGCAGAGAGGGGAACAGCCACACCTAGGGCGGATGCCGGTCTCAGCACAGGTGCACAGAGGACTAAGGCAGCCCAGGATGGAGCCGCTGAGGGGACCGAGAAGTCAGCCGAGCGTAAGGAGCAGCCGGGGCTCACAAAGCTGGTTGGGGGGGGATGGCGCAACCATGCTGGAAAGAGTTTGGTAGTTTCTTACCAAACTCAACGCATGCCTGTGCCCCAGGACCCGGCAGCTTCCCTCCTAGGTACTGACCGAGAAAGGAAAGTGTGTCCTCATAACAACGCGAGTGAACGTGCAGACAGCTTTATTCATAATCGCCAAAAAGTGGAAACAACCCAAACGTCCGTCAAGCGGAGGACAGTCAAACGTGGTGGTACATCCACGCCACGGGACGTCACCCAGCCACGCACGGGAATGAGCGGCAGGTACACCAGCAGCACAGGGATCCTCAGGAGCGCAATGTTGAATGAACCAAGCGAGACAGAAAGGCCCTCACTGAACGGCTCCATCGACACGAGGCCCAGGCAGCGGCCACACACATCTGAGACACGGGAAGTCAGAGGAGCGGTGGCCCGGGGGAGGACTCATAGGCAGGTGCACGTGGGAACTTTCCGAGGTGATGGAAACGTTCGGGATCTTGATTGGGGTGTAAGTTACTTGGATGTGTACAACTGTCAAAACTCATCAAACAGCACAACTAAGATCTGTGAATTTCAGTGTATGTAAATTACATCTTAAAGAAAAAATTATACATTAAAAAAAGGCAGGTGCTGCCGTTCCAAGCCTCACAGAAAGAAAGGAAGTGGGGGCAGCTGAAGGAGGTGGCTGGAGCGCAGACGCCGGCCCGCCGGGGGCATCGTTGATCCCCGCCCCCACCTGTGGCACTTCACATCTCACTTGCTGCAACTGGACGGGAATTGATGTTCCAAGTTACGGCAATCAGGTCTGCAGGAGGGGACCCGGGACCTGGGAACTGGATCAGAACAGGCAGGATTTCTGGGTGGTGCTGAGTAAAGCACAGGAAATCGTTATGGGCTGTTTATGTAAATAAAACGCACACTGGCCTCATGGATTACAGAAGGGCCTCCAGATGTCTCCTCTCACTGCTCTGAGGATCACCAAGAGCATCTGAAAGTGCAGAGGTGGGTGGCCACAGAGAAGGACTAAGAGGGACTGAGGACTTTCCACAACCTCACCTAGGCCCCCGGGGTGGGTGCACGTGGCGCCCGCAGGGTGCAAATTTGCAGAGCAGGCACTGACCAACTGCAGCCTCCCGCCTCTCCAAGACTCCCAGGAGCTTCCAGAAGAAAACCGGAGCTCGGCTGTGATGGGGCTGGGGCACAGAACTCGGTGGGGCCCCGGGAGGAAGGGATGGAGGAGATGCTGGGGCAGGATTTCCACAGATGAGGATGCCGAGGGATGCCCAGGAGACCAGGAGACAGGGCAACAGGGGACCAGCTGAGATGCAGCAGGGGAAGATGCGGGGGAGGGGGTCCAAGAACCCCAGAGGTGACCCCAGGGAGGGACGATGTGATGCCCCAGGCGACAGCGTTGGGGAGGAGACGCGAGCAGGGCAGTGAAGGAAAAGCTCAGAGATGTGAGATGGACCAGAGGCTGCACACGTGGAGGCAGGTGCAGGTAGGGTCCAGGTGGACGTGATATGAGCGAGAAGGCATGGGGACCCGTGGGGCTCTGAGGAGTTTTAAGCAGGAGGGTAACATGAGTGATGAAAAAACCCGGCGAGAGCCAGGAGTTAGGTGGTGGAGACAAAGATATGAAAAAAATAAAGTTTCCTTCCTCAAGAAACACAACCAGCAGTTGGGGGTTAAGGATCATGGGTAAGTCTCTGCCGTTCTGAGCCTCAGTTTCTCCATCTGTAAAAGGGGACAGGTGAGGTAAAATGCAGACGTGCTCACAACGTGTCAGCTGCACCAGGCACCGCACGTTGAGATCACCAGGAAATTATTCTCGCATCCTCTTGGCAGAGGGCCTGCTCCTCCAGCCAGCCTCCTGCAGGCCTGCTCCAAACCCTCGGGTCAACTTAATTATTTCCACACTCCAAACATGAAACCCAGCCCTCAAATCCCACGGGCGAGCCTGCACCCAGCGCATCCCCGCCACGGTTCTAATTACCAGCATTAGCATTTCTAACCTTGCGCCAGCCCGCTGTGAGCGACTTCAGAGTGTCCGCAGTCCAGCACCATATCCACGTGTTAATAAGCTGGAATAATGAGGCTGCGCTGAGCAGCAGGGCCCGACAGGATGGAGGAATATGTTAGTTTCAGATTTTGGGGGTCTCAAGTCATGAGGGAGAAGCAGGCACAATCCCCGGGAGCAGGTGGGAGAGGCCGAGATGCTGCCCAGTTCGGTGGGGCTGCTGGAGGACGGCGTGGACGAGGCTGGGATGCAGTGGCTCTGCTCCCTTGGTGGCGGGATGCACCAACAGTCAAGATGCACAGATGTGTGGGCCCCCCCACACTAGCCCTGCAAGGGCTCGTCCCTGCACACACCCCAGGGCAGGGCCACGGGGTGTGGCCAAAGTAGGGGGGATAGCACAGAGGGAGCCCACCCCATTGGCCCTCCCTCAGGCCCCAGGAAGGAGGGTCACCCTTGGGGATGACCCCCAGCCCTTGGCCAGGGACCCCTCCAAGTGTACCCATGCCTGTCCCCAGTGCAGACAGCGGGTGCCTGGAGTTTCCCAAAGTGTCGAGCAGCACTGGAGGAAGGACAGGAGGCCACGGCAGAAGCAGACACCCACAGACGACCCACGCAGGGCCTCACATGGGCCTGGGGGGCACGGTGTGGTCTGGGATGCCCACCCCCACGTCGCCCTGCTGAGGAGTCGGCCACCCTATTGTCATTTCATGGAATTTAATTTTAATTTGTACTAATCTATCAACTTCTAAACCTTCCAACTTGTCCTAATTTTTAAAGGTTCAACAAATATTTGTTAGATGAGTAGAAGGATTAGGGAAAGACATCAATTCCGGCATTTACCGAGCCCCTGCTGGGGGTCGCGCGGTCCGATTTTATTTAATCCTTTAGGAACCTGGAGAGCTCAGAGTTACTGTTCCCTTTCACACACGAGGGAAAGGAGGGCCCGGGGCTGAGCGACCTGCCCAAGGTCACCCAGCTGGAAGCCCTGAGACACGAGGGAGATTCCAGAGAGCCCAAGGGGAGCGTGGGCACAGGCCGGTCAGGCTCTGGCAGTGACTTCAGCCCCCTTGGAGCTGCCTTTCCCGCCATTTGCTCAGGAGCGGGTCAGGCCAGCCCGTCCCTTTGCGACTGAGCCTCCTCTCCTTCAGTCTGGTTTCATCTCAATTGCATAGAATAACAGCGAGGGGAGAAGGCGGGGTAGAAAGACCAGAAAATTGCAGATCCCATCGAAGCTGACAACACCTGATTTCTGTGACCTTGTGGTGACCACTTCATTATCCATGCTAACAGGGGCAGGAGGAGGGGACGAAAGCCACCAGAGCTCCAAGCCTCAACCTCCACTCTCAGAGCCCCCCGCCCTCAAAGAACCACACTGCGCACCTACTGTGTGCCAGGCATGGGCGCTGCGGCCAGGGCCTTCAGTCCAGCTGGAGACAGACCTGCTGATGGTGACAGACCAAGGTGAGGGCCGTTATCAGAGCAGCACAGGGGGTGGGGACCCACCAGCCTGTGGAAGCTGCATTCATTCCTTCACCCATCCATTCATTCACTCAGCTTTTTGTTCTAGGCACAGGGGAAGGGGGGATGAATCAGAAGCAGCCCATACCCCAGGAGTTCATAGTTCAGTGGGGTACAGACCTGTCCACCCTCTGTTTGTTGGGGCAGAGGGAGGAGGTTACCTTCTCAGAGGAGGTGACAGTGAGCCAGACCGTGGAAGCAAAGGGACCAGCATGGGCAACGGCCTGGCTGGGAGGAGCCTGGCCTTGGGGACTGGGGAGCAGCCTGAGGTGGGACAGCAAGTCTGGGGCCAGAAGGGCCTCGGATGGTGGGCTCAGGATCTGCACCTGTGCTGGCAGCGCCTGGGGCTTCCTCCTTTCCCCAGCCGGATTTGGGAAAGAGGCCAACAATCCTGGGCCTGGTCATCTCAAACGTAGTGATGGGCAGCCAGGCCCCAGAGTGTGCCAGCACCTCTGGAGGGCAGCAGTAGACCCTCGGGTGGCTGGAGCTGTGTCAGGATCCTGGGGGGGGCCTCCAGCCCTAGCATCCCGGAACGCAGAACCCAGAGGCAAGAGGACAGCCACAAGGACACCGGGCATGCTGGCCTATCTGGCACGAGGGCTGGCCCTTGTCTAGCCCCGTGATGGGTGGCCGATCTCATTCCCATGACAACCCCATGAGAAGGTACTATTCTCACCCCACTCAGTGTATGGGGAAACCGAGGTTAGTGACCTGCCCAAGCTGGGAGGTGGGGGGTGCCGGGCAGAACTGGGCAGCCTGGCCGCAGAGCCTGTGTGCGCTCTAGACTTTTCTAAGAGGCGGTGGCCCAGAGCACTCACAGCAAAGGTTCAGGGTCACAGCAGGGCCCCCGCAGCTCCAGCAAGGCCCAGCCACTGAGCTGAGACCCAAAGGCTGAGCAGGGAAGCTGCACGGAGGGCAGGGCCGCCCAAGCTTCCCTGGGAGCCACCGCACATCTTCGAAGACCACGCGGGAGGTGGGCGTGCAGGGGCTGGTTCACATCCGGCAAACCCCTTGTCCTGGCTCGACCTCAGTTTCCCCATTTGGATGGTGGGGGTGGGGCTGGAGTCGCCATCCCTGAGGTCCAGTGTGAAGGGTCTGATTCAACGGAGGAAGAGGGATCTGAGAAGTCAGGACACAGCCCCAGGCAGAGACCTCTAGGTGGGGGTGGAGGTGGGGGTGACTCCCGGCCCCGGGAGGGCCCGGCAGCCGCAGCGAAGGCACACCAAGGCCAGATGAAAGATGTGGAGCGAGTTCCCACTCAGGGCGGCCCTTGCCCACCCAGCCACGCCCTCACGCCACCGTGCCCCCCACTTCTCTCCCACATGCCCAGTCCTGCCCGCAGGCTCCCTTCCAACACACCCTCGATCTGGAAGCCTGGAGACCAGAGTTGAACCAGGCAGGGGGCCTGTGTCCATCCCCCGGCAGCGCAGGGCCAGGCCGGGGGACACAGAAGTGGAGCAGAGTTGACTGCAGCAGCGGTGCGATAATCCTGAGACAGAGCCAGCCCCGACTCTGGGCAGCACAGACGGATGTGAGCCCATTCATCTCTCTCAGGACCGGGTCCTGCAAGGCCCTGCGGATGCGCCTGGGGAGGCTCAGGACTCCTCACGGAGACACTAAAGGGAAGCGCGTGGGGCTCTGCGAAAAGCCCCTCTAGAGCTCAGGAGGCCGGCTCCCTGCAGGCTGGTCTGCGCCTCCATTCCTCCACGAGACACGGCCAGCTCCAACGGGCCTTTGGGTCCCACAGTGCCGCCTGGAATCTGGGCAGGGGACATGCACTTTGACCTCTGTGACCTGCTCCAACCCCTTCTTTGAAGACCTAACATAGTATCAGGTGACAAGGTTCTGTCCCCACATGCAGGGACACACGTGACAACTCCTCCCCGGGGTTGAGAGGCTCATCACTCGGCTTTGGCACAAGAAGTGGCAGGAGCACCTGCTCTGGGCGGGCTGGGGGCACCGAGGACACCCACCCTCAGCACTGCAGCTGGCATCTAAGCGCCTCGTGGGCCTGGCTCGGTCTCACGCAGATGGAAACCCTGAGCACTCAGCACACAGTAGGTGCACAGTAAGATGCCATTAGCCCTTTGAACTCAGCCGCTCCAAAAGACAGGACACTTGAACCTGAGAGAAGGAAGAGTCTGGGGCAGGAAACTCCCACTTCAGCCCAGCCGCCCGTGCTCCGCCCCCTTACCTACTAGTTCCCCTTCAGTAACACGCTGAGCCCCTGTCAGCCTCAGTTTCCCCACCTGTGAAAGGGGAATCACACTGCCACCCACTGGTAAGAGTCAGGTGGGGTGTGAGGACGTCGCACAGACGGTGAAGGGCTGTGCACCCAGGGTCATCCTTGCACAGCACTGGGCAGCTTCCGCCTCTGGCTGCCATGATCAGGCCGTCAAACTTTAACAGTGAACACACTCTGCGCAAAAGCTGAAAAACACATCCCTTCAAGGGAAGTTAAGGGAGGAAATAAGCTTCCTTTCCATGTGCATCTCATTTCCGGGGCTCAGTGGCATTGGGGATGGCCTCCGGGGGACTGGTCGTCCACTCTGGGAGCTCATAACACCATATTTGCCTCTAAAACTGCGAGCTGTCCTTCCTCCCCGTCCCCTGGCTCCCGGGAGCTATATCGACTTGATGAGGGCTACCAGGAGCCCTGACCAAGGCCCGCCACCACCACCATGCTGGCATTACTGCCTCAGTACGGGGACAAACAGGACTCAAAGGCAGGTACCAGCAGAGCCAGGAAATCTACTGACCGTAACACAAGATGCCCAGCCAGACTCGCCCCTGCCTGCTCTGAACCAGGCCCTCGGCCAGCAAGCTGATGAGACACAGGGCCAGGCTGGCACTCCTGGTTCCACCTTCAACAGACGTGTGGTATGGGACATCAGGCCTTCAGTAGGGAGGTCTGCCTGGGGAGAACGTCCTCAGGGCTGGAGAGGAGACTGAGCTCCTGACTGGTGAGTGAATGAATGAGTGAGTGAATGAAGGACTCGAGGAACAGCAAACCCCCTGCCCAGCCCACCTCCTGGGGATGTTCTGAAGTTGAAACTGAAGTCATGGACATGGGCAGAAGGGCCTGGGGAAACACAGAGTCCAGGCTCTGGGGTCAGGCAGAGCAGGACCCTCGCGTGTCACTCTCTCATTCGCACCTTAGCTAGGGGTCCTCTTGGAGCCTCAGTTTCCTCCTCTGTAAACGGGACAGAGAGAAGCTTACCCGGTAGGATCATGAGATTTCTGCATAAAGGGCTGATTGTGCATCTGCAAGGTGCCTAACAGCTGCCCGCTCCCTTCCCCTCTCCCGCCTTAATTTCCTGTCAATTGCAGTGATGACACTTAAATACAAGAACGGGTGGAAAAGCCCCCAGCGTAGTAAGTGCTGTGGAAGCGCTGGGCTTCATTAAGCTCTGGTTCACGTGTAAGTCACTTCATAACACTTCTCCTTCATGTTAGGAAGCCCCTGGGCTCTGTGCTTTCCCGGGAAGAAGGGGCAGCCTCGTTTTCGCGGGAGCCAGCAGGAAAGGCGCGAAATGAGAGACAGGGGTCTGACCCAGGCTCCTCCGTGCCCCTACTTGGGGCCTGCACCCCTGCTCTGTGCAATGGGCCGACTTAACTCTGGCCGAATGATGGGAGGTACGGGGCTTCCCACGCAGACACGCGTCTTAAATCCCCTCCCACCCCAGAGTTTACGCGGCTTCTGCCGTCTACAGAATCACCTGCCCAGTGACTGAATGTGGGCCGGCTCCCGAGACAGCGGCCAAGAGCCTGGGGCTTGTCCCCTGTCCACAGCCCTGGTCATAGATCCCCGCTCTACTCAGGTCTTCCAAGAGCACGTCCAGGAGGGCTTGAGTGGGGGGACGGGCAGTGATGGGGGACCCCGGGATCCCCTCATCTTCCAGCACTGGACAAGTCTCCCCCCAGATCCTGATGGCAGGACGGAGCTGTGTGAGCAGTCCCTGCTTACCTCAACCTCAGGAGGCAGCTGTGGGCAGGCACGAGGGAACACAGCCTGGACATACCTGAATCCGGGGGCTCCACGGAGGGCTGACGGCCTCCCAGTGGGAAGAGAACTGTCGGGGTGTCAGCAGTGAGATGGGGAAGATGCTGCATCCCCCTCCCAAGGGCGGCTGCAGAGTCACAGGCACTCCTGGCGCCTTCTGCCGGGATCACTCCTCCTTCCTCGGCCAACATCACTGCTCATTTATTCATTCCCCAAAGTGGTGGACTTGGAACCTTGGGGACAGGGCAAACTCTCAGGGCCCCCTCAGTCAGCCCTCTCGAAAGCTGAGTGGTGGGTGCTCAACCCTCTGACCTAGCTCCTCTGCATTCGAGAGACCCCGAGGTGTCCTCTAGAGGAGCCCAGGAAGGGCACGGGGTGGCTGGGCACCACAAGCCCACGGTCAGGGCCTGGCTCCAGCCTGAGGATCACCTTCCCCTCTGAGGCCCCGAGTGGCCATGCACACTGGAGCCAGAGGAGAAGGTCCCCACAGTACCCCCTGGAGGCTGAGGACCCCAACGGGGGCAGAGATGCTCCCGTGGGTCTGATCCCCACACCCTGGGGCAGGAGGCACCTGCTGGTCTCGCTGTGCTTCCCAGTCTGTTTTGTTTTTAGCAGAAGCTCAACCCATTTGGAACATGAAACCAGAAACGATAACGTGCAGCAATTCCCGTCTCTGAAGCTCCCGGGGGCCCTCCCCATCACCCCTGAGTCTTACGCAAACCCAGCCAGTCGCGGGCTCCGCTGGGCTTTCTTGGTGTGATCACTTCTCATTTCCCATGTTCCCTTTCATTTTATTTTTCCTGCTCTAATTTATTAATTAGTCTCTCTGGTCGCAACATAATCCCAGCCCCGGAGTGGATCTTTCAACACAGCCAACATCTCAATGTCTTCTCCCCTAGTGCGTCATGGGGGAGCGGAGCGGGGGCTTCCTGCTAAGATGGAGCCTCCCAGGGGAGCCCCCAGCCCTCCTCTGAGACCCGCAGCTTCCAGGTGTGAGGGTTTGGTGCCTGGGGTCACACTGTCTCCAGGCTCCCTCCGATGATGTCTCATTTGCTTTGGAACAAAGGCTCTGAAGGTGCCCCCTCCCCCGTCAGCTGGGGCTCCCTGTCCCGGGGGCACCCTTCTCCCATCCCTCCTCCCAGGAGGCAGGCTGGGTCCTCCAGCTTCAGTCCATTCACCAGGTTCTTCTTAAGGAGCCTCCCCGAGCTCAGGGCCCCATCCCAGTGGCATGTGACCCACAGCGTCTCCTCAGCCCCTGAGAGGGTCCATGTTTACAGGAGGACAGCGGTAGCTGCACAGCCAACAGGGCTACTTAAACAGTGCTGCCAAGGTCTATTTCTTCTGAGCCCATTGAGTGGCTACAGTTTTTTTTCAAATTCAATTGGAAAATACTTTCCCCAGTGCCCAGTGCTTGTTCAGAGCTTTCCAGCCCTGACAGAATCCAGGGTCGCCAGGACACATGGCTCCCTCCCTCCTCTGGGCCCAATCGTCCTCCCACCTTCGTCTGAGAGACCCCAGGTGACGACTTTTGTCTGAGCCCCTCCTGTGTGCAAGTGGCTCACCTTTAGGCCCTGCGCCTGGCCCACACATGGATCTTGTCAAATTCTCTCGTCCCAGTGCCCAATGCCACATCCAGGTAGGTGCTCGATAAATGGCTACAAGGAATGAACAAGTGAGGTGGCACCTGCCACCCAGCAGAGCTTCTGTGGCCAGGGGCCCCTCACAACTACCCAGCCCAGGTGAGCAATATAGGGTTTATTTCTGTGTGAAGTCCTGCCACACTTTCCCATCTTCCAGCCCCTCTCACCTGCGCCTCCGCGTGCAGCCATTTGGCCGCTCTTGAGCAATTCAGGGGTACAGATTAACTGAGAAGTGGTTATTCACATCCCCGAACCATCGTTTCACCAAGGAAAGAACAGCCCTTCAGGCACCAAGTCCACCGAGTTGACCCCGACCAGATTCAAGTGCCCCCACTCTGCACGTGCAGGACACGCCTGGGAGAGAGCAGGAACCCTGAACCTGATTCCACTCCTACTGTTCTAACAAGGAGGTCCCGGCTCCTCGGAAGGACTCAGGCCTCTACAGACCACGGGTCAAATGGAGCCCACTGTCTGTTTATGTACAGCCCACCAGTTAGGAATTCTTAACTGGTTGGGGGTGGGGGGAAATCAAAAGAAGAATAGTATTTTGTGTTATGCGGAAATGACATGAAATTCACATTTCAGTGTCCACGAACAAAGCTGAATCGGAACACGGTACATCTGTTCTCTCCGTGGTGCCCACAGCTGCTCTGGCCCCACAGCCGCAGGGCTGAGCGGCTGCCATGCAGACTCTGTGGTCCATAAAGCCGAGAAGATGCACTGTCTGGCCCTTTTCAGAGAAAGTTTGTCAACCCCCCAGCTAAGTGATGATGAAGGGAGTGTCCAGCATCCAGTCACTTGTAAACGAGCGTGGACAGTGCATGTCCTTCTGGGGCCACTTGTGACTTCAGAGGCCACTGGGAGGTCAAACAAAGCCACTCCATCCAGGAGGAAGAGGCCCCAGACAGGGGCAGCCAGAGGGACCAGCTACTGTGAGACCCAATCAACTCAGAAGCCAAGCTGCCAATGTTGGTGGGATGTGGGGGTCGCTCTGTGAACACAAACATCTAAACGACACCGATGAAGTTGGAAACAACAAAGGTTCCACAGCAGAGGAGGATGGCGGCCTCTGACAAGATGACAGCAGCGTGGACCACGTGGTGATGGGCTCAGGGCCTGGGCTAGCAATCCTGAGGACCCAGGGTGAGTCCCAGCTCTGTCCCTCTATACCTGTGAGAGTTTAGGGAGGACACGTAACCCCTGAGCCTCATTTTCCCCGCTGTCTACTCTGAAGGACTTTTGTAAGGAATAGAGAGAAAGTCTATGAAGCAGCCAGAACAAACTCCAACACAGAACACACGCAGAAAGTCGTAGTGGCTGCTGTTATTAGTCTATCTCATCTAATCTTCCAAGCAACATTGTGAGCCAAGTATTCTTATCTGTATTAACATCTTTTGAAATAGGCTCAGAGAGGTGAAGTCACCTGCCCAAGGCCACACAGCAAGAAGGCAGCAGAACTGGCTAGATCTGGGTCTTCTGACACCAGATCCACTCTACCCATGTATGTGCCTTAGGACTGTAATGAAAGAGCCATTCTACCCCTGTAGGGGCAGCAGGGGGCCCAGCTTCCTGGACGACGGGCAGTGGAGGGGCACTGGCCTCGGGCTTTGAAGAATGGGGCACACCTTGAGAGATGGCGCAGGGCCCTGCCCTCAAGGGAGAAGCGGGAAGTTGAAGGTGAGGAGGTGTAGGGCGTGGGGCAAATGGGGACAGCAGTGCCACGGGGCGAGCAGGCAGGCAGGTGGAGCTTCCAGCCCAGCAGCCACAATCAAGGCCAGAGTGACTGCAGTGTGGATCACTGTCCAGCAACCCAGCTGGGTCAGGCCTGAGTGGGCAGAGGGTGGTGGCACAGTCCCAGGTCAGGAGCCCTGGCTCTGGGCTCAGATGCCCTGGTTCAGAATCCTGGTTGCCACTCCTCAGCTGTGCGACCTCGAGAAGGTCCCCGAACTTCTCTGGGCTTCAGTTTCCTCACCTGGGTAATCATGACCTGTGCTCACAGGGTGGTTGTGACCCTTAAGTGAGATGATACAGGAAAGGTGCTTAGAATTGAACCTGGCCCATGGTCAGTGCTCACCAACTCTCTGTTAACACTGCAGTCGAGGAGAGCGGCTTAAGTGATTTCAGTTACGGTTATTTACTAACTACATGACGAGTCCCGGTCTGTGCCAGGCAGGCACGGTGCTGTGTCGAGGGCTCAGCATCCCCCTTACCCCATGGCATCAAGCCATCAGCCTGCAAGGAACCGCCCCGATCATCCTAACCCTGACGACACGACAGGGCAGCATGAAGCAGACGCTCCAGGTACATCCCGACGAACAATGTCCCCGACAGGCAGGTCATGACTGTCGGGGACCCAGGCTCCCCCGGGGGAAACAAAGTAAGGCGAGGTCTCCTGGAGGAGGACGAGGGTTCTAACTTTTACCTGGGGGAGGAGCTGAGGAGGAACGACAAAGAGGAGGGCTGCCACCACTCGGCAAACTCACGGGGCGGCGGCCTGAGCGTCAGGACTCCCTCACCCCGACAAGTACATCTTTTCCTCATTACTCAGCTCTTAACGGGGATGACAGCCGGGATTAAACAGTAAGTCATCTCCAGCCCCATTACGGCCCTGGCAAGATGGCTCCAAATTAAATCTAACAGTCAATGAAATCGTCAATATTTAATTTACTCATTGCAGGTGGCAATTCAGTCCTTGTGACGCTATTGTTTAATGGCAGAAATACTGGGATTTATCATGCATTACAGGACTCGGAACTGCTGGGCCTTCTCCACGAGGCAGCCGCTGCCCAGGCGAGGGGGGAGGTGGAGACCTCGGGGGACCTCCACGCGCTGCTCAGGGGGCACCGAGGCCGAGGGGAGCTTGACCCTGGGGCCGCTGCTGGGCCCACCCAGGGCAGTGGTCCCCATTTTTGGAATCCACTTGGCCCTCTCTGGAAACAGGAAACTTAGGAAGAAATAAGGGATAGGTGGTCCTGTCAAGCAGTGGGCTCCCCCTCCTGATCCTGACCTCCCTCACCTGGTCTCACAGGGAGCTGGGACAGGGGAACAGCTGCATCCAGGTGCTTCAGAGCATTCAAGGCATCGCCCCACGCCCTCCTTCCGCTGGCGGGAGCTGTAAATGGTGGCTGCTTCCCCAGCGGCGGTCCCACAGCCACGGCTAACTGAGCATGCCCTACACATTCCTCATATCCTTCCAACCTTGCTCCCTGCCGGGGCTTCCCGCAAAGGTGCCCCCCCTAACGCCCACCACCAAGGATGCTTCTCGTCGACTCATAGCCACTGCCTGGCCCAGCTCTTCCGCAGAGGGACCACCGTTTCCACACGCCAGGTTGGGAACATGGCCAAGCAGGATTCAAGGCCTTTCGTGGGTCACGCCCCGGACTGCGTACTTTACAAGAATGAACTCTCTTTGAAAAGTTTTTTCTCTCCTGATTGTTTGCATGAAAAACCTTATACAGGCACAAAAGCAAATTCACGCAGCCGCTGTTCAGCCTGTGTGCAAGGGCTGGTGTGTCAGGTCCGTGGGCTGTGTGGCTGCTCATCCTCTCCAGCCAGCAGGGGGAGTTTTAAATTAATTTTAATTCATATTTAAATAATGCATATGCATAATCAACAGTCAACCCTCCCTCTCTCACACTTTTTTCTGCCCCAAGCTTTCATCAGCTTGGTTTTCTAAGATCCTCTTGCTAATTTTTCCTAAATTCCCTGCTGGAATTACAAAACTCTTTTCTGTCCAAACACTCAGGTGCCAGTTCCTTCTTTTCTTTCTGGAAGCTTCCTTCTCCTGCTCCAACCCAAAGAGGTTTCTCTTGATGCTCCCAGGCCCCTCTCCTGCATTTAGATCCCCTGTTTTTCTGGATTTAATGCCTTTATTTGGGTGGAGAACCTCACCCAGCAGCTTTCTGAGAAAGGCAACGTGCGACACTTCCACGGCCTTGCGTGTCTGGAAGCAGAATTCTAGTTTGGAGATTGCTATCCCTCAGCATCTTGAGCACATGGTCCCGCTGGCTTCTGGCTTCTGGGGCTGCTGCTGAGTCACCTCCTGCCTTCCTGATTCCAGCCACTGACTGCTCTCTGCTCCCCCAACTCAACCCTGTGTCCTGGAAGTTCATGGTGACGCCATGCAGTGTGGACCCCAGTTGTGCTAAGAACTCTGAGGGCCTTTTCAATCTGGAAACCTGTGCCCGTCAATTACAGAGAACGTTTGTATTTCTTTGGTCTTGTTTTGTCACTTTCCCCATTTTACCTGGAAGTCCTCTTGTTACACAGAGATCCTCCGATTTTCTTCATTTCTCTTATCCATTCTCATCCATGGATCACTTTATTGTACTTTATGAGACATGTCCCAACCCTCAGCTGATTATTTAATGCCACTGGCATCTATTTTATTTCCCATGGTCCTTGCTGGTCTGTGGCTGTTGCTCCCTTTAGCCCCTGCTCTGTCTCATGGATGCTGTACATTGCCCGATTTCTTGGAGCATTTATTTAGATGGAAGGTTTTTGGAAGCTTCTCCTGCTTCCTTCATGGCCTCCTCATCGCCTGTCTGTCCTGGTCCCTTCCTTCCTAGATGCTCTCCTGAATGTCCGGTGATTGTTATCCGCTCCCATTTCAGGACAGGCACTCAATAGCCTTCTGGAGGGTTGCACTGGGTCATCAAAGTCTTCCACAAAGAAGTGACAGCCTTCCGTCCTGACCCACCCTCTCATGCTCCCCCTTTGAACTTCGGGCTTCAACTACGAAGTTCTCACAGTTTCTGGGCCTTTGCTCTCGCCATCCCTCCTCTAACTGGTCCAGATGAAGAATACTGCCCCCATGCCCCCCGAGGCTCATCAGAGACACACAGGCGAGTGGCCCAGGGGCTCTGAAGGGTGTCTGTGCTGGGGCAGTGGGGCATCACTGAGGGAAGCCAGCGACTCCTAAGGGAAGGGAGAGCCAGAGAGTCCTCACGAAGAGCTGAGAATCGAAAAATGAGTGGATTGTAGATGGGTGAACAGGACGGAAAGACATTCCAGGAGAGGAAACGGCTAAGCAGAGTCATGGCTCGCTTAGACCCAGGGACACAGTCTGAGAGACGCATCGATAGGCGATTTCGTCGCTGTGAAATCATAGAGTGAACTTACACAAACCTAGATGGTACAGCCTGCTACACACCCAGGCTATGTGGGACTAATCTTAGGGACCACCATCATATATGCCGCCTGTCGTTGACTGAAATGTCGTTATGCGACACATGGAGTATAAGACCAGTGGTAGGAGAGAGGCCGATGTGTTCAGGGAGACACAGGGGTCTAACTGGAGCAAAGGGAGGGGTGGTGAGCCAAATACAAGGCAGAAGTAAGCCAGGCCAGCTCCCCGAGAGTCCTGGGGGCCCCGGAGGGTCAGGGGCAGGGCAGCGGATGGCCAGTTTGCATTTCAGAGCGCCCCCTCCCGTGCGCTCAGGCCTCACACACCTCTCTCCATGTGCAAACCTCTCGCTCCCTGAAACCCGCGTTTCAAGGGCTCTTACTCATCCCTGTGCACCCACTGCCTGGCACACGGCCTGGCATACAGTAAGTGCTCAATAAGCACCCGCCCTAGGGAACAACCATCAGAGAAACCCCTGAATGCTGCGTCCTCCACGAGCCAAGGGACCCACTTCCCGGATCCATTTTTCCATTTCCTGCTGATTATTCCCCGTTGACCACAGCTACCCAAGATCAGAGCCAAATGTTGGCTTTAAAAGAGAACGTCAAGACGTCTTTTTTTCCCTCATTGCCTTAAAAATTGGAAAATCTCCAGATAGCAGGATGCCATGCTGGCAGCACCATGCAGACATGGCCCGCCTTCCTGCCCCTCCAGGCCCAAGGCCACCCCCTCTCCACGTCTTCCCCATCTCTCCTCTGCAGTGGAAGTCACTTCCGGCTCCTCCACGCCTCTGGCCCGTATCAGGACCGCACCCTGCACTGCCTGGAGCTGCTGGCTCTTTGCAAGGTCTGGTTTCCCCATGAGCTGTGTGACGGTTAATCTGTGTGTCAACTCGACAGGGCCCAGGGGCGCCCAGACATTTGCCAAGCATTATTCTGGATGAGCTTGAGAGGGTGTTTCCGGATGAGATTAACATTGGGATCGGCAGCCTGAGTAAAGCAGACGGCCCTCCCCATTGTGGGTGGGTCCCATCCAAACAGGTGAAGGCCTCAACTGTTTGAGGACCCAAAGCATCAGCCCCAGAGGGTTTTAAAGATTAATGCTGTGAACACACGTGTGACCTGCCTTCACTCAGATCACTGAATCCCTCGTAATGGAGACGAGCCCGGCAGACCGAGGGCACTCAGAAGTTCTTCTTCCAAAGGGCACAGGCGCCAGAGCAAGCCGGCCTGTCCAGCTGTGTGTGGGGGCCCTGCAGGCCTCGGCTGCCCCTCAGGACAAGGGGCCAGTGAGAATGTGTGTCTCATGGGGCTCCTGGGAAGAGCAAGTGAAGGCGGGTCTGCCTGTGCGTAGGGCAGTGGGGACGGGAACAAACACACGGCTCCATGTTATTAATAATGAACACTGACTAATATAGCTATTGATCCAGGCCCCAGCCCTCTGCCCTCCCAGCAGGGAGGTTTACCATCGTCCTCACAACACAGAGCCCCAGAGACACACTCGACAGTCCCGTCACTCTTCCCACTGAGAGCCCAGCCCTGAGAGGGGGCGGGACCTCGTGTGGTCCACCTCTGGTCCCCATTCACCGCCCACCCCCCTCGGCCCTCAGCAGCCCCCATGGCCGCCTGGACCCAACCCTCCCACTAGGAGTCCAGGCCTGAGCACTGGGCAGCCCCTCTGCACCCCCGACCTGCAGCAGTAAGACAACGGCCCCCACCCCGCCGGAGAGTCTCACTCACCGTGGCTCGGTGTTTAAACGATCCCGATTATGCTAATTCAGCCTCAGTGATTAATAACTACATTTTAAAAGGAGATGCCTCCCAGGGTGAGATCTTCAGGCGAAAGTTCTCGCCTGCAGCAAACGTTCTAATGTGACTTTAGACAAGAAACAGGTCTCCTCGACGTACTGATTTATTTACTTGGGAGGTGGGGGGTAAAAACCTCTTTTTCTGTCGCCGGGTCTGGGCCTGGGTCACTCACAGCCCAGATGAGAGCCCCACCCCCGGGCCTTCTGGAGATTCAAGCTAAACACTGGGCTTGAGGCTGCCTCTCCGGAGCGCTCTCAGAGCCGAGTGTGTCACCCAGACCTGCTCTCACTGCTTTCCGCTGTGTGAGCCTGGGCAAGCACCTTAACCTCTCTGATCCTTAGGTTCCCGTGCCTACACTGGAGATGAACAGGTCAGGGGGGCTCCTTACCGCCCTCTCTCCCCTGTGGCGTGCCGGTCTCCCAGCAGGGCTGCCTGCACGTGGTGTGGATGCCTCAGTTACTCTGGTCTCAGCCTTGGACTCCGCCCGGCCTGAACCAGCAGCCTGGAGCTGGGCTTCGCTGGACATCCACCTGGGCGGCCCGTCCAGAGCAGCTCTGGGCAGGGCTTTCTAAGCTCTGAATCCAGCAGCCTTCAGTCCAGCCTCGGGCTCACCTATTTGCACACAGCTGGCCACACTCCCCCTCCCTCCAGACCCGCCTCCCCCTCCCTTTGGGGTCTGTGGCCTGGCACCACACCCTGGACAATGCATCCTCCCCATGTCTCCCCACTCCCCGCCACTCTAGCCACTTCCATCTGGGTCTCCAGCCCAGGCCCCCTGCCTTCTGGGCATGGGGAGGCAAACAGGCCATTCAGCCGTCAAATGCCCCAATCAGAGCTCTTCCCCTATTCCAGCCAGAAGCTCGGCCCTCCCCGCCCCCCCTCCTCACCTCACAGGCCCGCCTCTCCAGCTTCCTCTGTTCCCTACGCCCTCGCCCTGCTCCCCTCGGCCCCACTGGCTCCCCATCACCCCAGCTTTCAGCCTGCTGATTCCCATCGACCGTCAAGATGCAACAGTGTCTCCTCCTCCCGACCCCTTTCCACTGTGGGGCTCCCCTCCATCCCCAACACACTGTTGGCCAGTCGGGCGCCTCCCCCCTCCAGACAAAGCAGGCAGGGTATCTGTGAGGGTCTGGCCACACAGGGGAACAGAGGACGCTTTGGAGGCATTGTCCAGGCTCTGCTGGGCCCTGGGACAGTGTGGCCTCAGCCAGCCTTCAGAGGCAGCCCCTCTGCCCCAACGCCCTGCTCAGCTCGGACACAGTCCTGTGGGGGCTGAAAGCCACACTGCCCACTGGCCAAGAAGTCAACAGGAGCCATGGCCAGATGCCAGGCAACAGGGTGGATGAGCCCAACCCAGCAGCCTGGGTGTGAGCACCAGCCACGAACCCACAGGGGCCCTGAGCGGAACACCGAGGGACCCTCCCACCCCCACCCCCAGCTCCCCGCCCCCTCCACACATCGCATCCTCCCTGCAGAAGAGAGAGCCCGTCCAGAAATCTAACTTCCACGGGCCTCAATGCCCCGTGCCCACTCACCCACCATGGAAGGCAGGCTGTGCCTTCACGTGGAGCAAGGTGATGCGGGAAGGCAGGGGGCAGGGCTGGGGTGACTCCAGAGACAACTTCACATGTCCCTCGTGCTGTCCCTTCAGCCTGGAAAGCCCTGTCCTCGTGGTAGCCATCCATCAAAAACCCAACTCACCTCCCTGCCGAAGCCCGCCAGACACCCAGGCCTCCCCACGTCCCCACCTGCTGAGGGCAGGAGCCCCTGCCACCCCCTGCTGCCTTCGGGGCCACCTCAACAGACAGGACAGGGACAGGCAACCGACGCAGGACGAGGGCTCAGCGGGCCCAGCGACCTGCCAGCCAAATAAGCGCGTTTGCAGAAAGATGACGTGCAAAGTGCAAGTCCTCGAATCTGACCCCAGCCCCCCTGTCACAGCCTGCATGCGGGAGGGTGCCCATCCCAGGGCCCAGGAGCCCCATTGCCTGCTGTCCAGCACAAGCACAGACACCAAGCCAGGGAGAAGCCTGGCCTCTGCGAGAGGCGGCTGCTGCCTCAGGGCAGGGCGGAGAGAGGAGGCAGGCCCACCCACCGGCCTGCACCCACAGCTCTGGGTCATGCCTGTGTCCATGAGGGAAGTGATGGCCTAGGGACTGAAGGCAGAGGAGAGAAGGGCCCAGCCACTGTCCTCAGGGAGTCCCCGGGCGGGGGGGGGGGGGACAACAGGGACAAGGCCAGGTCGCGGGTATGAAGGAGACCAACTCTGAGCCTGGATCCCTCCATCCTGCCCCCTCGGGGGTGTCGAGCACTCAAGCTGAGGACAGTATGAGGCAAGCAGCCAACCCTGTCAGCCTCCGCGTGACAGTCAAGGCCCAGGCACAGGGGCAGTGGCACCCCCTGCCGTAACCACGAGCAAAGTTGTAAAGGCCACATAAAACGATGACTGGGGACCACTTTGAACCTGGGAGGCACACATGGCCGGGTGGGAAGGATGGCTTTGCTGCACGGCCAGGGCGTGGGCCCTCTCTCAGATAGTGCCTTGTGAAGCAAGGCCAGAATCTCCTTCTTAACAGCCCCGCAGGGCTCCAGCTGTGCCCCCCCGCCCCCCAGCACATCACAGTACTCCCGTGCGCACACGGAGGAAAATACAAAAGCAGAGCTGACCGTGTCCTAGAGCCTTCACAAGAAAACGTGAGCCCTGTGCTTCCCCAAGGAGGCCACGCGAGCTGAATCGGGGACTTGTTCTGGCCACCGAATCCTGCGACGGGAGTGTCCCCTTGCTCAGGGGTGGCCATCACCAGGCCCTGCACAGGCCCCAGCAGCTCAGGCCACCCCCAAGAGCAGCAAAGTTGCCAGCTCCTGAATCCCTTTTACTTAATTTTAATTTTTTAAAATAAACTTTTATTTTGAGAATAGTTTTAGATTTACAGAAAAGCTGCCAAGACAGTAGAGAGTGCCCATATGCCCCAGACCCCGTTTCCCCACCGTTCACATCTCACATCAACATTCTACATGTCTCAACCAAGGAACCAATATGGACACACTATCCTTGATACGTTGTTAACTCAAGTCCCCGTTCTATTCAGATTTCCTTAATTTTCACCTGAGGCCCTTATTCTGGTCCAGGACCCCGTCCAGGATCCCACATGGCATCTAGTCGTCACGTCTCCTTAGGCTCCCCAGGGCTGTGACCGTTTCTCAGACTTTCCTTGTTTTTGATGATCTTGACCGTCCTTCAACTGGGATGTGTCTGACGTTTTATTAGGGGTAGTCTGGGGCCATGGGTCTGGGAGGAAGACCACCGAGGGGAGGAGCCCTCCTCGTCACATCCCATCAGGGCAGGTGCTGTCACCATGACTGATCCCTCTGGTGTTGACCCTGGTCACCCGGCTGAGGTGTCTGCCAAGCTTCTCCACTGTCAACTTACTCCGTTCCCCGTCCACACTGCCCTCTTGGAGAGGACGTCACACGCACAGCCCACGCTGAAGCAGTGGGAGGAACACCCAGCTCCTCGAGGGCGCAGTGTGGACATAATTTATCTAGAATTCTTCTGCCTGGGAGACGTGTCTCTTCTCCCTGATTTATTTACTTAATCACGAATTTATATCAGCATGGACTGATCGATATTATTTTATCCCTGGGGTTAAACTCCAATACCATGTTTTGTTGCTCCAATGGCCCCAGTGTGACCATGGGCACTCTCGGGCTCGGCTCCTGGGTCCCTCTGACATATTCCTAGTGCGGTGACTTTTGCTTATCTGTTTGTTACTTTCTGGCACTACAAGATGCTCAGCTCCGGGACCCCTTTTTCCCGTCGCCCTGAAGGACACGGACACTTCCTGTGGCCGAGTCACCCCTGGCTTCACGGGGCCAACGGACAGAGCATCACAGCAACGTGGTCTCCACACAGTGGGTGTGTGGCCTGGCCCGGCTCATGTCAGTTGGCGGGAGTGTGTTTCCCACTCGGGTCCCCAGGAACCTGCAGACGCCCGAAGGACCCGACACAGCTCCGACTGACTCCAGAACTTCCGGTGCCTTCAGGCCTCGCCTTGGGTGGCTTTGTCCTCCCCACACTGTCCTGCACCTTGGAGAATGGAGGCCAGCCTCCAGGAGCCACCATGCGCCCAGCAGACACTGTCCTCTGGGTCACTGCATGCCCCAACTCGAGTCTGTGCTGACCCTTCCCACACAGTGCTGGGTGTGTGGCTTCGCTGGGCAGAGGGCTCACTAAAGGTGTGCTCCATCTTACACCTCACGCCCCAGCTGGTCCAGCACAGAGCTGGGCGTGCAACAGGTGCCCACAGCTGCTGCCAAGCCAACAAGGAAGCAAGCTCAGAGGCTCAGCAGTTCGGCACTGGACTCCCCGGGGCAGGGCGGGTCGGGGAGAGGAAGGGGTCATGTGGGCTCACGATGGGGCTACCCACACTGTGGGCCCTGAGCGCTTCAGAGTGAGCGACGATGCCACGTGTGTTCAGATCCACGCGCTCCTCTAATGGATGACACGGCTGGGTCTTGGGGGAGCCCTCACAGCAGAAAACGTTAATGAGAGATAAAGGCTCAGCTTTGAAATTCAAATTCCTTTGCATTCCTCATCAACTTCTTCCAGACGACTATGATTCAGATTGGGTTTTCCAGACCCAACCGCTTTGATGCTGTTAATGAAAATATGAAAGGTGATTAAGGAGAACTCTTTCTTTTTTTTTTTTACTTTGGGAAAATGTATAATGAGTCACGGATTTGGGCATTTTCACCATTTTGTTAAGGGAGGGGAACCTTGAAAAGCCAAAGAAGTCTGGAACCCCGTCTTGGCTGAGAGGACTTCCCGAGTGGACGGAGGAAGCTGGCAGTGGCCCACACTGTTGAGTCCAAACTCCTCCGCATGGTCAGCTCAGGGGTGATCCAGGCAAAACCGGGTACAGAGTTTGCACTTGCAAATCCTCACTCAGTCAATCAACAAACATGGAAGGAGCACTTCCTGCATGCCTGGCCCTGGTGGGGCTGACCTTCTCCTGGGACTGACGTGATTCTGGCCCTTTCCCCTCCCCAAAGCAGTGTGCACTGGAGCTGTGTGTGCTTGCTCCCCCAGACAGGGAGCTCCTTCCATAGCACGGACTGTGCTCTTTGCTGCCAGATGACTCAGGCCCTGGCACAGGCCTGGTAACTCGGAGCCAAGGGAGAGGAGGCAGGGGGCTTCCCGGGAGACAGGTGGCTACAGAGAATCACAGCTTACCACGAGCAGAAGCCGCTAGAACCAGGAACTGGTAGCAACACTTAACCGAGAACTTCAACAAACTGCTGAGGGCTGAGTGTAGACAGCTTGAGAGTTAAAACTCCCAGGGGCCCAATCTAAGGGGGGGCCCATACTTCTGTGGGTGTTACCTCCAGGAACCCCATCAAGTTCTCACAATGAAGACTGGAGAAAACCCCTCTGGTGCGTGGCCGAGGGGAAGGGGAAAGGAATCATTTTGAAATACAACTAACATATTGAGCACCTACTGTTTTCCCAGCTTTGGCAAGGCACTGTGGGAAGTGAGAGGGGCACCATGGCAGGGGACTATGGGCCCCTGCGCCCAGAGTTGTGTAACCAGCTGAAGAAGACCAAGCCCAGCCCTGTGAAGTCACGGAAGACTTCTCGGAGGAGGAGTTTTCAAGACAGCTCTTACAGGATTAGCAGGAACAAGCCAGAAGAGGCAGGAAAGGATACACAGGCGGAATTATCAGAAGCCATCCTAGGTGCAAGTTTCAGACACTGATGGGCTATCCAAGTTTGGAGCTGGGGGCGGGGGTTGTGTCTCTAGACCCCTGGACTAGGTTGACCTCTCCGCCTTGCTCAGAAGCACTACAAGCTTTGGGGCCACAGCAGTTATGACAACAGACAGGAGTGAAACATCAGTTCCATTCTTGGCCCTGGAGTGTTGGCGTGAGATGCTATAAACACACGTGTGTAAGGACATAGGGGTCTGCACAGACATGCCCCGAGGTGACCCAGGCTTGTATTTTCACCTACACACCCGAGGGTGCTGGTGCTACACAGCACTGAGTCCTTCATCCATGCAACTTACGTGGCGTTTTAATGCCAGACACACGCACTGTGCCTCCAGCTGGTCACCAGCACACCAGCTCTCACAGATGTGGCCTGACGCTGAGTGACGTACGTCAGATCAAGTCAGAGACGGAGGAGAAAGACAGCCCTTCAAACAGCAGGTCACCTTCCACCCACGCTGGGTTTACAGTTCAAATCAGAGCTGCCGAGTGCAAACATGATTTAGATTTCACAAGACCAGGGTGGTACATGGAGATGAAGATGCCAACCAATTTGTTTCAATCAATGGTGTAACACTGTGTTACTGAGAGTTTAGATAATATAATACTGCTCACTACCCAACCGGTGAATAAATAAGTCAAAAAGAAATGTGAGTTAGCAAGTGGGTGTTGTGGTTAGAAGCACATGCCCTAGAATTTAAAGCCGAGAGACTCCTCGGTCCTCAGTCTTTGCCTTTCCTCCAGCTCTCCTGGACGATGACTCCCACCTTCGCCTCTCTCCTCAAGCCTCCTCCACCTGCTCTCTCACCCAAGGGCTTGCTTCTCATTTTACTGAGAAAAGAGAGCTGAGAACCTTCTAGAAGCCACCCCCGCCACCATCCCTCTACTCCCTCACATGCATCAAGTCATCTTCTCTCCAGGGACTGAGGGTCAAGGGTCCAAGCTCCTGGCTGACACACCTCTGCCCCCTCCACCTGCCTCACCACTGGGACAAGCCTGAGGCGATGCTGGCACATCCCTGGCCTTGCTCCTCCTCCGACCACCTGAGGCTGGTCCTGAGCAGGAAGTGCAGGTGGCAGATGGGCAGGTGCTGCGCAGAGCCACAGGGGGCTCCTGTCCCCTCGCCCCTTACGCCAGCTAGCCTAGAAAGTGTGCGAAGAGCTGGCGACACTGGTCACCACTCACGGCATCCCTCACATGTCACATGGATCCAACAGGCAGGACTGACCTGCCCCTTCCTGCCATGACCTGCCCACCCCTGCCCCCTTGACCACCCTTTCAGCCAGACACTTCACAGAGAGACACGTGCGGGACCCACTTGTGTGTGTAAAGGAGCCCCTTCCCCTCCGATAGCCAGATGGGTTTTCAAACAGGACAACCATCTTCAGAGCAAGGAGCACATAATGTACCTTCCCTGCCTCATCTCCCCCTACAAGGAAAACAGGAGGAAACTGAGGCCCTAGGGCCCCAAGAGACTTGCCCAAGACCACACAGCTAAGAAGTGCAAGAGGCAGGATGCCCACCGAGGTCCCCAAAGTCATCCTTCTGCAAAGCTGCCCCACTCTGGCCCACCAGACTCCGGGGAAGAGGCCGCGCGGGCGCTCTCCGTGGTGCTGAACCGCCGCGGGCCCAGCCGCTCCTCCCGCCTTGCCCAGGAGAGGGCGCAAATCAGTTCGGCTTCATTTCCAGAATTCATCTTAGAAATACAACTTGAAAAGTGTGCCTTTACGTCACTCTAGGGGAAAAAAGCAAATTTACGACTTATGTTTCACAATTTACACCGCTGGTTTCATGCACTTTTGACTGTTCTGTCTTGTTTCCAAAAGTTACACAACTTTTTTCCTCTGGGAAGCTGGAGGTGCCCCATTCCTGGAGGTTGCATGGCCAAGGACAGCCCGGATCCTGCTCTATGGCCCAGCATCTCACTGTGGGTGTGAGGCAGGACGCCCCACACTCGCAGGTTCACTTTAAATATGTATATGTGTTTTTTAAGTACCAAACAGATATCAGAAACCATAAAATACGCGTAACACTTAAAGACTAACAATACCATCCGTGTACATAGTGCCCAGCTTAAGAAAGTGAGCTAAGCTTCGAAATACCCCTGGATGCCCTCCTCATTCCCTCCCACACACAGGTAACTACTATTTCATATTTATCCTTCTCTCACTTTTCTTTATAGTTTACCAAATATGTTTATCAAAAACTATACTGCTTTGTTTTGCATGTCCTTCAACTTTAGATAAATGGAATCATACCAAAGTATTCTTCTGCACGTTCTATCTGGACTCCAGCTCACGTTCCTCAGGCTCACGGCTTCCGCTGCCTGGCTCACCCCTTTCACAGCCGTATCGTGCATGCATGTACCTCTTTATCCACTTACCGTCAGTGGGGATCTCAGTTCTCACCATTTCGTTTGTTTTGTTTTGTTTTGGCTGTGGGAATGTGCAGGTCTCCTGCAACGCCTGTGTAAGCATTTCTCCAGAGTATACACCTAGAAGTGGGATTCTGGGGTCACAGGATATGTGTGTCTATCTTCAGCTTTACTAGATGACTCTGAGCTGTTTTCCAAATTCTCCAACTTCTGGCCCACAAGTGCTTCATAAGAGTTCTGGCTCTTACGGTCACCCACGTGCTCACCAGCCCTGAGTGCCAGGACTCAATTAGTTTACTCTGGTGAGAAGAAAATGCAATCTTGCTGTGGTTTTCATTGGCAGTTCCCTGACATGGGGAGGGCCAAGCCTCTCTTCACACGTTGATGGACTATTCTTTTCCTCTTCTAGGAAGGCCCGTCCCAACCTCCCATGCCCTGCCCTGGGAAGACACTGCACCACAGTTTCATTCTGAGGAACCAAAGCCACGTCCTTTGGGGGACTGGACGGGCCAGTGTTCTGTGTGGACTCTGCTTGGAGCCCCCGAGAGAAGCAGTCCCACCCACCCCAGGGTCCTCCCCTTGCAGGAGAGTGCATTTTTCCAGCTCACAGCTAAACATTTTCTTTGTCACCGCCCCCCCTGAGAAAAATAATCCCTTAAACTCTGATTGCACTTGGAGTTCAGAAAGCATTTCCTCAAGCTGTAGCCCCTTCCAGCTCCCTCAGACACCCCCACCAGGTGCCCCTGGACAGCTGCAAACTGACAGCCCCCTATGGGCAGAGCACATCTGTCTCTGCTGTACCTGCAGCGACTGGTCCAGGCCCGGCACAGATCTGGAGCCCAGAGGATCCTCCTGACCACCGGGGGGCTGTGGAGGACAACGAGGAGTTGCCATCTGAGGGCTGCCTCTCCAAGCAGCCCTGGCAGATGCTGCAGCTGAGGCCGAGTCCACCTGTGGAGCCACAGAACAGGCAGCCGCACTCCAGAGGGGCTGTGGTCTCTAACGGGCACGACAGCCAGGGGGTGGCACTCAGGGCAGGTGGGGCAGCGGGGCGGCCTCCTTCCAGCCATAAAGATGGCATACACTGCCCCCTTCACACACACTGCCCACTTCCTGCAGCCCCCGGAGGGCAGCCAAAGGCAGAAAGGACACATGGTGTCACTTCTGCCCACTGGTCTCTCCAGCCTCCTCCTCACTCTCGCCCAAAGGACAGGCTGCATCTCCTGGGCTTGGGTCCTCACTGTGCCCCAGGGCCTCTGCGGACGCGCTCGTCCCGTCCTCACCCTTCCGGTTCTTTCCCAGCTCAGAGCCAGACTCGGATTCCATGATCATCTCCACTTATTGGCTCGATTTTTCAGAAACTTTATCCCACTAAAGCCTCTGAGATGCACTCCGTCTATAGTGTTTCCAAAATATCTCAGCACTTTGCTTCTTTTTTTTTCAGCTGAGAGGAAATTCACATAACATCAAAATAACTATTTTAAAGTGAACAATTCAATGGCATTTAATACATTCACAAAGTTGGGCAACTGCCACCTCCATCAAGTTCCAAAACATCCTCATCACCCCATGAGAAGCACTCGGCTTCCTTCTGCAGGATGTGTGTGTGTCTGGTGCCCCCATCGGAAGACCGGGAACTCCTGGGGGACGGGAGAGGCTTGGGCGTCCCCCTTCCACCCCCCCCCCCACCCCCCGCCTTGCTCAAAGTCACTGACAACACACACTGAGATACACTAACTTGGTAAGATGTGGTCACGTCGTTCCTAGTGTCTACATCTAAGACAGCACCTGACAGTGTTACTGGGCATCCAGCAAGCATCTACAAACATAACCAAGGGCATCCTCGCTGCAGCCAGCTGGGCCTGGGACACAGGACAGGCCTGGTCTAGGCAAGAGAGCCCACAGTAAACCCGAGTGAACGGGGTTTCCAGGGCTGGGCTTTGATAAAGACTCGTAAGGAGATAAGCAGCATACAAAGGAATCCATTGCTGCTGCTGATGGTACCAAATCAGGGCAGCCTAGAAGATGCCAGCTCCCCAAAAGTCAGGCCCACTGCCCCCAGAGAACCACGAAGTCACTTTACACAACACAAGTGGGTCTGGCACATTGGTCTCTGTGAAGCGACTGGGCCAGAGTCCTACGTCCCCAGGAAGCAGAGTCCCTTCACAAGGGGAAAGTGCCCTCCCAGCCTAGCCAGGAGCAGGAGGCACATCTGTCACCCGCATTGCCACCCAGAGTCATCAGCACAGCTAATTACGGCTAATTGTAATACCGTTTCTGTCTCGCTGCTAATACATTCAGACTTGCTAATCAAATCAGACCATCCCGCCTTGCCGTGCTGCTTTCAAATAAACATTTCTGCAAAGTGAGGAATAAATAAGTAACTCCTAAGCTTTGTTTCCTCTTCTCTGCAGCCACCGTCCACGGAGACATAAGGGGGTGGGGGGCGAGTTGCCATTTATTTGTCTCTGGGACCAAAGGCATAGAAGGAATCTGATGAGGAACTGGCCTTTACTGTCCAAAGCTTCAAAGGCAGGGGGAGACAGAGGGTAAGAGATACCTGGGGACCAGGAGGGAGGGAGGGGGTGGGAAGGAGGCAAGAAACTGTCCTAACTGAGTCTGTACTGTTCCTGTGCCGTCTCCACTCTCTCGGCGACGCTATCTCCTGCAGTCCCTGGCTGAACTGGTGGCTCCTTCTAAGGTCCCCTGAGACCTGAGTTCCCCCTTCACTCAACAAGTTGGGGTGCCCTGAACTGTCCTCATACCTGGCTATGAGCTTGTTGAGGGCAGGGACGCTGTGCTGTTGGCTGTTTTCCCAGCCCCTGCCCAACGCCTGGCACACGGCATTGCTCAGGAACTCCCAGCTCAATGGACAAATGAAACAGCCTAACAGTTAAGTAAATGCTACTTTCCTGTCCGCAGATGAAGCAGCCAAAGTGCTAAGAGATGCTGAGCAACTGCCCAGCATTGGTGATCAGTAGAGAGCAGGACCTAAGGACGAGTCCCTGGTAGGTCTGGCCCTGCACCTGTGCCCCTTCAGAAAGTGGGGGAGCACTGGCCTCTCTGTGGCCCTACACAATAGCTACACAGAGATCAATGAGGAAATGTGAAGGCTACAGGGCACTCTGCTCAAGGACACAGCGGAGTGATTCTGAGAATCCTGGAATGGAAACTGACAAAAGGTTGACCGTGACTGCAACTTCATATAAACGCACCCGTTACTATAGCAATCCTGCGGAAGAATTTCCTCGCCTCTACACATCCTCTCTACTGCTGAGTAAGGGGCTTCTGTTACACTGGGGAGCAGGGGATCACAGAGCCGTGGCCCTTAGCGGGCTCCATCTGCCTCGGGAAACACCAACCCCAATCACCCTACCAGCCTGAGAGGACAGGAGTCCAGTGGGGCAGAAACAGTGCCAAGCTCGGGGTCGGGAAAGCCAGGTTCTCACCCCAGACTGCCAGGCTCAGCCCAGACTGAGTCACCTCCCCACCTTTGGCCCTAGTGTTTTCGTCCAGACGAGAGGAACTCTGAATGGCATTCTTGCCATCTCTGACTCCTGTCAAGCTTCCATTTATCTCATGGCAGAAGTGAGCGAATGAGTGAACGAATGAAATGAGACTGCAGCAACAGACACGCAGGTGAAGCCTTCCAAGGCTGGTGCAGGGCAGGGAGAGAGGGAGGAAGGAAGAGCGAGGATAAGCAGCGAGCGCTGACTCTCTGAACAGGCTCATCTTTGCCTTCACCTTCCAGGAACCCTGTGTGGCTGGCATGACTACACCCATTCCACAGACGAGGAACCTGAGGCTCGGAAGGTCATCCGATCACTCAGAGAGGATGCAGGGCTGCCAGCCAGGTCTGGACCATTCCAACCCCACCTTCTTCCCCCTCCTGCACGTGGCCAGACAGCTCAGCTGGTCCTCCAGCAAATTCTCCCCGCCTGGAATCTCGCAGACACTGCTTCTGCCCGAGCAACATCCACATGGCTCACACACATAACTAAAAAATGAGAGGCGCATTCCGCATCAAATGAGGCTGTCGATTTTAATTAATTTCAGACTTTGTGTGTTTCTGGCAATTATTTGTAACAAGGTTTACAGAGGGCATTTAAAATTAATTGTGATTTTTATACAGAAATCAATGCTTATTTTTTAAGTAGCTCATTAGGGGTGAGTATGTGTTACAGGAACAGCGGGTTCGACGTCAGGAAGGAGGCACCTGGGGCCGAGAGAAGCCGGCAAGGGAAGATGTCCATATGCGACGAGGAGATCAAAGCCAGCAGAGCTATGAAACGAAGCTCCAGGAGACAAAACAAAATCTGATTTGGATTGAGCAAAGGCAAAATCGGGGGGAATCTATTTAATAACCTAAAATGGGGACGAGAGCTGAGCTCCTCTGGCCTCTCAGCCCCGGCTGGTGGCGCTCAGGGAGGGCCAGCCATCCAGGCCACTTGGCTCCAGACGGGGGCTCACCGATTCAGGCAGAGGCTGCAGGGGCAACACATGAGTGTCAAAGGCCCCTGAGTGGAAACTGGAGCAAACACTGTGAGGAGGGGCCACCCACAGGCATCAGCAGACAAGCCTGGACGAGCTGGGACGTGGGGCCCAGCACCCAGGCCCACCCCTGAACACCGCACCAAAGGGCAGGTAAGGGGGCCCATTAGATTACCTTTTGCACTTTCTGTGTTTGTTTTTAAAGAAATATGTTTTAAAATTCAACTTAGAAAGACCAAAAGCTGATTAATAGAAATGTCTAAATACCAACGCCATGAAATATCAGTGAAAAGTCTCACATCACAGCCTACTGACACATGGTTAGCTCTCTTTCCTTTTACCCCTTTACATAAAGACACCGCATGATGAAAATCAACTGCAGTCCTGAGTTTTAATAATAAAACCACTAATATCTGCACAGGTCTTATGGCTTACAAAGATATTATTACTTCCATTTTGCACGTGAAGAAAATGAGGGGTTCAGGGAGTTTCCACGCCTCAGCAAAGTGTGCGAGGTAAGCAAGCTGAGGACCTGGAGCTGGGCCCCTCTTCTACGCCCCAACCTCCTCCATCTTTCCTTGAGGTTGGCAAGGCGTGACAACCATCGCCACCACCATCCTCACAAAAATCACCACCACCACCATCATCACCATAATCACCATCGTCACCACCATCAACTCCATCACCACCATCACCATCACCATTATCACCATCATCACCATCACCACCACCATCATCTCTATCACCACCACCATCACCATTATCACCATAATCACCATCATCACCATAATCACCATCGTCACCACCATCATCACCACCATCATTTCCATCACCACAATGATCACCATCATCATAATCACAAAAGAGGAGAAGATCCAAGAAAGGCAGAAGCCTGCGGTCCACATCTCTCCCTTTTGTCAGGTGGCCGGGGAAAGGGACATCCTCACACAGAGCCCTGGTTCTCACACTTCAGGTGCTCCAGAATCTTGCAGGGAGCATGTCACACACACTCCTGGGCCCAGTGGTGGAGCTTCTGGTTCCGCAAGTAAGAGGTGGCACGAGGCATCTGCCGGGAAATGGAGCTCCCGGGAGACTGAGATGCAGAAGGTCAAGGGGCAGGCTCAGGGGGGCCTGAGCGAAGGTCCAGTCAGGGCCTGAGTGTTTGCAAAGCCTGAAAACATTGTAGTTGAGAGTAAAGGGCTACCCAAGAGTTAAAAACATGTTAAGTAGGATAAGTAGCAATTATGTCAATGAAAGTACTTGACACGTATGTTTATTTGTATTTAAATCTTGCTCCATAACTTACCAATTACCCTTAGAGGGTGGCAGGATTGTTTATCTTGTTGTTCTTTTTCATCTAAAGTTTTAATTTTCAAGAACAATCATGTATTCTTTCCCATTCCTGTGATTTCCTTCCAGAACCTCAGCGTCATCCACTGGCAGCCGAGAGAACTGCAGGCTCAGACAGAGGAGGAACAGACAACCCCCAAGGAGCTGGCCTGGGGCTTTTCACACCTAGGAAGTGACAGCAAATGTCACAAGAATAGATGCAACGCAAGATCTACTTGCCCAGGAAGATGCCGTCTGAGCCGCACGGTCTTTCAAAGCAACGTCGGGCAACCTTCTGTGTTTTACGTCATCTTGTTATTCACTCTGTAGGGGGTCCCCAGAAGGGCATCCTAGGCACACAAGGGACTCTGTTTCTTGGGTGTCAACCTCAGTGACTTTAGAACTTTTAAAGCTTTTTGCTTCTTCTTTACACACACACACAAGAATCTTGTCTTCAGGGACACAGTGTAACAGCAAAAACATTTCCACATTTACAGTTTCTAAGGCACATCCATGCTCACTGTTCACCAATTAAAATGTAACTGTGTGCACCCAAGTGTCGGACACAGGTAACACCCCTCACTACCTCCGTTTTACTGAGGAGTCTGATCTGCCACAAAGTAGCGAAGCCATGACTGGCCAGCACCTGGGCTCTGTCTCTGCTTCCTCCGCTCCAGAGTGTGGGTAATACTTGCTCATAAGACGTGTTGCGATGGTAAGTAAGGTAACTTGGAAAAAAAACATACCGTAGGAAGGGGTCAATAACTGGGAGTTGCCATGGTGAACACTGATGTTACCATCATCATCATCATCACAATAATCCCCATCACCTTTATCATCACCAGCGTCATCACCATCACATTCTCACCACCATCACCAATATTACCGTCACCACCACCACCACCACCTTTATCACCAGGATCTTCATCAGTATCAACATCCTCACTATCACCTTTATCATCATCACCACCATCCTCACCAGCACCACCACCATCACCATCACTACCACCACTAGGATCCAAATCCAGACGAACCCAGAGGCGCCTTTCTTGAGGGTAAGAAGAGGATCTGGGCCTCAGGGGATGAGCAGGATCTTGTTAAAGAGAAAACGGCGATTAAGGCAGGAGAGCAGCCTGAGCAAAGGCTTGGTGACCCTCAGGCATTCAGGCCGTCCGGGGCTGACAGAGCTGTGATCCCTAGTACAGGAACAGGAAGTGGGGCCTGGAGCTTTTTGGTAGAGGATGGGGTCTGACAGCATGGGGCCCGGCTCAGACGGAGCTGGGCCTGAACCCTGGTTCTGCCCCTCACGCGTCCACATTCAGAGAGGCGGTTCCTCGTGTGCGACCTCACAACCAACCCTGTCTCCGAAGAGAGCCCCGGCCTCCGGCCTGTCACCTGAGCAAACAGTGAGGGTGACAGTGCGCCCCCAAGCTCTCCCTCGGTTCCCACTGAGTTCCTTGCAACAGACCAGGAGGTGCCTGGAAACAGTCGAACCCGAACCAAATCCTCACCTGTCCAATTCCTCGTTTCTTCCTCAAACAGCACATGCATGTGAGCGCTGAAACAGTGGTCGGCCCTTCCTGAGCGCATCTTGGCTCTGCCCTTGGGGGACTTTGTGAGCTCAGAGGGGAGGGGACATTGCGAGCACCAGAGCACCACACCAAGCAAGAGCAGGACTGCAGGCGGGATCCTCCTCCCTCAGCCGCGTGGGCTTCCTGGGGTCCCTGGGGGCTGGCACAGCCATGGGAGGGGAAGCTTTGCGGTCAAGAGACCTGGTGGGGATCTGAGCACTGCCACCTGGAAGCTGGGTGAATTGGGAAAGTTACTTGACCTCTCGGGGCCTCAGTTTCTTCATCTTTAAAGTGGGGATAACAGTGCCCCCTGGAGTCAAATGGATGCTTCTGGGATCCTGGTGCATCTCTCGTGCTGTGGGCCTTGGGCAGGTCACTCTACCGCTCAGCCTCCTCATGTGTAAAACGGGGAGAACCACATCGTAATGCTTCCCAGAGGGACCGGGCACTCTCTTAGCAGGGTCAAAATCACAAAAAGACTAGATGGGGAACCCGAGGTGGGCTCTTCCTTTGTGTCTTTGTGTCTTCAGGAGGCAGGAGCTGGCGGTGGGTAGGGCTCCCACCAAAGGAGGGAGGCTGCTCCAAACCCAGGCCAGGGCGCCCCAGGAGTGAGCCCCTCCGAGCAGTCTCAGGGCCGCCTGACCCACGCCCCGGCCAGCACTCTGGGAGTGGGAGGGACAGCAAGCCTGCAGCCCTCTTACAGGGTTGCCTTTCAGTCCTGCTCTGTCACCGGACAGCACTGACCAGGGCCGGCAGTGCCCAACACAGCGGCCGATGACCAAGCACGTCATTCCACTGAACCTGGGAACCGCCCCTCTGAACGTGGACGCGTGAGGGGCAGAGCCAGGGTTCAGGCCCAGCTGTGTGAGCCGGGCCCCACTGTCAGCCCCAATCCTCTACCGAAAAGCTCCAGGCCCCACTCTCTGTTCCTGCAACAGGGATCACGGCTCTGTCCCAAGGGTTATCAGGACCCCACACATGCGTGTAATCCAGCACCCAGTAGGTGCAAATTAAGTGGTAATGTGGTGGGGGGTGGGGAAGAGGAGGGGGTGGGTGGCCTGACCCCGACCCCATGGGCCTTCTCTCTGGACCCCCGCCCAGCTGCTCACTTGATCCCGGTCGCCCCATGCCCCACCCTCCAAGCCTGCAGGCCGGACTCCCCCCTCACAATTACCTTCTGAAGTAGACAGCAGAGTCTCATCCCCATTTTACAGATGCAGAAAATGACTCAGAAAGATCAAAGACTTACCCAGCAGGGCCCCAGGGACGGGACACAGATTCTGCTTCCTCAAGCTCAGTCCCATGGGGACACCCCCTGCCGGGCCTGCCACTCCCAGAGACACTGAGGACGACATGGTATCAAGGACAGGGAGGACCTGGGTGGACCGCAAACTCACAGACGAGTGTGGCATCCCCAGCCAGGGCTGGCAGCACACTGGGACTGCTGGCAGGGATCAGATGCCCAGGTGGGCTCGGGGTTCCGTCTCTGCTGGCAGCCAGTTTGATACACAGACAGTGCAGCAGCAACCTGGGCTCATATTTCAGCCCCAGAGCTAAGCCTTGGATGAGTAACTGTCCCGCTCTGAGCCTCAGTTTCCTCCCCTGTGAAATGGGGACAGGAGTAGGACTCAAAGCTATTGTCAGAAGTCTAGGCAGTGGGGGACCCAGCACACTCTCACCTGTCACCGGGAAGTGCTGGCTGGCTCCATCCTGCCACCCACAAGGGTCTCTGGCAGCCCAGAGACGATGTGGCTCCTGAGACTTAAACATGGACCTCAGCCTCCTGGTCAGCCAGGAGGACAGGCCACAGCTGCTGGGCAGCAATACCAAGACAACACACACACACACACACGGCAATTTGCAGTTTACAAATGTGCTTCCACATAAGGCATTTAATCCCCATCACAGGCCACAGAGGCAGGGTCCTTCACTATAGCCATTTTACAGATGCAAAGAATGAGGCAAGTGGAGATGAGCAACTTGTGCAAAGTTGTGAAGATCCTGGGAGGCGGCAGCCAGTAACTGTGGGCCTCGGCCTCCAGCCTAGAGGTTGCTCATCCCCCTGCAGGGCGAAGACAAGCTGCATGGGCCGCCCAGCAGGTGCACATCCCACTGACGGTCTGTTTGTTCTAAAGCATCCTCTCCCGGCTCCTGAATGAAAACAAACCAGGGTGAAACCATCGGCTGACTGGTTTTCAAAACTGCACAAGCAAATTAACATCAAACCCAATAAAGGAGGCACCCCAGATTTTCCGGGGTGGTCTTGATTTCAAATATCCAAACCAACTGCCGGGTTCGGAAAGTACGGCCGTCCTGCTCACAGCAGAGCACGGTTTCAGCAGCTCCTCTGTCCTGGCTCTTGGCAAGGAAGGGGCAGGAAGGCAGACGCTGACGGAGACTACAGCACGCCTGGCGCTGGGTTAGCATGGAGCGTGCGATCCCCAACCGCAACCTGAGGGAGGCGTGAGCAGCTTCAGTCGGCAGAGGCAGCAGGTTAGAATAGTCCCTCCAAAACTCATGTCCGCCCGAAAACTCGGAATGAGACCTTATTTGGAAATTGGGTCTTTGCAGATGTAATTAGTTGAGATCACACTGGATCAGCGTGGGCCCCAAATCCAATGACTGGGGTCCTTATAAGAAGAGAAGAGGAGACAGAGAGAGGGAAGACGTCCATGTGACGACAGAGGCAGTGACTGAAGTGATGCGGCCACAACCCAAGGAACGCCTGGGGCCACCAGAAGCTGGAAGAGGCAGGAAGGACCCTCCCCTGGAGGGAGCGAAGCCCTGTGACACCTTGATTTCAGACTTCCAGCCTCCAGAACACTGAGAGAGCAAATGTCTGTTGTTTTAAGGCACCCAGTTTGCAGTGACCTGTTAACAGCAGCCACGGGAAACTCATACAGCAGACAAGAGAGTTAAGGCTCAGAGAAGGCAAGTAACTGGCCGAGGTCCCTGGGCTCACCAGCAAAGAGCCAGGCTGGAAGGCCACCTCGGCCCAGTGCCCCAGCCCCCCTTCCTCTCCTGTGCCACCCTCCCCCACGTCCACTTCTAGAACACTCCCCCATCCCCACTTACAGGCTGCTGATTGCAATGAAAGATTTGCAAACGTCCCCACTTCCGCTGTATCCAAATTAGTGTCATTACAGAAGAGAAGTCCAGATAAAAATACCCAAACCCAGGGAGCGCCGGGGAGCGAAGCGGTACATGCACAAGGCAGCGCGCAGCTGCCACAGCGGCCGAAAGGATGGCAGCCCAGCTCAGGGCGGGCCGCCGTCTCTCAGGCCGGGGCCACGGCGCCCTCTGCACCCACAAGGCCCCCACTCCCAGGCCCGCGTTTGCCTTTTTCATCAACTAAACAAAACAGAAGGGACGCAAACACAGCCTTGGGAGAATGGGTCGGTACATCCCTCCAGCCATTCAGCGAAGAGCCAGAATGGGGGAGCTGGGGGATAGATTACCGCTGCGCGAGTCCAGCTGCACCAGGATGTAATAAAACGTGTTGCTAAGATACAAGTGCCAAAGAAGTTCATTAAAGGACACTTTAAACCAAGCTGCCAGACTCCTCTCCCTCCACGGCTGCTTATTTGGTACCGTCCCTCGTGTTTATAATTAGATCCGCGATGTGAGAGTGGCGGCCCCCATTCAGGCCCACTCAGCAGAACTCGTTAATAAAATAGCTTCAACGAGGCATCGACTTAGGCGGGGGCGGGGGGACTGTGGGACCGTTTTATTTACAGAAATATATTTGAGTTCCACTTAGTTATCCAAACGAGAGATGAAGGCTCTTGAAGAACCTTGTCGGCCCTCTAGCCGTGCAAGCAACTCCTTCTCGCTAAGAGGTGTAGAGGCCTCCAGGACGGCAGAACCGCCGAGGCCAGGGCTCACGGTCAGTCTTGGCTCAGAATCGCGGTGCTCGGGCTCTGACACTCGGGAGCTCTGTATCTGGTGCTTAGTATGGGGCACCACGCGACACAGTGAATGGGGGGCACGGAGGTGAAGGAGGCAGGAAATTACTAGATTACAACCCAGCGTGATGGAGCTGGGAAGGGGCGCGAGCCCGGAGGAGGGCCGCCAGTCCCTGTGGGCGAGGTCAGGGCGACTGCCTGTCCCATCTGGGCCTGGACGATGCAGAGGGAGGAGCCAGGTGTCAAGGGCACGGGGGAGGGACCCAGGAGGGGTGATCAGGGGAGGGGCACCAGAGGAGATGGGTGGGATCCAGCCTGCAGGAATGTTCCCGAGGCCAGCAGCACTTAGAAAAGGCCTTAATGCCCAGCCCACATGGAAACCTCAGGAGATTTCATGTGAGCATGGCTTTCTGGCTCCTCTTGAAAAGTCGAAGGAGCAAGGTGCCCAGGGCCCATGACATGTGACGACACGGGGGTGCTGGGCCTGCTGCCCCTGCTGTGGGGCAGGGTCTTTCCAGCGGGCCGGCCCTCAGCAGGACCACTCGCCGGCCCCACAGCATCGGAGTTTGCGATTCTGCATTAGTCAGAGCATCTCAGATTGAAATGAGGCAGCAAAGGATCCTTGACGGGTCTTAGCATTTCTGAACCACAGAATCTCAGGACAGGGAGACCCAGCCTGGTCTCCCATCCCACTGCACCTTCTCCTTTCGCTGATTAGGATGGTGTTTGGAGGGTGAAGGTCTCAGAACAACCAATTCCATCCCCAGACAGTTCTCTCCATCACAGAATTCCTCCAGACTTGGAGCTGACATCCATCTTCTGGTTAAAATTCTTCCAGCTTCTAGTTAAAATTCTGCCAAAATACATTATGGCCAGTCGGCAATTTAAAGGCACAGGTCAGTCATGATGGAGAAGGCAGCCCCCATCCCCTCCCACCAGCTCTCTGATCTCCTCCCTCTCATTCTCCTGTCACTCACTCTCTCCCAGCCACACTGGCCTCCACTGGAAACAGCAGGCACATCCTACCTCGGGGCCTTTGCACGGTCTGTTCCCTCTGCCTAAAACATTCTTCCGGCAGAGAGCCACAGGGCTCACTCTTCCAACTTCTGCAGGTCTTTGCTCCAACGGTGCCTTCTCAATGAGCCCCTTTGGACCACTCTATTTAAAACAGCCACCCACCCTACACACACCTCCCTTACCCTGCTCTACTTATTGCCAGAGCACTTGTCATCTAACCTCCGTAATTCATTTATTACGTTTCTCCTCGATGAGGTGTCTCCCCCTCTGAGACTGTGAGCATGTCTCCGGGGCCTATTCCATCCACCACTGTGTCCGCAGCGCCCAACACAGCGATGGCACAGGGAGGGCACACAGTAGGCATGTGCTGCACACCATTCTCTAACGAGTGGCGAATGCCTGGGCCCCCATGGCTGAGCGCCCTCTTCTGGACACACGTGAGCTGTCAACCCTGAGAATACACAACATGGCTTGAGACAGCAAGCTCTGCCTCCCGTTCCCTTCCAGACCCCTACGCTGGACATCCCAGGCCCCCCATGTCCCAGCTCCCGCTTTAAGGACTCGCTCCTTGCCACCTCCCCTGCAATGCACCCACTTCTGCCCCGTTCCCAGCACCTGCGACTGTAATAACAGCCAGGGCCCCTCTCATCTCTGTCCACAATGACACGGGTAACTGTTTTGTCACCTCTCCTGTCAAGCCCTTGGAGGGACCTTCTTAAGCACGTGTCCCCTGCACAGTGGCAGCTGGGAGAAGGACACTGGTGACGTGAGCGAAGGAAAGTCTGCATTCAGCGGGGCTGCCAATCTGCAGTTTAAGAAATAATTCTGGCGTTTATCTGTGGCGCATCCATCACCACCGGGACGCATTAATCACAGAGGAGAGCCCGTATCCTGATTACAGACAACGCTGCTCGTCACTCTGCGCCGCATCTCACATTAAAGCCTGGATCGCGGTCTCCAATATGTATATATTTTTAATTGCATTTTCAAGTTCATTTACATGTGCAGATTGGCTTTCCGCCTGAATGACATCAAAGAGAAACACAGCTCCCCCTCTTCCTCTCTCCCCTGCCCCACGTCTGCCTTCTTCCCTCTCCTGGGGCAAAGAGACTCTCCCCAAATTGACGGCCGCATCACCCACGGACAGCCTGCTGCCATCCCCCAGGAAGGCCCCAGGGGAGCCCCCATCTGCCGTGTCAAGTAACTTTCTGCTGCCTCTACTCAAGAGAGCAAAAAGAAGCCACTATTTTTCCAGAGATGGGTGCACCCACAGTACCATCTCTCAGCCCCTTTTCTATTTTTGGGATCGACTCTCCCGTCACAAGCTCACAGCCAACCTCTACTCCGATGGGAGACTCTGAAAGCAGAAACGTGCACGCTGGGCTGGGTGACAGAGGCACTCCTCTGAACCCTCCTTCTGAACTTGACCTGCACCTGGAGATCCACTGTCAACGTGATTCAGTGAGTTTTACAAAACGCACTGTTCCGGAATGTCCCGTGCCCTGCCAGAGCCGCCTGTCCCTCAGCTGCTCTGAAAGTCTAACACCCGTTCTGAAAACCACTAGGGTGTCTGCCCCAGGGTCCTCTCTTGGTGGCCCTTTTGTCACGGGACATCGGTGCAGGACCCCAGCACGTCTCACACAGGGGACACCCTCTTGGGCAAGCAGCTTACGAAAGAAAACCCCAGTGAACAGAATTTAACTGATTAAACAAAAACAACCGTCTGTGTGACTGTGGTGTGGTGGTCAGGGAGACCAGGATCCCCGGGGTTACTTCTGGTTTCTGGGTGCCACCCCTACCCCCCACCCACGCCCTGAGCTTCCCATGCGTAAGACCGGGGCCTGGCCGAGGCGCCCTGGCTCTCGCGTCCTGTGCTGAAGCCATCAGGCTGAGTCCGGGGCACACGTGCTCTCCATTTCCACTGAATGCCAAGTTTAGGGCCCAATCCCAGCTGTAGACACAAGTTTATGGTGACGAAAAGCAACCCACAGGTTTCTATCCCAAGAAAAAGCCACACTTGCCTGTCGACTTCTCCACAGCAATAACATCCAGCGGGAACCAACAGCTTTCTCCTTCTCACGTTGTTGTTAACTAAAGTAATTAAGGGAACATCGGTACAGCTCCCCTTGGATTCACCCACCCTGCTGCACGTTGGGAATCCTGCCCGGCACTTGGGACAGTTGTCAGTGCCATCGAGTGGATTCCGACTCCTAGCGACCTGTGTGGACAGCAGAGCAGAGCCCTGCCTGGTCTTTCTGTGCCACCCTCTCATCCTCTGGGGTTGTTTCAGACGATGCTCCACTGCTGTTCACAGGGTTTTCATGGCCAATCTTTTCAGAAGTGAGTGGCCAGGTCCTTCTTCCTGGTCTGTCCTAGTCTGGAAGCTCCGCTGGAACCTGTCCACCACAGGAGACCCTGCTGGTATTGGAAATCCTGGTGGCAGAGCTTTCAGCCTCACAGCAAAACACAGCCACCACAGTGTGACAACCAACAGACGGTGGTGTGGTTCCCTGGGCGGGACACAAACCTGGGTCGTAGCGTTGAGAACACCGAATCTTAACCACCAGACTGCCAACTTGGGGCAAGCGTCCTCATTACTCCTCAGGACAACCTTGCCGGGGAGGCGGCATTAACCTGCTTTCAGAGAAGGACCCAGCCAACCTGCCCTCCAGTCTTCTCTGGGGGCTCAAGAGCCACGGCAGCCGAGACAAAAAATCAAAACCCCCCATGGATGTACTTATGTCCGCTGTGTTTTAATAAGATCAACACAGGTGCCAAGCAAAACAAACAATAATAATAACATATACACATATATGGAAAGCGAGGCCCACCCGAGCCTGCCCGGGCTGCCACGGGGGGGCAGGCAGAGGTCGTAACGTCAAGGAAGCTGCATCAGCAGTTTCTCACACACTGAAACTGCTGCCACCGAACAATAAGTAACTGCCAACAAAAAAAAGTCTTAAGGAGGCACATTTGTTCCTTTGGAGAACAGAGGCCATTTCCAAATGAGAAGATGCCTCCGCCTTCAAGTGTACAATGAGAACAGTAATAAGAAGGAGGAGGAACAGAGTGGCAGCAGAGCCAGAGAGCCCAGGCCAAGGCGGGGCTGACGGGCTGGGTGGGGGGGGCGCCCAGGGCTCTTCGCGGATAGACGAGAGGGAGGAGAAATTGTTCGGGGTCTGTCCAAACCTCCCAACTGCCCTTGGCTCCACTTCCACCCCGCAGGGACCCCTGGCCTGCCACACTCACCCCACCCCGGTGCCAGCCAGCAGGCAGCCTCCTGGGAGACACCGGGACGGGATGCAGACCAGGCCCCCTCCAGAGTTCTAGGACCGTCTATGGCAGAGTAAAATTTCTGCTCACCATGGAACAGCTAATTTGCTGGTGGTGGTCATCTCTCGCACTAACTCCATCACTGTTTCCTGAACGCAGGCCCTGGGGTTACACGACACACCAAACTTTTCATATTCGTGGCACAAAGTGTTGTCATCTCCCCCACACACTCCGGCATAGGGGTTAAGATCATGAAGCCACAATGGCCCTGAACCAGATCCCAGGTCCTTTATTCACCAGCCGTGTGATGTCAACCAGAATCAACCTCTCCGGGCTTCAGCCTGAATAAAATGGAAATTAAGAGCAGCCCTTCCCCAAAGGGCTGAGTGAACAGTGAATGAGTTGGTCCATGGAAAGCACCAGAAGGGAGCCTGGCTCAGGGTTAGCATCAGATGGGAAAGCTGCGACTCTTGAGGGAGGAACAGAAGATGCTGGCCAAGTGCCACCTGCTGAGGACTTACTGCGGGCCCAGAGCCTAACATTTCACCTCACCTCATCCTCCTGGGACCTCCTTCAGGCCACTTCCTGTGCATGTCACACGCCTGCACTCTGCTAGCTGACCTATGGGGCACGGTTAGTCCCACTTTCCAGGCACTGAATGCGGCCCAGCCCTTCCTGGAGGATGCAGCGGGGTTGAGAGCTCAGTGTGTCCAGTTTTAAGGCCTGTGCTGACTTCTGTCTTACAAGCCTCTGGGAGACAAAAGCTGAGAGCCATCCTGGCCGTCCTCTTCCGGAAGGGACATCAAACCCAGAGTCCTATTTTCCTAAACACCATGAGTTCCAAACAGCGTCGGGAAGACGAACACCATGGCCACGCTGCCCCTTCCTTCGATTCCTCCTGGGTCTGGGGCAGAGGCATTGGAGGCTGAGCCCACGGACACCCCCAAAGGGGCCTCCTTAAGCCCCCCGTGCGTGACCAAGCGTGCCCAAGACATGGCCCGGCGGGGGAGCCCCCAGTGCAGGAGCAGAACGCCCCTCCTCCGGCCACCGCGGCCACAGTCAGCATCGGCTCCGAGAGAGAAATAAAGACGGCAGCCAGCCGAGGGTTCGGTTCCTGAACAGACAAAGCCGTTTGGAGGAAAAACTTGCTAAATCAGAGGGCTAATCCTCGTGGCCCGCAGCTCTAATGAGGCACCGTGGGATTACCGAAGTTATCACCAGTCGTCGCGTGGAAAAATTCAAAGTTAATTGAAATAAATTGTACAGTTCCAACAGCAGGTGTTTTCAGAGGCTGAAATATCAAAGCGAACTCCTTGGACTGGCTGCAGAAGACGGCGTAGTCACCGCCAACCTCGACCGGGAGTGACAAAGCAACAGGCCGCCCTCTCTCGGAAAAGAAGGCCCCAAGCAGCCGGCCAACCAGGACCAGCTCCCGAGGTGCGGGCCTGGGCTCGGCAGGGTTACCTGGGGCCACAGATGCACCGAACGCAATTCTCTTCAAATCAGCCTGCTCGCTGCGTGGTTAAGATGCACTTTCGCATCTATTATCTGACTTCATCTCAATAACACACAGAGAGCGGTCTAATGACTACACCCACTTTACAGACAGGAAATGGAGCTCCAGGAGGCAAAGACCTCCCCGAGGCTACTCCACCAGCTGCAGGGAGCTGGGACACGGAGCCAGGGGTCCCGACTCAAGGGCCTGTGCTGTCCCAGTACGTCACGTTACACTGTACAGTGCAGGGGCCGGCTGGAGATGAGGCGGGGCTGAGACAGAGGGCAGCCGCCCGGCGGTCCCAAGCTGTCTGACCTTGGGAAGCGGCCCTTCTCTGACCCGTCCAGCAGGGATGATATACCTGCCCAGCCTGACCCAAGTCACGGGACTGTCCTGATAACCTAATAGAAAGGCGTGCATCAAGGAAGGGATGGAGCAGACCCGCTGAACAGGATGGCGCTGCAGACACCCAAGGCACTGAGTGTAACATTCGTCGCTGAGCCTCTCTACAGGTGCAAGTGTCACCTCCTCAGAGCGCTCCCCGCACGCCCCACCTGAGCACATCGCCCCATCTGCTGCAGGGTGAGCCTGGTGGTCTAACAGCTCATGCGGATACCTGGCTGGGCCTCCCGGGACAGGTGAGCTGCCTCCCCAACCACACATGAAAATGTCTGAGGCAGAGACCAAGAGAAAGCATTTGGTAGGTGTAAAGCCTTATAAAATGAGATGTCGCTATTACTAACAGCACACCACCCACCATCACCTCCAGATCCCCAACACCTGGCAGGAGCTCGTTAAACATTTATAGAGTTAACCGAGCTGTTCCCGAGAGATGGTCACAAAACTATGTCAAGCGTAAAAAGCAAGTTTAGGAACAGCATGCTCAGTGCATCCGCTAAGCATGTTTGTTTGTGTTATAGACGCTTGTGTGGGCACAGAAGGCACCCTCCAAACACACCTGAAAACCAGCACTGCTCTCGTCCACAAGCTAGGACGGGCGGGAAGAAGCCGGCTGACGTTTCACGACCTTCAAATCTGTATTGTGAATTTTCTTCCCAACAAACACGTGTTGCTTTTACAATAAAAACTTTTTTTTTTAAGATTTTATTTTTTCCTTTTTCTCCCCAAAGCCCCCCAGTACATAGTTGCATATTCTTGGTTGTGGGTCCTTCTAGTTGTGGCATGTGGGACGCTGCCTCAGCGTGGTTTGATGAGCAGTGCCATGTCCACGCCCAGGATTCGAACTAACGAAACACCGGGCCGCCTGCAGCGGAGCGCACGAACTTAACCACTCGGCCACGGGGCCAGCCCCTACAATAAAAACTTTTTAAAAAGTAGAATTCTTCTTATCTCCTAAATGTTACAGAAACAATAAGAAATATTGATCGCCACCTTCCTCAGTTAAGATTTTATTTTAGCAGGAGAATGATAGTTATTTTTCTTACTTCAAAAACAAATCCTCTCATTTTAGTAATATAATCCTGGATAAATTATTAACCGATTTTATACGTATTACATAGACTTTATGTATATTTATTGGTGCATGCCAATATATTTAGTATTTATTATTGTATACTTCATATGTAATCAAAGTAAAATCAACAACAGAAATGCAACTGATAAGTAGAAATACAAATGTGTGTATATGTACCCACACGCATGCTTTTTTTTCCCTTAAACAAACTGAGCAGAGTTGTCAACTGAGTCACTTCCAGAAGGGTCCCTACCAATTTCTGCTCCAAGGAGCTCTGGTGAGGGCAGGAGGAGGAGGGCACCATGTTGTCCCCGTCCCCACAGCCTGGTACATACTGGTCACCCAGGGCTACAGGTCCAGCAGCCTCCCGGCCTCCTGTCCCACAACATGCACGGGCTCTGTTGTCCCTGCAAGAGCTTCCCCATGTTGGTGACAAACATCTAAGGAGTTCATATGGCCAGGCCAAGCAGGGCTGGGGTTCAGGCCTCTGTCACTCTCCTCCCTTCTAACGTGCCCTCAGTTTCATTCCCCGCACCTTCCTGACCAGTGCCCTGAGAGGCCCCGGCCAGCCCAAGCCCACAGCGTCAAGTCCAGGCCCTTCATCCCTGCCTCGGACGCCTTCCCTGCTCGGCCCCAGCTCGCCTTCTCTGCTGTCTCATTCCTCTTCTCTCTCATGGTTTACTGCCAGCAAACTCACCAGCCCCTGTAGGATTCCTCAGGCCATCATCCCTTAGTGGGCTTGGCCCCCAGCTCCTCCTGTCTACAACCCCAGGTGTCCTTGAGGACCCCTCTCCCACCCTCCTCCAGGAGGCCAGAAATGAAACAAGTGCTCCCACAGCAGGATTTTCACAGAACTTTCCTGGAACTTCCTTGAAACAGTTATCTACGCCTCACTCTTTTGTGAGGTTTCCAAGGCAGGGAGCTGCTGGTCTTACTCATCCCCGTGTCCACTCATTTTGAACACAGGATTTGAAAAATCTACCATTTATTGCATGCCTACTACAGGCTGGGGACTCTACCTAGACCATTAAATACATCATTGCTGATCCTCACACCCATCTCTTTACAAAGTCATCCACTCGTTCAACAAACATGCGCTCGGCCCCTGCGAAGCAGTGCTCTGAGAAGACAAGGGGAGGGGGTAAAGCAGACACAGCCCCCGCCCTGCATGCAGCCTACAGTTTAGCACAGAGAGCAGGCACGAAAAGATCAAGGCATGAAAACACTCAAGGTGCCAAGGAGGCTGCACCGCCGGGTGCAGGAGTGAGGCAGAGGGTGCCCCGAGTGGAGCCCCCCCCCCCCCACCCCGGCTTCATCCCAAGAGCAATGGAAAACCACTGGAAGGTCTCGAGCCAGGGGGCGCCATGATCACAGGCAGGTTTCCAGACACTGTGGTGGCAGAAGAGGCAAGAATAGATACAAGACACTATTCACAACAGCCAAAAGCTGGAAACAACCCAGATGTCCATCTACTGAGGAATGGATGAACAAAACGCAGTCAATTCATACGATGGAAGATTATTCAGACATAAGAAGGAATGCAGTACTGACACATCCTACAGTTTTGATGAGCCTTGAAACATTATGCTCAGTGAAAGCAGCTGGTCATAAAGGACCACAGACTGTATGATTCCATTCACGTCCAAGCCCAGAATAGGTAACTCTACAGGGACAGATAGTAGACTAGTGGTTGTTTAGGGCTGGGGGAGGGGAGCAAGTAACAGCCAAAGAGCTTCTTTTTGAAGAGATGAGAATGTTCTAAAATTGATAGTGGTGATGGTTGCAAATATCTGTGAATGCAGGAAAAACCATTTAATTGTACACTTTAAACAGGTGAATTATATGATACGTGAATTATATCTCATTAAAGCTATTTTTGTTTGTTTTTTAAGTGGATGCAGTGAGGGGGCTCCTATAATCTTCCAGCTAAGAGATGATGGTGGGAGGGACCAGAGTGGTGGAAGGATGGGGAAGAGGAGCACGAGGAACAGGCTCAGAGAAAAACCGGGGGGCCCGGGAGACTTTGCTGTGGGAGGGGCAGTCGGGGTGAAGGTCACACAGGTGGTGGTGAGGGAAGTCAGGCCCGGCCCTGCCGCCTCAGTCCCCTGCTCTCTCTCGCAGAGCACAAAACATGGTGCACCGGGAGGCAGCTTGAGTTTTCTCTTTAACACATAATGATGCTGTTTTAAGAATGAAATCTCCAACTCCAGGTCAGGAAGATTAAAATTTACCCTCCTGGATAAGAGCAGATTTGGAAATAAAGCTCAGAAAATGGAACACCTTTTTACTAAAGGACCACAAACAACTGGGGAGCTTTCGGAATAAATCCACTCCGTTTCTAGAAGTAACTGGTGGAGACCTCCGAGGCGGAATCCCTCTGGTGTCCAACGTGGCCAGTGAATCACGGAGAAGACATGATTCAGCACCCGGGTGCACGTCACATACATAACACCTTTCAAGAAGACATATTTTTATTGCTGCACTTGAGGACAGCCCCTTGGAATCCAGAGTCCATCAAATCGATGGATCAAGCAGCGCACGAGGCCCCACGTTCACCTCCATGGTCTCTCTCTCTCGGCCACACCAGCATGGACCACACAGAAGAGTCCTCTCACTCTATGGTGACGTGAACTCGTGTGAACTCCAGGTCAAGAGATGCCCGCTACACATGGCATGTAAACGATGTGCTAAGAACTCCAAAGAGGGAGGGGGAAAAAAAACCCCCAGTATTTATGACGGGCCTGTTATTTACACAGAACTGCTTGTTGCTTGACAATTTAGATAAAAATGTTACTGCCTCTCTGCATGTGCTGCAAATTCATGGCACAAAACCACTGGAGCAACTAATGGAGTCTTCACACATCGTATCTCGTTAAAAACGAGGAGTGCGTCCTCCACTGGAATCACAGCCCAGCAGCCAGGCAAGGCCACACCTGGGCACGCAGCCTGGCCACTCTCGGCGGGGCCACAACTCAGCTCTGACCGACTCCTCCACATCTCCTTTTTTTTTTTTAAGAAGAAAACACAAACTCTGTTTTCAAACAGTAAGGTCCTATGGAAGTTGCTTTCCTATTTATACCCTAGTCCACCAACAGTAGGAGAAACACTGAGGAGAACAGAATTTGTATCTCTCTACTTCTGACCAACAACGTATTTACTTATAGGAGTCCTTGATAAACATCTTTAAACGCTTGCCCATTTTTCTAGAAGTAACTGAAAAAATTCCAGTGCCAAGGGCATGAATGGGAAATTGATGGCTGGGCACCAAAAGCTATTACTCAGCTGCTCTTGTACATCTAACAGATGTGGATAATGGGGTCACCCGTTCATTACTATCCAGTTGATCATCCACATGTGCACTTTCAATTGAAACTTAACCTTCATACCCCATATTCCAAGTGGAAGCGCACAAAAGCACACATCTCTGGAGGTGGAGACGGCATGAGTTTCTCCCCAAGCAAATCCATAAATAAACACTACCTTTAATTTTATGTTAAGTTAAAAATAAACTTTGAAATACTGGCTTTTTCATACCTGCTCCCACATTTCAGCTCCTCGGGCAGGTTCTGGGGTGGCCAAGCAGAGCCCCACAGCTCCTCTTCAAGACCCTGGGTGCAGCCCAGAATCACCTCCACGAGCCTCCTCATCGACCTTTCCCCCAGCCAAGCTGCCAATCACCACCAAACTCTCCCAAGGAGAGAGAGACGAGTAAATGTTGTCTACCCAACTCATTTCATAGGTGACCTCTGCAAGATTTCACCGTGGAGCTCGGGAGAGACAAGGCAGCTTTATTAGCATGCTGCACCAAGCCTCAGCCCCCTCCACTCCCTCTTTTATGAGCCCTTGTCACATAAAATGCCACAAAGGGAAAAGGAAAAACAACACACAGTTACAAACACAAGTTCCGATGGCCAGGCCAAACCCTGGCTGCTTACCAGATGTTATTTTTAGTCATTTAAAAGAAACATTTTTTAAAAGGCAAGAGAACAAAAGTTTTCGCTGTTCTCTTTCTTTCTTTTTAAACACACACTCACACACACACACAAAAAGATGGAGGTACATTCCATTCACAAGCATCCTTCCCCGAGTTCAAATTTAAAGGCAAAGGCAGCGTGGATCGGACAGCTCCTTCCCGGAGCTGCACCGCAGCCTTCAAACAGGATTTTTCAATGTTTCTCTCAGCCTCATCTAAATTCCGGCATGACAGATAATAAATAGCTACTCATTTACTATCATCATAAAAATTTAAACAGCCTTGAAATAGTTGCTACAATACACAAGAAATGATCAAACCTAAGCTCCGAAAAACCACTACAAACAGTGTAACTATTGCTATGTGAAAGCACACATAAAGAGACATTGTTGCAATAAAAGCTGCTGGATTATTGGATTTTTCTCTCTCTCTCTCTTTTAAATCTTCTACTCCGAGCATGAGAGTCAACAACTTGCTGTTTTACCCGGTGAAAAAAAGGGCTTAGTAACCCTCAGCTATCACACCGTACCAGATTTAGTGATGGATTTTTTTTTTAAAGAAAGTATCTGATTTGATTCTACACAGCGATTAAACATCTTTGTGCTCAGCAGAGAAGGGTATTCCAACCCCTCCCCCTCCAAAAATGGCATCAAAGCAATCAAAATGGTAATGCCGGGCCTGGGTCCCCTCCCCCCGCGAACTCCCCGACTTCGCCGGGGCCGCGCGCCGGGCCCCCCTCCGGCGGGAATGGAAGCTTCCACTCCTGGACGGGGGCGCGGGCCGGGCGGGCGGGAGCGCGCGGCCGGGGAGTGGGGGCCGTGGCACCGACAGAAAGGGGTGAATGCGTGCGTCCCAACCCTCGGGTCCAGCCGGGCGCCCCCGACCAGGCGGGGACCCGCGGGAACAGCCATCTTTCTTTCCGCAAACCCCGGCCCCCTCCTCTTCCGCACGCCCCCTCCCACCACTTTTCAACTTTAAAGACTCGAAATGAACACCCGGCCTCTGAGTTCTCCAGGGTCGCCGCCACCCCCACCAATCTCGTCCACGTCTCTCCTCCCACCGAAAATTCTTTCGGGGATGGGGCATGGGATCCGGCCGCCCTGGCCCGGAGTTGGGGAGGAAGGAGGGGACCAGCTCGGCGGCCGAGGCGGGGGGCGGGGGCGGGGGCGGGCACTGTCCAAGTTTGGTGCTGACGGCGGCCGGCATTCCGAAGGAAGCGCGATCGATGGTCGGCGGGCGCGGCGGGGCGGGGGCGGGCCCGCGGGGCGGGCGGAGGGAGGGGCGGGGGCAGCGGGGAGGGGCGCCGGCGCCCCCGCCCCCGCCCGCCTCGGAGCCCCGAGAGCGCCATTGGCTGCGCCGCTCAAAGTTCTCGGCTCGGGGCGGCGCGGGAAGGGGCGGGAGTGCCTGTGCGGGGAAGAGGGGGCGGGGGGAGCAGCGAAGGGGGAGGGGCGCGCGGAGAGGGGGGAGGGGCGGGGCGGGGGCGGGGGCGCGCGGCCGGCCGCGCTCCGGCGGCGGCATCTGTTCGTGGTGCTGAAACCCCGAGCGCTGAGCTCAGCGCAACTAAGTCACAATGGGCAACTTTTCCTCCTCCAGGGGCCGGGAGGGGGGTCGGCGGCCGTGCCCCCCACCGCGAGGAGCTTCTGGTGTGTCCAAATCTACACCTGATGCCCGGAGACCAAAGTTGGAGCAGAACTGGGGGGGGTTCTGGGGGCGCTTTTCTTTTGTTCCCGGGATCTGGCGTCAGGTTCCAAGAATAAAAAGTGATGCTAGAGAAGTGGAGGGGAGGGGGGAGCCCAGAGGAACGATTCTTTAAATACGATGTGCACTGGAACCCAGAAATCGCTTCCAAGTAGTTTGGTGTCTAGGCCCGAATTACCGCCCCCTCTACCCCCACCCTCACACTGGCCTGAAGGTGGGGGGGTGGGGTAAGTGGAGCAGGAAGAAATTTTCACATTCCAAAAACATGTCCACCAACTCAAAATGGACGCCGGGCTGCTCGCCGCCTTTTAAGTGCAGCTTCACTCCTTCGGCCACTGCCGGAGCCGCGACCTCCCCGCTCGGCCTCCAAGAACCGGCTCTTTCTTTCCAGAAAAGGAGGGGGCGGGTAACTTTGAGGGTTGGAGACAGACTCCGTTGGGAGTCTGAGCGTGCAGCGCCGAGGCCGGCACTTTTTAGGGTGCTGCCAAAGTGCCCGGCGACACCCGCCCCCCGCGCGGGGTGGGGGGCAGCTCCAGCTCGCTTACTTGTTTGTCGCTGAGCGCGGCGTTCCGAGGCTGCCTCTCGTGGAGCTGCTTCTTGAGGTCGCCGTTCTGCAGAAACACGGAGGAGCAGGCTCAGGCCAGCGGCCCCGGGGGCCCCGCGCGGCCGCAGCCCCCCGCCGGCAGCCCGCAGGCCGGGCCGCCCGCAGCGCGCTCCAAGTTCCCCGGGCCGCGTCCCGCACGCGCGGCGGCCGGGCAGCGCCGCGCGGGGCCGCTTACCTGTGGCTGCCGCCTCATCGGGGCAGCTCGCGGGGCGGGGCGGGGGCCGCGGCCACCCGGCGGCGCGCCCCGAGCCGTGCAAGTTTGCAGGCCGGGGTGCGTGTGCGAGTGAGCGTGAGTGTGAGTGTGTGCCGGGGGAGGGGGGAGGAACAAAGAGCCAAGTAAACACGGCGAGTCCGTGTCGAGCAAAGCTCATAAATATTCAAGTCGCGTCCTAATCTCCCCAACACACACACGCGCACGCCGCAATACCGCTCGGGCCCCGGCCGCCGCGCGGCTGCTCGCCCGGGCAACCATCGCCGAAACTACTTTTGCAAACTGTGCAGGATTGCACGGGGGGTGGGGGTCGGAGGAGGTCGGCGCACACACTCACACACACACACACACACCCCGGGGCAGGCTCACGAAGGGGTACCCGGCACCCTCAGTCCTGCAGACCCTGCGCTGAGAGAGAGAAGACGCCGGGCTCGGGGCCCACGGGCGCCCGACCCCCCCTCAAACTATGCAAGATTGCACCAGAGGGGGGCGGAGGGGGAGCCCAGACGCGGGTCCGTGCGAGTGCACACTCGCCCCGCCCCGAGGTAGGCTCAAGGAGGGTCTCCCTCCGGACCCCTCCAGCCATGCAGACCCTGCGACGAGGAAGAGGACGCCGGGCTCGGGTCCCTGGAGCCCCCCACCCCAGCCAGGGGCCCCCGGCCGCCTACCTGGTGGCGCGCGAGTTCCACGGCGAGCGCCTCGGGCCGGCTCTGCAGCTCCATCCCGGCAACTTGGGCAGCACTTTTCGCTCACTTTGGCCCCGGCTCCCGGGAAGTTGCGCCGCTCCGCTGGAGCAGGAGCGGGCGGGGGCGGACCGGGTCTCCGGGGAGGGGGAACGCGAGCCCCCTCCCCCACGGCCAAAAGGGAGGGGGGTCTGGCGAGGGGGAAGAAAGGCGGCCGGCCGCCGCGGCCGCCCCAACTCCTCAGGCTGCCTGGCAAGTTGCGCCGGGTCCCCGGGCTGCCGGCGCGGCCCGGCGCATGGCCCCCCGGCGCCCGGAGCCCCGCGCAGCCCCGCGCGCGCCCGCCCCGCCGCCGCCCGCGCGAGTCGCCCGCCGGCAGGGACTATATTTCCTCCGGCGCGCGCGCCTGGATCTCGCTGGGCCTCGGCAAAGTTGTGCCTCGGCACGATGCTAATTCGGCAGTGCCCGGATGGAGCGGGCCGGGGCGGCGGGGGGCGGGGCCGGAGCCCGCCGCCGGCCCCGCCCCGCCCGCCGCCCCGCCCCCGCCCTGCCCGCGCGTGCGCACTGCCGCCCCGCCGCGGCCCGGCGCCCCGAGCGGAGAACAAAAGTGGCCGCGCGGAGGGGAGCAAACTCGGCGGCCCGCGGCTTGGGGCGCCCGTTCTGGGACCGCTCGGGCCGCGCGCTCCTCTCCGCCCACCCAACCCCCGGCCAAACCCGAGGAAAGCGGGGCGCTCAGCCTAAGGCCGGGGTTATGGATACTTTCCGGTGGAAAGGAAAATGTCCATTTTTTCTTTCTTTTCTCCTCCGGCTCTCGCTGCTCCCCCTTTCCCCCTTCTCCCCCTTCCTCTGCCTCCGTCCGCCTCCGTCTCCTGCTTTACTTAAAGTGCCTTCCATCCCCTCCTGCCTCCCCGGACACTAGCGCTGCGACTTGGGAGATAAATTAGTCATCTCGCCAGATTCCCCCACCGCCTGATGGCCACCGTGTTGTCTAAACAGTATGAAAATTGATCTCTTGACTGTTCCTTTAATGATTTTTTTTTTTTACACTCACAATTAAACTCTCAACAGATGTCCCTGGACTTTTTAAGACAGTTAAAAATTGTAAACACGCCCGGTCAATGTGACATAAGACAATTATAACTACAGCTGCGGAGATCGCATTTCAAAACTCGCAGCCCCGCAGCCAGGAGGTTAATGTCTCCGAGTCGATATTACCAAAGTGGAGTTTCCGTCCTCGTCAATTAAGGTCGGAATGCTTTGTGCTCCGGTAGCGTTGGTAAAATCCTGGTATGTTTGAAAGACGCTGGAGAGAAATGGTGCGATCTTATTTCGAAGTAAACGTTTAAACTGATAAACCATTATAACTTCGTGTTCCTGCACAGCACAAAAAATCCCCAGGCACACGCAATCAACAAATGCCCCTTTCAACATACGCCAACATGCCACACGTTACTTCTATTGTCAGCAGAGGTTGTTAGAATGTTTTTTCAGGTGGGGACCTCAATGTTGTCCTGGCCTCCAGTGGGGCATTTGCCACAGTGACTTATGTGTTTGTTGGGACCCCTCAAACACTGGGGGCCTCTCATCCCTGACCCCAGCACCCAGCCTTTGGGAAGCACTCAGTAAGGGATCGCTGGTTAATTTGTGAGTTTCATTATCCGTGGTAAAACCAACACGTGGTCATGATCCATTTGGTCCAGCACCAACCAGCGGGAGGCAGGACTTACCAAACGCAAAACTAAAAGGTGACTCTCAGTGCCCTGAGGAGGCTCTGGCTCCTTCCGCTCTGGGTTCACCCCAATTCGGGATGGTGTCCGCCCTACTTAGTGCTTTGCTGGCCTGGACACCGGCCTGGCAAAGTGGACTGCCCAGGGGACCAGTGTTAAGAGAGCCAAAGAGAGAGAGCGAGCGCACAAGAGGATTCCTACTGTAATCTCTGTAAATGTCACTGGCTTTTTGGTAAAATTTATAATAATTTCATTGGCCAAGTATGTAATTCAATCAACAGAGACGATACTCAGCTTGTCTATGACCCGCACAGACTCAGGCAGATGCTGGCTGCAGGAGCGTGGCTCCCACTGTAGAGATGTTAAAGCGCTGTTTGCAAGTTTCTGTAATGAGTTCGGGTTACCGTCGTGATCATCAACGTGCCCCTCTGTTGTTTTCACAGCCACCTAATTCCTGAGCAAGCAACAGAGGTCAGGGGCTGGGGTGCCCTCTAACGAGGGGGGAGCTAGTTATGTGCAAGAAAACCAAGCTGAAGTTCTTGTAAGCAGATTTGCAAGGAGCCCAGTGCTGCTGTGGCTGCTGTCGACGCACTGCTCCTCCCCCACCCCCAGGGCGTCCTCTACTGAGCTACCCTACCCTGGCCCGTGCTGTGCCCTCCATCTGGAAGCCCTTTCCCTCATAACCCACCTTTTAAAAATCCTCTTCATCCTCCAAGATTCACTTTTAATGCCACCTTTTCTGGGAAGCTTCCTCTAATTTCCCCATGTAAATTCCTTACTCCTCCCTCTGGAGACTCACCACACAGAGCTTACTTTGCATGGGGGGCATTCCGTCCCATAATAAAGGTAATTACTTTCTTCGCCACTGGAGCCTGGGCAGACTCTGAGTCTGGCCTATGGGCAGAGCACAGTATATGTATGTTGAAGGAAGGCATGGTGTGCCTGGGGCCAAGTAGGTGCTTCAAGGATGAATAAGTGAATGAGGGTGAATGCATGAATGAATGAATGCTAAAAGAGAAACACATTCTGTTCTCGGACAGGGAGGCTGTTAATCGTGGCTATAGAAATGAGCAGTGCCTACACTCCATTCCAGCGTCCACATTCCTCTTCACACCTGCACTGTCGTCAGCTGGACAGGGGCTGGGACGGAAGCTGGAGTGTCTGGATTTGAGACTTGCGTCCACCCCCTAGCAGCCTCATGATCTTGGGCGAGTTGCTCCACATCTCCTAGCTTCTGTTTCTTTACATGTAAAATGGGAATTGTCCAACCAACTACAATTACCCCCAGACCCACTAGGCCCCTCCTGGCCCCAGACTTGGCTACTGGCTCAGTGGAGGATCCCAATCTTCAGTCCATTGCTGGCTCAACAGCCCAGGTGCCAGCCGGCCTTCAGCATGGCTGCCAGAGGGGGCGCTGCAGAGCTCTAGAACCGGCCAACCCTGTGGACCCATGGGGTCCCCATGCTGGTCCCCCTCTTCTGGAGTCTGAGTGAAGTTCTGTGGCCAGCCAAGGGGCTGAGTAACACAAGTCAGAAGTCTAGGGGAGTTAGGTCATGCTTCATCAAATGAACTTGGACCAACCAGAAAGAGGATTCAGGAAAGAGCCAGCAAATCATATTGCTCCCTTCCTTGGCTGGACAGAATGCTCTGGGGCCCAGTGGTCCCACCAGACGGCCTGTAAAACATCCCACATACCCTGCAAATGGCGGACAACCTGGTAATCCATCACCTTGATGTTGCTTTCCTTCTGGCCCTGTCTCCTTACTCCTGCTGCCCTAGGGTTGCGCCTCAAAAACAGACATTAAGCTCTACTTTGCCTCTGTTTTTGAAGGACCTCCTGGCTAAGACGGGGAATAGCCATAGCTATCATGCTCAGGGTTCTGGTGAGGATGAGTGAGGTCACGCCCACGACAGCCCTAGTGCCCTGGAGAGAACCCAGAAGAGCAGTGAATGTTTTCAGACTGAAGAATCGGTCTTCGGTTCCTCTCTCTGCGTGAACAGTTCCTATAAAAGGCCAAGGTGGGACCCAGCCAAGTGGTTAAGGTTTTGCACACTCTGTTTTGGCAGCCCAGGTTCACAGGTGTGGATCCTAGGCGTGGACCTACTCAGCTCATCCTGCCATGCTGTGGAGGCATCCCACATACAAAAAATAGAGGAAGATTGGCACAGATGTTAGCTCAGGGCTAATCTTCCTCAAGCACAAAAAAAAGAAGAAGAAGAAGATTGGCAATAGATGTTAGCTTAGGGCAAATCTTCCTCACAAAAAAAAGAAGAAGAAGAAGAAGAACGCAAGGGTGAATCTTGAAAACGGACTTCACAGGGCTGGCCCAGTGGCATAGTGGTTAAGTTCATGGGCTCAGCTCTTACAGCCTGGGGTTTACATGTACGGATCCTGGGCACGGACCTAGCACCACTTGTCAAGCCATGCTGTGGCGGCATCCCACATAAAATAGAGGAAGGTTGGGACAGATGTTAGCTCAGCAGCAATCTTCCTCACAAAAAAAGAAAAAGAAAAAGGACTGCAGAAGCAGCTATGTGACATGCATCCAATCAGATGGGTCCCAGGCCCTGGGTGACCAAGGTGTGGTGACGGCTCTGGCAGAGAAAGCACAGACACAAGGATAATTCAAATGGCCCTGCATTAAAAACAGCACAGAGTTGGAGAAATGGGATAACAGAGGAGGAAAGAGTTAATTCTGGGAGGGGTGGTCTGAGAGGGGCTTGTCAAGAAGTCACTTGAGCAGAGCCTTGAAAAGTTTCCTTTTCTAGACCAAATGCCCTTTGATCTAGAGCAGTGGCTGGAGGTCGAGAATGGTGCTGTCTGGAGCCTGGGACGCTGGTGCAGGGACTCAGGTTCCAGCAGGGTTGAGCCACAGGACCAACTGTAGCATCACAGACTGTCACTCTGCTTCCTGCAAAATGGGTGGCCCAGGCCCTGTCCAGTCACTTGCCCACCCCTCAGAGGCCACACAGTATATCTGGCAGACACCTTCCAGACACTGACAGGCTCAGGCCTGGAAGCCAGCTGCCCCCTGCGCATCCCCTTGGATGTTACTGGGCATCTCTGCTCAACATGCCCTAAGCTGAGCTCACCAGCCCCCCAGGGGCAGCAGCACCATCCATCGGCTCCCGGAGTCATTCTCTCCTACCTCAGGCCCCGTATCACATACACTTGGTCTAATTAGTTAAGATGAAGTCGTGCTGGATCAGGGTGGCCCTAAATCCAATAAGCCTGGTGTCCTTATAGGAAGAACAGACACAGATGTACACAGGGAGAACGCTGTGTGATGACAGAGGCGGAGATTGGAATCTACAAACCGAGGAATGCCAAGGATTGTCGGAGCCACCAGAAGCTGGGAGAGAGGCCTGGGAAGATTTGCCAGAAGGAGCCAGCCCTGCCGATACCTTGATTTAGGACTTCTGGCCTCCAGACCATGAAAAAACACACTTCGGTTGTTTTAAGCCCCTGTCTGTGATACTTTGTTAAGGCAGCCCACACACAGCCCAAGCTCTCCATTCTGATGAGCAGACAGACTCGCACAGGCCGGACTCCCGGCCCCACTGCCCCGCAGCTCTGCAGCCCTGCAGGAGTGTCCCGGACCCTTGCTCCTGCATCTCCTGGAGAGAAGAGAGCACAATGTCTATCGAGCGCCCAGCACAGAGCTGGGAATATTCAGATCCACAGGGACCTAGAATTTCTCAGGTTTTAGAAAAGTCACATGATGCATGCGCCAAACATTTCCTGACATCTCCAGCGGGGTCAGTGAATTACTCAATAGTCAAACACCTCGATATTTCCGCAGCCAAGCGTATGAATACTGACCAGAAGCAGAACCAGAACGCCTAAACAGCCTCATGCTGGGTCAGGTGAGGCTCTGCTGCCAAATAAGTGTGAGCATCAAACTTATTGGGAAAAACTCAGGACGTTTGGGGCTTCAGAAGTGCACGTAAGGCACTGTGCACACGGTCTGCACGTTTAGAAACGCCTGACTTCCCTTGTCAACTCCACCACACTGGTCCTCTGAGAGTCTAGCTGATTCCGTCTACGCAGCAGCTCCCAGGGCTGGAGAGGCCAGGAGTTATTATTGTCCTGCTGCCAGTGAGGAAACTGAGGCACAGAGAAGTTAACCGACCTACTCTCCGTCCCCTGGACGTGACCTGGGACACCAGGAACTGGAGCCCCGGACGTCTGTCCATCCAGCACAGCCCCCACCCCTGGACCCTCGCCGACGCACGGGGCAGGGGTGCCCCCTCCCCTCCTCCGGGCACCGGACAGAACCCACTCGCCAGCAACATTCAGGGCCACTGCTCTCAGCACGAACACTTGTACTTTTCTTTTCTGAAAGTGCTGTTTTCCCACCAGGCAAAATAGTCTCGGAATGGGAAGTTGCTGCATTAAACGTCTGCCCGCTGAAGGCGCTCCCCTAACTCCTCCCACCTCGCCGCGCGATGGAGAGGAATCCGCAACTCTGATTGGCTGCAGCCCTGCTCACGTGGGGGCGAGTGTGACTGGTCCAGAGCGGAAGTCGAAACTTCAGGACCTATGTAGGGGTTTTCTGGGGCTTTCACAAAGCTTGAAGAGCAGAATTTCATGCTCTCGCAGTCCGCAGGCTGGAAGTCCCAGATCAAGGTGTCGGCAGGGCTGGTTCCTTTTGAGGCCGCGGGGGAGAATCTGCTCCAGACCTCCCTCCCGGATTCCGGGGTTTTGCCGGCCGTCTTGGCCTTCATCCCCGTCTCCGCCTTCATCTTCACACGGCCTTCTGCCTGAGTACATGGCTCTGTGTCCAGATTTCCCCTTTTGGAAGGACACCAGTCATACTGGTTTAGGGACCACCCTAATGACATTTTTTGGTGACCTTTATAAAGACCCTATTTCCAAATAAGGTCACATTCTGAGGACCTAGGGGATAGGACTCCAACATGTGAATTTTGGGGGCTACAATTCGACCCTAACAGCCTGTCAGGAGCTCTTCTCTCAGATGGCCAACTGCTCTCAAGGCTCAGTGGACACTCAGTTGTCATCCATTCACTCACCGTGTATTTATTAAGCACCGATGCCGTGCCAGTCCCACTAACTGACCTCATTTTTGTTCTTAGTCCGCATTCCTTCTTTGTGTACCTGGTCCCATGTGTCGAGCCTTGGAACTACGAACATGCTTAGTGTGGACTCTTTGCTAATTTGGGGTGGATTCTGCTCCCTTGCCTTCCACCCCACCTCCCGCCCTCTGTTCTGGATCACCGCGTTTCACCTGATTTATGAACCGGAGAAGACGGATGCTCGTCAGCAGGCTCTGGGAACCCTCCACTGGTTGCAGAAGGAGAGGCGGTGCCCGGGCCCAGAGGAGGCCTTGTCTGGCCCTTCTTGGCCCACCCCTTGGGGGTCCCCTGGGGGCACTGCCCCTGTCTGCCCTATAAGGGCCCTTCCTGCAGTAATACTCAATGAAGCCCTTGTCAAGGTCAGGGGAGCTCCTCATTTATGTCAGCTACACATTAGTTGACTACACTTGACAGTTTTGTTTCAAATATGCTTATTCCCCGAAGTCTCGAAGCTTTTCTCTGCCAAAGTTTACATTTATCCACAATCTCATTTCTAGACCATATACCTATTGGTAAGTCTGCTGAAGAGGAAAGACAAGTCCTCCGTGTTATGGATTATATACTGACAATCAACTGGAGACCAGATTGTTCCCACAACCCCGAAAATCCCTTCAAAGACAAACAGGTCTGCTCTGGAGGCTGAGTGAACGCCCACAGGGCGGGGCAGGGCCCCTTTACAGGGTGAGGAAGGTCCTGAGCGTCTGGTCCCGGCTGAGGCTCCCTGGGCATTCGAAGAGGGAGGGGGCAGGAAGGAAATCAATTTGGATTGGTTACCCATCACCATATGTGCCCACGCCAGGCTAGCTAGACTGTGTGCCACATCATCACTGAAGTACATCTCATGCCTCCTGCCCACCTGAGAGGCAGGTGTCATTACTCTCTTTTTCTAAAGGAAGCCCAGGGAAGCTAATAACTTGTCCCAGGTCTTGGCCAGCGTGGGCAAGAGGCAGGATTCAAATCTGGGGCTGTGTGATTCCAAACCCAGGAGTTCCACCACCTCTGGCCACCTCCCCTTCTAGTTGGGTCTCCATCCTGGCGTTATTACGAGTTCAGGTCAAAAAGCCTTTTTTGGAGGTTGCTTTTCTATTCCCCAATACCTTTTCTTACCTCCCTTGAAAACAACAGTACAATTTTCAAAGGCAGAATTCAAAACCAGAGAAACCACACTCTTGCAGTGTGATTGGCATACAGAAAGCTGTCCATATTCATGTGCACAACTCAATGAGTTTGGAGGTAAGTGTACACCCAAGAGACCATCGCCATAATAAGGCTGTGAACTTAACCATCACCTCCAAAAGTTTCTCCTCACCTCCTTTATTTTTCAAGTTTTTAATTTGATTTTGTGTGTGTGGTAAGAGTATTTGACATGAGATCTAGTCTCTTGGCAGAATTTTAAGCAGACCACAGTATTGCTAACTGAAGGCCCCCTGCTACACAGCAGCTCTCCAGTTCCGTCCCTCTGCCTCAGTCTCAGTGAACACCTCTGTTCCCCCATGCCATCAGCCCTGAAAGGGGGAAGAGAGACGTAGACTGGGCTGGGGCAGAGGACCGGAACTGTCAAGGTGGCAGCTGGGCAGGGGAGGGGACTAGAATCACCACTTATAGTAGGCTTCCAAGTGCCAGCACTGACGGGATATACTCCATACGTTATTTGATTGTCTCTTCCTTATAGCCCCGGGAAATATTCCCATTGTGCCCCATTTTCAGTTGAGAAAACTGAGGCGCAGTAATGTGAATTAACCCAAAGTCACCCAGCCTATATATTGAGAGCTCTGTATTTGAACCCGGGTCTGCCAGATCCCAAAACACCAGCTCTCAATAATTCCAGAGGACGAAGAGTGAGGGAAAGGCCATCCACTTCCCAGCATCTGGAGCAGCAGCAGATCAGGGGAAATGGGAAAGCTGGGTGTGCCTTTCTTCCGGGAGGTGCGTGCACCGTGCTGACAGCCTCGGGGAAGCATCTGCCTCACCACCCCTCAGCGTCACCTTCTCTCAGGGGAAGGCAGGAGTGGGGAGGTGGGTACCTGACCATCCTCAGAATCAGAAGCTGTGGGTTTGAGGCTAACAGGTGCCTGTGGCCTCCTGGCTTCACCTCTGGGAGTTTAGGGCTCCTTCTGACAAAAGTGAATGATGTGGACATCAAGTGGGAAAATATCCAGAGAAGGACAGGGCCTCCCCAGGTGCAGCCCTGACCACCTGGAGCCCCACTGTGGACACCGCAAAGACAAATTCGGTCCCCAACAGGAGCCAAGCCCTCGGCGCCACCTAAGAACATTTCTGTCCTGAGGCTTCTATTATTAGCAGAACCATCCTAATTAGTACTTTCACACCCACATCATCATAGATTCTAAGTCAGCCGTTCAATTCTCTTTTGAGAATGAGTCAACGTGTTGCACATGTATGTAGGATGCCTTTTGTACGGAGAAATGAAATTCTCCTGGAACACACTGTGCAGTAAGCCCTTATTGCTCTCTCATCTTTACACCTGGAGACCTAAGGAGCCATAGCGCAGAATTGGTTCTCTGATTTTCTTTCTCACATTTGGTGATGTTTTCACTTCCGGGCTTCTGGCCAGGCAGTGATTCTGAGCCTGGAACCTTTCAGCAGAGTAATAGTAAAAGTTATTTTTCACTTGTATGCCTCTGAGCCTGTTTCTTCTCTCTGTGGATAAAGCCACAGTGAGTCCAGCCTAGTAATTATTGGGAACGGAGTGACGAAGAACTGGCTTTCGCTCCATGGCGTGATGGGGTCCTACTACATGCAGAGCATCCTGCTACAGGCTAGGGGGATATTGGTACCTTCAAGGGGTTCCCAGTCTGATGGGGACAGCAGACTTCAGCCCACCACCTCACCAATGGCCCAGAATGGATGCTGGCGAGGTATAAACAGGGGCTGGGGAGCACCGAGGAGGGGCCCCCATTCTCACCGGCAGCCTTCACACTCCATCATTTCACTGACCCCTACAATCACCCTGGGTGGGGGGGGGGCAATATTATTGTCACCTCCACTCTGCATGGGGAAACTGAGGCTTGATGGTTAGTAAGTTACTAGCAAGTCACCTAGTTAGTGGATGGCAGTGAGGATTTACATCCTGGAAATGTGGACTTGAGTCTGGGCTCCACTTCTTTTGAATTGCAGCTGTGGGAGGCAGGACATGTCCGGACAAGGAGGCCAGTGAGCCCTGGTGCCGAGGCATGAATGCACAGGTGGCTTTGGGCGCAGGTAGGTCACGAGAGGAGGGAGGTGGTGGCTTTGCTTGGATTTAAGGCAGAAGCTGACTCTGAGCTAGGATTCGAGTGCAGGTGTTTAGCTGGGAGCTGATCCCAGGAAGCACCTGTGGGGTGTGGGAAGTGAGCCAGGCAAGGGAAGGAAGCCCAAGCAAGGAGAATGAAGGAGCAGGTTACTGCGGGGGCCACAGGGCTCTATTGTGCTGGGAATTCTGGGAGACCATGTGGACCTCACCTTCCCATTGTCCTACTCAACGGGAGAGACCCAGGGTCTCTCTTGCCCATCATCCGCTGAGGGCTTCTTCCGGGGGACATTCTCTCTGGTTGACTCAGAACCCGCAGGCTGCGGCTGCTCCTGACACTGGAGAGTCACGGGTGATCACAGTAGAAGCCTCAGGGTGCACAGGAGGAAGGCGAGAGTGCAGGAGGGACCGGGCAGGGCAGCATGTGCCCCAGCGAGAGGATCAGAGATTCAGCAGGAGTGGAGGCAGAGGCCAGATGCCTCCAAAAGCAGCTGGGATGGTTGGCAGGTGATGGGGAGCCACTGAAGTCTAAAGTGCTGTGATCGTGTCAGTGTCTGCAGAATCCAGACTCGTGGGGCTGCGGGGCAGGGTGACGGGTTAGGATGTTGCCCTGGGAGGACAGCCCAGACCAGCACGGGCAGGAGAGGCAGCTAGGGTGAGGAGCTGGTTGGGAGTTAGGGCTGAGGCCAACCAGGTGTGAGCGCTGGGACAAGAGAGGGCTCCAAAACATTTCTGCCTGTTTGCCTTGTGAGACCAATGGGCAGTAATATTGCCTGACACAAATCCAATCGATGGGCCACAGGCAGGTCTGGGAGAGGCTGTGGCCAAGGAAGATGCTGATGGCTGGGGCATCTGGGATCTGGAGCAGGCAGAGGCAAGTTTGGTCTGGAGCGCCAAGGGGAGAGCTCAGTAACTCTCGGTTGTCCCTGACGTGCTGCCTAGAATCTGCCCTGGTCTTGGCCTCTCGGGGGGCTGACGATGGGGCTCCCATGTTGTCCCTCTGGGGCTCTGCGCTCATCTGTTCTGAGTGGGGAAAGGATTGGGCAGCCCAGCCCACTGAAGTCAGGGGGTTTCGGAGCCTGGCTCTCACCCGCTTGCTGAGTGACGTGGAATAAGCTACTTGCTCTGCGTCTCCACCTCTCCACCTATAACAAGGGTCATCCAGTCAGCCAACCATCACAGAGTGTGCACCGTGGGCCACTGGGAACAGGGCTGAGCGAATGGAGTTCCTTCCTCTTGAACCATGGGGTTGGTGCCAGAATAGACCTGTGCCCACGGTGCTGTGGGTGGGAGAGAGCCTAGCCCCTCAGGACTGCGTGTACTGGGTTCAGCTGGATCCCAAAGTGCAGACAGCACACCTGGGAGGCAGCCACCTCGCGGCAATCCTGGCAACAGAGGCCAAGAAGATGGGCCTTGAGATTTGGGTCAAGGACCTGCCAGTCATTAGCCATCACTCGGCTGCAACTGGATAGAGGAGTTGCAGCCTCTGACCCTGGAGGCTGGGCCAGTGATCCAAGATGGGGCAAAGCAGTGGGACCCATGGGGTAGGGACGCAGGTGGACAGGTGAGGTGGGGGAGCGAGGGAGAGGAGGGCGTCCAGGGCAGCGTCAGGGTTCTGGCCTGGGTGAATGGACTGTGGAGTGAGATTGGGCGAGTGAGGGAGGGGAAGCTGGGGAGATGATGAGCCCTGCCCTCCCCCGGGCTTTTTTGGGGGACACTTACTTTGTGAACCTTAACACGCCAGGTCCTGGTGCAGGGGCAGGCAGGGGGGAGCAAGGTTTGCCATCAGCCTTCCTCCTTGTTCCTTCTGCCCTTCATTTTCCTCCCTGTCCCGGGCTGGCTATGTCCCTCAAAATCCGCATCCTTCCCAGAACCGCCGAACGTGACCTTGTTTGGAAATAGAGTTTTTGCGGATGTAATCAAGTTAAGACGAGTTCATCACCCTTCTCCAAAATGACTGGTGTCCTTCTAGGAGGAGGAGAGACACAGAGACACAGAGGGGAGACTGCCACGTGACAACGGACGCAGAGGCGGTCCAGGGCTGCCACTCCACCGGAAGCTACGTGAGAGGCATGGAACACATTCCTTCCTAGAGCCTTCCCAGAACCAGCCCTGCTGACACCGTGGCTTTGGACTTCCGGCCTCCAGAACTGGGGGAGAGCACATTTCTGTGGTTTAAAGCGGCCCACTGTGGACCTCTGTCACGGCAGCCCCAGGGCACCGACGTGCCCCCTGCCTGCTTCCTCAGCCGAGCCTCATCTCACTCATGGAATTCCACCTCCTTCTCCGAGCCACCGCGGCCAACGTCCCAAATATCCTTATTTGAGGGGAGACTGAGGCTGGCCCTGGTTCTTCTCATTAGCATCACCCCTGGCCCGGCCTCAGCAGATTTCGCATCCCCTCCTCGCCAGCAGGCTGGCGTGGACAGCCTCTCTCTGGTCAGGACCATGGGAAAGACCACCTCCAGCCCTGATGCTCTGTTGTTCTCAAATCCTGCCAGCTCTTCCTTCGGCGGCCTATATGTGCAGGCACAGAAAGGAGAGTTCAATTATTCATTCACATATTCAGCACCTATTTTCTTCCATACTTTGTTGAAAACTTTCAAGGATTTTCGAGAAAATCTCTCTTATTCTCTACCCGTTTTTAGCCAAGTGCCAAAGCAGCAGAATAGAACAGCATCTTGCTTCCTGTTTCTCCTCCCCTCCCACCTCCCTGATTCACATCTGTGCAGGCGGATTCCACATCAAAGAGCATTTATTAGGCACCACCATGTGTTAGGTTTAAGTTATGATACTGATAATATGTTTATTGAATGAGCTCATATTAAACTCCAGGCATTATGCTGAGGGCTTTCCACGTTGTCTCATTTTAACCCTTCACAAAGACCCTTTGAGGTAGGTATTATTAATCCCATTACATAGATGAGGAAACTGAGGCCAACATACCTCAGAGACTTCTCTAAGGAAGCATAGCTGATAAGTAATTGTTTTTGACCGAAACTAACCCAGATCCAAGCCTGGGGTGTTACCTCCCATGAGGCCACGATGCTGGGCTTGCATCACTGGGCAGGGAGGCTGGCGTGCAGCTCCTGGCCCCAGCTTTGTCTCCCTCTGGGGAGGACACAGGTAAAAATCTCTCAACTGCCACGTGGGAGTCATTGGTGAGAATAGTAGTTAAGGAGTTATGAGTTATTAATAACATTTATAATAATGAAATGAGGATCATTATTATCACAATGAGAGGTGCCATGAACAAGTGTTAATTGCAATAATTACTAATTTATTGGGGAATTAGAAGACGGTTCAGGGTTTGTAAATGAGGGAGGAATGAGAAGGGTGGGTGTGTGAGAAAATGTGTGAGTTTGGAGGTTCTGAATATCTGCCTGTCAGTGGTCAGAGAAGAATTGCAAAACAATTGCTTACCCAAGGATATTCCCCCCAGGCTAACTGCTGAGGTATCAGATCTCCTGGAAAAAAAAAAAAAGGTACCCTGGGCCCTAGGATCATTCTTTCCAGGCTAGGATAGCAGCTATTTATTTAAACATCGAGCCTGCAACACAGCTAAATCCAGGAGCGGGTGGGGGATTGTCATCCCTTGACTGCCTTATTCTCAGCACCCAGCAGAGTGCCCGCGTAGGGTGGGTGCTTATAGAAGTTGTGGTCATGGTTATTTTTGGTACTTGTGTCATCATAAATGAACACCCAGTCTGGGGATTTCGGCAGCCAACCACTGGTTTAGTCCCCACTCCTCTTAAGGTAAGGCCAGTGAAGGCTGCCGTTGTGTGTACACAAGCAGATATGTGTGTATGCACACACACGTGAATTTATTCGTGTGCCTCTGTGTTCCAGTAGGGATTCAGCCTGGCGCTAAGTAAACTGGTTAAAAATTGGAAAGCCGTGTAAACTTGTGGTTTGTCATTAAAATTCCAAGTTGAAATTGCACACTGCAAAAGATTCAAGGTGCAAAATCTGACAGATGCTTTCTTATTTGTGAATGTGAAGGTTATGGCCTCTGCCCACCCCTGCTCACAAAGACACAAGGACGGATCCAGAAGCAGAGATGGGAAGGGTTGTTGAAAGTTGCAGCGCCAAACAGCTCCTTATCTGGGTGTTATTAATGCAAGGTCCCGGCTAACAACCCCACGTCTACTGAATCCTGGCAGCTGCAGGATCGACCTTGACCAGCTCAAGAAGCAGCAAACCTGGGCTCGTGCAGGAAGCATCTCCCAGGCCTGGATCTTAGACATCCTTGCACACCACAGGAAAAGAGTACAGCACGCATGAGAACAAGCCCGGGAGAACGGCCTCCCGTCATTGGAAGCGGCGAGTGTCCGCTTACACCTCTGCCTGTCCACCCACATCTGTCCGTCTGCTTTCCAGCTGCCCAGAGGTTAACGTGTGCAGCCAGGAAGAACCACCAGCGGCTACTGAACCAGCGCTCTCCTCCCACTTCTTCTGTAAAGGAGACTCATGTGTGAGATGAGGCAAGACCCTAAACCTTCATCGGGGCGTCTCTGGGTGACAATAAAGCTGAGTTTGCAAATACAATATGAAAAGCGTAATCGTGCCAGCCTTTCATAATCAGAATCTAATTTGAGTGAGCAAAATATTAGTATCAAAAGGAGAAGAGTCAGCCTGTCCAAAGCGGTTCACAGGCCAATCTTCCCGATGAAGGGGCCTGGGAAGCGAAACGGAGAAGGAAAGGAAGCTGCAAGGTGGGTGCTTCATGCAGGTGACCTCAGCTTTCCCCGGAGGTGTGGCAGAGTGAGCGGTCAGTGCCCGGACTGCAGAGCCCCCTACATGAGGCTGGTGTGGCACCTGCGTGCCTCAGTTTCCCTAACTGCACAGAGGGGGCAGGAACAGTACTTACCTCATGGGGCTGTTGGGAGGATTATGCTTTTAAACCTCTGCCCTGGCACTTGGTGCATGTAGGGTGTAGAAGTGTGTCCCCAAAAAGATACGCTCAAGCCCTAATCCCTGGGACCCGCACATGTGACCTTATTTGAAAGGAGGGTCTTTGCAGATGTGAGCAAGTTAAGTGAGGTCATCTTGATTAGGGTGGGCGCTAAAGCGATGCAAAGGCCTGGAACAGATTCTTCCTCAGACGTTCCAGAAGGAACCGAGCCTGCCAACCTTTGTCTCAGACCCATGCGGCCAGGGCAGGGGGCCTGTGCTCAGGGAGCCCATGGCATCCCCCCACCTTCCTCCTGAAAGAGTTTAAGAAGGAAAGCAGGGGACCCTGGGAGTTCTGCAATATGCACCTGCATTCAGACCTGGGGTTATGGAGGGAGGAACATCAAGGCCAGAGCTTCTACCATTTGAGTTGCAAAACAAGTAATGTCAATGCCGCAACAGTCAATCGTCAAGAAGTTGGAATGAAAAGATGCCGGGTGAGGATTTCTTTCGTGACGTCCCCAGGTGGGCTGATCAAGTCTCCGAGGAGATTGCTCTTGGCAGCCTCTATGACCCCAGCTTGAGCAGAACAGCAGGCAGAGACCCTGCCTGACCTCCGGCCCTCAGCCCTGCTGGGAGCCCCCAGTGGCTCCCTGCTGCCCCCAGGCCACTCCCTCAAGACCCTCCCTGGTTGGCCCCCCTCCAGCCCCTGGGCACACACCCAGCACCTCCACTCCAGCTCAGGGCCCCCTTGCCAACCCCACGATGTGTCCTGTGCAATCCCATGGCCCCGTTGGCTCCCTTGGAATGCTCAGCTCCCCTCTCTATCCACCTCTTCTGCCCCCATTCACAGGGTTTGCAGCCTGGCTCAAAGACCCCTTCTTCTAAGAAGCTCCCCTACATTCCTCCAGCGTTGATAGACAGGAATGATATCCATGTAGTTGACTTATTGATTGATTGAGTTTTGATCCATAAACACATACGTGTTCAGTGCCTCCCATGAGCTGAGCCAGGTGCCGCCTGGGGGCTGGAGATGTGGCTACGAAGACGGGGAGCGAGTCCCTGCTCCCCAGGGCTGCCTCCTGGGGCGAGAAACAACCAACACCGAAACAGATACGTGGAACGGGGCGGGGAGAGTGACGAGCGTGTCTCAGCGAGTACTACAGCCTGGGGACTTTGAACAACACACATTTACTGCTCACAGTTCCCCGTGGGGCTGGAAGTCCAAGATTGAGGTGCTGGAAAATTCGGTTCCCCATGAGCCCTGGTTTGCAGACGGCCACCTGCTCACTCTTCCCCCGCTTTCCTTGGTGCGTGCACATGGAGAGAGAACTCTCTCTCTTCTTCCTATAAGGACACCAAACCTATCAGATTAGGACCCCACCCTACTCCCGCTGTGGAGGTCGGAGGCTCTTTGAAGGGACTTGGTTGGAGCAGAGGCCTCGAGGGCACGGCACGAGGAAGGCAGCCAGGTAAAGAGTCGGGGCAAGGCAGCACTGCTGGAGGAACAGCCTATGCAAAGCCCTGGGGCAGGAACTGCAGGGAGGCCCGTGAGCGGGGTGGAAGGGGGTGGGGATGCGGTCAGAGAGGTCACCAAGCTTAAAACTTGTTCGGGCCTGGCAGGCCCTGGCAGAAGACTGGATTTCATTCTAGAAGGATGGAAGGCTGTGCAGGGGCAGGTGGGACAGGGGTTCCATGCTCAGGCTGGGGTGGAAAGAAGGCTGTGGAGGGTGGGGCGGAACAGGGAGCCCAGACGGCCAAATGGTCCAGGAAAAGAAGGGGCAGACGAGGAGGACACCTGAATCCAGGACACGGTGGGGGTGCGGTAGGGAGGGTGCTGGGGCAGCCCCCAGGTCAGTTTGAGCAGAATCCTGGGGCTCTGCCCCGGGCCCTGGGGTTTGTGGTGGTTCTCAAGTGCAGCCAGGTGGATGCCTGCTAGCCCTCCCCTTGGGGGGGGTCCCGCTTTCATTTATCCAAATTTTTCATTCTCTGTGCAAACATTCTATTCAAACAGATCCCTCTACTACCTACACCTGATTCCCTGTTTTTCCCAGATGTTTTACAAGTTACAAAGCTCTTTCACTACCATGAGCTCTCGATAATCCTATCGGGGGAGGTTTTGGTCAAGAAATGGACGGTCAGAAAGGCTAAGTGATGTGGCCAAAACCGCACAGCCAGAGGTGACTCGAGGGGCCCTGGCCCCGGCTCCCGTTCCCCCTCACTGATCACCGCCTCCTCTCATGCTTTCCTGGCACAGCCGGGCGTGCAGCCCCCACCCAGCCCCGCCTCACCGTCGCTTCTTCTCTGCTCCCAGCTAGGAGCCACTCACCCTCCAAGCCGCCTCCGGAAAGTACTCTGCCATTGACACCCACCCCCCCCAACCCTGGCAAGGCCGCTGTTGTCAATGGTTCACTTTCATTTTGGTTTCTGTAATGTTGAACTTTCTATAATAATAATTAAATGATCATGTATTGAGTGCTTCTGTGTCCCTGTGTCGAGACAAACATTTGCTGAAGTGACTCATTTAACCGTCACAGTCATGCTGTGAGCAAAAGATGGCCCTGCCCCCTGTGCTGTGGACAGTTTGTGTCTCCCCAAAATTTCTTTTTTTTTTTTAATTTTATTTTTTTTCCTTTTTCTCCCCAAAGCCCCCTGGTACATAGTTGTATATTCTTCGTTGTGGGTCCTTCTAGTTGTGACATGTGGGACGCTGCCTCAGCGTGGCTTGATGAGCAGTGCCATGTCCGCACCCAGGATTTGAACCAACGAAACACTGGGCCACCTGCAGTGGAGCGCCAGAACTTAATCACTCGGCCACGGGGCCAGCCCCTCCCCAAAGTTCCTATGTAGAAGCCCTGACCCCCAGTGTGGCTGCACTTGCAGATGGGGCCTCTAAGGAGGTGATTAAGGTTAAATGAGGTCATAAGGGTGGGGCCCTGACCCCACAGAACTGGTGCCGTTGTAAGAAGAGGGAGAGTCCGCCCTCCTACCCCCCCCCGCCCCCCCCCCGGCCCCGGTCTCTGTCTCTGTCTCCCTCCCCCTGCATGCACAGAGGAAAGGCCGTGTGGGGACACAGGGACAAAGGGCCTGTCTGCAGCCAGGGAGAGGGGCCTCGCCAGCAATCCACGCTGACGGCACCTCCACCCAGGACCTCTGGCCTTCAGGGTGTGAGGGAATGAACTTACATTGTTTAAGCCCCCTGCCTGTGGTAGTTCGTTAGGGTGGCCCAGCCCACTAATCCACCCCGGTTTAGGATGAGGAAACTGAGGCATAGAGAGGCCAGATGACTCCTCCAGGGGTATTCAGTAGCACGTGGAATCAGGGTCAAATCTCACAGCCTCCTCCAGCTCCTGCCTTCTCTTCTCCCTTGATAAGAGAAAAGGATGGAGGGACAGCCTCCGCAGCCCTCTGTGATGCTCCCTAGGGCCCCCGCACCGTCCCTTGTGCTCCTGGTGCCACCTGCTCAGTTCTGGTGCGGCTGCCGGCTGTCTGCGCCACCCCCTGGGGTCCCTCTCCAACCCCCTGGCACCACATCTAATGCTTGTGGACTGGCACTTTCCCGGATAATGAACTCTTCCCTCCTCCCTCCCTCGGGCCCACAGGGGCTGGGTCTGCTTTCCCTGCCTTGAGCCACTGTCATCCGGGTGTGTGTCTATCTGTCTGTCCCACACAGAAAGCTCCCTAGAGCTAAGGACAGTCCTGCCCACATCTGTCCCGTGGAGCTCAGCTCAGTCCTGCATGTGACCCCTCTCTAGACCCTGTTGGGTCAAGGTGGGTGGAGAAGCCCTCGGTGTGGGCACATTTGCAGTACTGAGCCCCGAGCTGCCACCCGGCGTTTATAAATAGAGCCTGAGAGGTAAAAATATAGCCGAGCAGAACACGAGGCAGAGAGAATATAAACAGCTTATTTTCCCTTGTTGGGGTGACGGCACTGAACTATGTCACTCGGCTACCTGGAGGCATGAGCCAAATTCTGCTGAAGCAAGCTGTCCCGGGCCCCCAGCCACACCCCATGCCTGCTCCAGACTTCCTCTGCTCCCTGGCTCTTCTGGGGCTGGGCTGTAAACTGGTTTGGGGTGTGTACTAAGCAGGTGTCCTTGGTATACAGTAGGCTTTGGATAAGTGCCTACCCTGAGTTGACTGGGCAGAGCCCCATTAGCAGAAGCAGAGAGGAGGGAGTCTGGAAACTGCCATCCGTCCTGCGTCACCTGCCGTCTCTCACCTGCCCGGTTCTCTGAGCCCCCTGCCCTGATGAAACATCCCACTTTCAAGCCAAAGAAAACCATCCATTGTGTCCAGAGTGTCAATGACTCCTCTCCCAATCCCTTGCCTCCGTGTGTGTGCACACACACACACCCTGACTCTAGCAAAATCAAACGGAGACAGATCCCACCAATTTAATCCAATTAAACTCTCAAAGTTAAAAGAGATCTTCAAGTTCATTGTGGACGAAGAAAGGATGGTTCAGAGAACTTTGGTGACATCTCAAGTCAGTGGCAGGACGACAATTTTAGCCTCAACCCCACTCTCCTTTTCCCAGAGAGAGCAACTGAGAACCTGTGTACCATTGTCCCCTCCCCGCTCCCAGGGCAGACCTGAGTAATCAATCCCCGCTTTCTTCCTGGCTGAGCCTGAGCTTGGTCTGTAAGTTCTTCTCAACACAGCTTTGCAGGCAGCCACTACCATCTGACTAACTTGGATTGGTCCCACTCTCCTTTCCAGCTGCCCCCATGAGCACTGACTGTCCCTTGGGAACCGAGTGTCACCAGCGTCAGCCACAGAGAGCCTGTGGGTCTCTGCACAGCATCGGAGACTTCAGGAGGGACCTGGCTGCAAGGGCCCTCTACCAAGGGACAGAAGGACGGTCCTGGGACCTCACTGTTTCTCTTTGAGGGATCCTCCAGAGCGGTGGCTTCCACACTGTTTGTCCTTGATCCACAGGAAGAAACAAATTGTACATAGAAACCAGGGACCCGCAGACATGTATGTGCATACGAGCAACTGAATCAGAGCTCCATGGAAAAAATTGCTGTGTATTTTAATAATTTCTTAAACTATTTCTATATGTTGGTCTCAACCACTAACTTGAGTTCATGACCCATGCCTGTGGTGTGAAAAACCACAGCTCTAAATTGTCTCTATGTAACAGCTAGATCTGAAGTTAACATGAGGGAAGCCATCTTAGGGAAAAGAAGCAACAAGGCAACTGTTCCCCGACTCGCCAGTGTCTGTGGACACGCTGCAGCCTGCACGCCGCTGGGATGATTAAGCTCCTCTCGCTTTTACAAGATACACGACCTGCTAGTTCTCTGACTCCCGCTTGCGCATGTCTCCCAGCTGTGATAAGATGATTTTGCTGAGTTTCCCAGGAACACGACAACCTCCGGAAAGAAAAATTCTGCTTCAGTCTCCATCACGAATGACAGAAGAAAGAGAGAACGTGGCGCCTGAAGTTTGTGACACCGGAGGGTCGACATCCCCCCTCCTTCCCTGCCCATGTCCCCCGTATAACTGCCTCAAGACTCTGTAGGATTTTAAGATGATTCTTTAAGACATAGTCTGCCATCTTCCGATGATGCTGGCTGATTGTATAAATTTTCCTTTCTCAACCGCAGGCTTGTTTGCAACTGATCGGCACTGGATTGCAGTCAGCAGAATGAGCCCCTTTTTGCTCAGTGTCTCCATGATCCTGGGACTTTGATTTTTTTTCCCATCAAACTCCTCCATTTCCCCAAAGCTCTACCTTTAGTCATATGACCATGGGTGGTAGAGAATTAACCAAATCAACCAGGGGATAGCTGACTGCTGTGTTGCCTCTGCCCCAGCAAAGTGAGTAAAACCCACAGAGTGTTAGTCTTAGAGAACCTTCAGCACCGGCTGGTGCAGCGATCCTCGCCCGTTCTCCATAAGCTATCAGTTCACTAGACCCAGGGCAGGGCCTGGCCAGTCAGACTTTGAAAATGTCCCAAGTGATTCTCACCCTCGACTTCCAATTGAGAAGCACTCGTCTCATCCAGCTTCTTAATTTTTAAAATGGGGAAAATGAAGGCAAAGAAGGGCAGCCATTGGCCAATAATCCCAGGGGTCCAGAGGCCAGCTGGGACTGCTCAGAACCACAGTGTTGGAGACTCAAGGCTCTTGGGGAATTTAACGCCGTTTTACGTCTGGGAGGCTGAAGATCGAGAAGCGGAGGTGACCCCCGGATACTGCTCAGTCACTGGGAGGAGATTTGGACACGACACCTGTAGTGGGTTTGAAAGGTGGCCTCCGAAAAGATTCATCCACATCATAGGTCCAGAACCCGAGACTGTGACCTTGTTTGGAAAAAGAGTCTTTGCAGATGCAGTTAAATTAACAATCTCGAGATGAGAGCATCCTCGCTTGTCCCTTGACAAGTGTCATTAAGAGTGACACCCAGAGAGAAGAGGAAAAGGCCCTGTGAAGACAGAGGCAGAGACTGGAGTGATGGAGCCACAAGCCAGGGAGGTCCTGGGGCCACCGGGAGCTGGAAGAGGCAAAGAAGGGTCCTCCCCTAGAACTTTCAGAGGGAGTGCAGCCCGGCCGGCACCTTGATGTCGGACTTCTGGCCTCCAGAACCGTGAGAAAATAAATTGCTGTTGTTTTAAGCTTCTCCATTTCTGGTAATTTGTTAAGGGCAGCCCCAGGACATGCCGGGAGCAAGAATTCAGGTGTCACAATGGAATTCAGGTGTTATAACGGAATTCGGGTGTCACAATGGAATTCAGGTGTTAGAATGGAATTCGGGTGTTACAACGGAATTCGGGTGTCATAATGGAATTCGGGTGTCACAATGGAATTCGGGTGTCACAATGGAATTCGGGTGTCACAGTGGAATTCGGGTGTCACAGCGGAATTCAGGTGTCACAGCGGAATTCAGGTGTCACAATGGAATTCAGGTGTCATAATGGAATTTGGATGTTATGATGGAATTCAGGTGTTATGGTGGGAACCTCATTTATTGAACGCCTGTCACGTGCAGATGCTGTACTAAGGGCTTCACACATGATGTCCCTGATGAGGAGATTGACTAAGTGAGGCAGATACAAATATTATCCCCATGCTTCTCAAAGGTTGAACACTTTGCCCAAGGCCAACAGCTAGCGTGTGCACAGCCGGGACTTGAATCGCACACTCCCTCCCACCTCACGTCCTCTCCGGGTCTCCAAGACAGGCCAGGGCAGGGCAGGTCTTTTTCAGGAAGAGGGGGTCTTCGGATGCTTGGTTCCTACCTCATTCGCAACTATTGCTAAACCTGATGTTGGAGCCAAATTCTGAGATTTGTGCTAAAAGTTTGAGCCCCCAAAGATGGAACATCTTAACAGGAGAATCATATTACAGGGTTTGTGTTTTTTCCCTTACTCAAGATGAACAGGAGTGGATATAGTCTGTGCGCTATATTTAGCAGAGAGGCAGGAACTTTGGTTTATTTAAAGAAATTAGAGCAGAGATGTTTGGTAGTTCGTAAGTTATTTAAAGTCCTATCTTTGCTCAATATTGTCTGTATGATATTCGATATGTGACAATGTGTATCCAGAGAAAAGAGGAACCATAATGTGGACGTCAATGCATTTTACACTGATCAGGGGAAAACAGCCAGCGTGGAGGAGTTTATAAACGGAATGACGTGCGATGAGCTGCCGAGCAGAGGCAGGTGATGAAGACGGGAGAATCACAAAAGGAATCCTGGGTCGAAGGGCTGCAAGTGGAACCCGATCCTCATGGCCTTCTCACCTCCAGCTGATCCGTAGGGGAGGCGAGACCTCAGACCCACAGGCTGGGCGCCTGGTGATGCTGTACCCTCGGGCAGCACTTTTAAACTTTAAGAAATGCTTTAACATCCTTTCTCATTTAGTTCACAAAAAAGTCCAGTGGGGAGACAGAGGGAGTATTATTTATATTTTACAGGAAAAAAATCCCTCTGAGATTCAAGGTAAGTGTGATTTACCCGAAGTCTGATCCTAAACAGACAATGGTGGGACACGGAGTGTGGGTGGGTTAGACACAAGATGGAGCGCAGAACAGTGGCCGGGAGCAGAAAGTCCTCACTAGCAACTGTCAGCTGGACACCCACCCATTGCGACCTGACATTGTGTTCTCTAGACTTTGGAACTTTAATTCTCACCAAAGCAGATTCCCCATGGACGCAGTTCGCCGCAGAAAACCATGCTTTCTTCACATCCTCGTGGGTCTGTCCACGAGGCAGGCACCACCACAGCATCTGGTGGTTCAGACCATTCACCGCTTTGATATTTACTCCCGGTGCACACCGGTCGTGGGACTCAGCTTCCCCATCTGGAATAGACGGGACCAGATGACCTGTGGGATCCTGAAGAGCTTCCCAGCTCCAGGAGTCCATCCTGAGCAGCCCCTCCAGCAGCTCTGCCCTAGAGCCTTGCTCTGCACGCAGAAGAGGCGGACAGCACGGCCGTGCGTTCCAAGAGCTTACGAGCAACGGGGCAGACGCTCTGCCGCACGAGGTTTCCGGAAGTGAAGGAGTGTCGCCCATGGACCCTCTCCCGGGGACATCCGACTTCTCTTTTCTTACCCCATCTTCAGGGGTTATGTCAGATTCGTTTTATTAAAGGCCACCTTGACTCCTTTTTATAGGTTGGCGAGGTATGATTCCAAATGCACGCGTGGAAGGGGGGAGGGGAGGACAGAGGTAGCAGGCAAGCAGAGAAAGGAGGAGGGAGGGAGGCACGAGTAAGGCAGCAGACACCCTTCGAGCAACCCCAGGATGCTGTCAGAGAGCCTTCACTCCACGTCACGTGCTGCCTTTGCAAACATCAACCAAAATGGCTGTTAATGGAGCACCGACTGTCCCCAGGTGCTGGGGTGGGGGCTTGTTATTCATCTCTCTTCCTGTCACCGTCCCAACAGATCGGAGTTCTTATCCCCGCTTTATAGATGATGAAACTGAGGCTTAAGGAAGTCGTTGGCCAAGGTCACAGAGGAGCAGGTGGTGGAGTCAGGACAGCAGCACGGAGTCGTGGAGAAAGTGCCGCCTTCAGAGGCCTAGCTGTGCAGAGGTGAGGGCCTGGTGAAGTGATGCACTCGGTGGGTCATGTGGACCCAAAAAATGGGCCCAAACCAGGGATCAGACGAGCTGGACTGGTCTTGGGACTTGGTTAACTGACTGGCTATCAGTCCCCTGACCGCCCTCATCTCTGAAGCGGGTTGACAATTCCTGCCCCCTCCCGCCCACAGACACAGGGAGGATTGAAATGAGAACTGCTTTGGAAACCAGGAAGTCCTGAGACAGCAGGGACCTTATTTTTGCTAGAAGGTCTCCATACTTCTGTGGGAGGAGCGGTCTGGAATGATCATTTCCTTCTCTCCTCCAAAGGCACGGAGACCCCAGCATGTGGGCACTTCCTCAAAGTGAGCTGATGGTGGGGCTGGGGCTGGGGTCTGGCCTCCCTTGACCCCACACCCATGGTCTCACCCTCGGACTCACATGGATCTGGAGCCACACACCAGCCTTCCCCCGATGAGGTGGGTGAATGTGGGCGAGTTACTCAACCCTCGAGACCCAATGTCCACTTCTGCAAAATGAAATTCAATGTCCGGTGCGTCTGGTACATGAAAGGGACTCATTAAAATGTTGGCTCCATTTCCCTTCGGAGGTGGAAGTGGCTGCTGAACCCCTCGGCAGTCCTAGGTCTCGGGTAGACACTGGATTCACTTCCTGACGCCCTGTAAGCAGGGAGAGAGAAGAGCAACCAGCCAGAGTCAACTCAGCTTAAGCCAGCAGTGGGCCAGGCGTTCCTGAGTCCTCGCCTTAGAAACGGCTGTGTTTGCGGACATCTGTAAGAACTCCATCCTTACCAGCTTCCAGAAGGATCTCACCTGAGCAGACATTGTGGTTCTTGCCTTGTCCACGAGGAGCCGTGTCTCCACCCTGCCCGGGGTCACACAGGAGCTGAGACAGGAGTCTCCTTTGCCAGGCTCCCAGCCCAGGGCTCTTTCCGCTCGGCCCATGGAAGAAAAGGTGTCCCTTCTGGAAAGTTGATTTTCCTGTCCACATCCTGCAAATTTCCCAAATGGAAACCAGAATGCTTCGATCACATCAGTCCCTGTCCAGTCACAGCACACAGCCGTCGTCAAGTCCGAGGCTGCTTGGAAGGACATTTCTCAACCGGTGCACACCAGCCCCGCTCCAGGCCCTCCACTGAATAGCCTTGATCTTGGGCAATATTTAGATGCTGTTTTCCTCGTTGGCCACAGGTGCTTGTCACACCAGCCACTTGCTTGGCGGCTCATCCTGGGTCTCCTTGACCTGGTGTGGTCTGAAAGCAGAAGAGAACGCTCCTGTTTGCCAGAGAGATCCGTTTCCCTTGGGAACTACGTTGGCATCCGGCCCTCCTGTCCTCTGTTCAATCACTTCTAAGGGAGGAAGCAGCCAGTCCCCGCGTTCCGTCCAGGTGGGCCAAGTGCACCAGTTGGCCCCTGGGTAGCAGGCTGCATGGTTTTAGTCTGGAACATGCCTGGAGGACTGCCCGCGCACCTCGTCTGGTTTGATTCTCACAGCGACCCCACGAGGATGGCAGCGACAGAGGGGCCTGCGGTCCTGGCTCTCCAGGCGAGAACACTGAGGCTCAAGGCGAGAGCATTGCCAAGGGCCCAGCAGGTAAGAGGTGCAGGGTGGAACTGCGTCCAACTTCTGCTGACTCAAGGCCATATGTACCTCCCACCATGGGACAGGGCTGGGACACATGGGACTGACCCGAAGCCTGGGCTCTCTCTCTTGTCCCTGCCCCCATCTTGGTGGGTGACTGTAGACACACTCTTCTCCTTCTCTCCAACTCAAGCTCCTTGTCTGTAAAATGAAGGGGTCTCAGCCACCATCAGGGAAGCTGCATCACCCCCCTCTTTGGCCGTAGCCACATCCGCCTCACTTTGTTTCTCCCAAACCCACCTGCTCCCCACAACCTACTGGCTGTCCCCTCTCAGCCCCACAAGCCAGCCCTTATTTCTCTCCCTCTCTGGCTAATGACGGGGAAATGGAGCTTGGGAGCAGACAAGGGACACACTGCACTGGTCCAGTGTGGACACACAGTAAGTATTTTTGAATGGAAAAGAGAAGCGAGACACCACCCATCCAGGCTGTCCCCCAGGACCAAGGAGGGCAGTGATGCCTCAGCCCTTCCGAGCCTCTGGTGACAAGCTGGCCGTGGCCAGATGTAGTTCTGCTGACCCAGGTGAAGAGACGGCTTGTCCCGTGGCATCTGGGGGGCTCCCACCCCATGTGGTCTGCAAGAAGCTCTGGTGACATAGAACTCTGGCTGGAGTAGCAGCATCGCCTGCCGGAAATAACATATGCACTGTCCTGACCCATCGAACACTTCCTCCTGGCTTGGCCCCCCAAAGTGAGGTTCTCTGTGACACTGGGGACACAATTTCTCCCCCTGAGACTTATCTTTGATCAAGGCCCAATTGGATCATTCTCCTGTGGCACCTCTCCCTCCTGCCCGGATCCTGAGATGTGAACGGAACGCGCAGCAAGTACATCATCCTTCAGTTCAACGTGTTCAACCCCGGGGACCCTCTGAGGGCTTGGTCGTCAGCATGTCTTTTTTCCACGCCTCCCATGTGCCAGCCTTATAGAAGGAGAAACCCAGTTCCCTGCCTGGGAGGCTTAACCCTCTACTGGGTGGACCAATGTCCCTCCACAATGCACGTCCACCCAGAGCCTGTGAACGTGACCTTGTTTGGAAATAGGGTCTTTGCAGATGCAATCAAGGTCAGATGAGGTCACACTGGATCAGGGTGGGCCATAATCCAATGACTGGCGTCCTTATAAGAAGAAATTTGGACACAGACACACACAGAGAGATGGTGGCCAGGTGACAATGGAGGCAGAGACCAGAGTGATGCTGCCACAAGCCGAGGAGTGCCACGAATTGCCGGCAGCCGTCAGAAGCTGGAAGAGACCACGAAGGACACTCCCGTAGAGACTTCGGTGGCAGCATGGACCTGCCGACACCTCGATTTTGGACTTTTAGCCTCCAGAATGGTGAGAGGTGACATTTCTGTTGTTTGAAGCCACCCAGTCATTTGCTACAGCAGCTCTAGGAAGTTAGTCCACCCCATGTCGGGGAGAGAAGGCCACAGGGCAGGGAAAGGTGACATATGCCCCAAATGGCAGTGAAATAAGACCAACCCGTGCCTTTTACAAGGCTCTTTGACTTGGAGTCCATCTGCGAGGTGGACTGGACGAGGATTGTCACTCCATTTTCCGATGGGAAAACTGAGGCCCAGAGAGGTACAGGGACTGCTCCAAGGTCAACAGCTGGGTAACGGCAAAGCCTAGATTCAGATGGGGACTTCTGCATCTGGAGACAAACAGCCTCATTTGGGCTTGGCGTTATGTTTCGTTTTCAGTCCTCACCGCTAGGGGGGCTGTCCCTTTCAGGCACTCTGCTCATCCATCAATGACGCCATCGTTGCTGGTCTCCCCCGACAGCACCACGGTCAGGATGGTTCTGTAGGGGAGGAGGTGGGGTTTGGCCCCCTGAGTCGGGAGTCTAAGAGACCCAGGTAAGTCTCACCGTGAGCGTTCCCGGATCGGAGCTCAGCACGAGCTCACGGCAGACTAACTCCACTGGTGAGGTCTTGCAGGTGGGTTTTGCAAAAGTCATAGCCAAACACTTCTCTCTGGCCTGTTACGTCCTTGTTTGCTCCGGTCACCTCGGTCAGTACCTGGCCCTCCACTCGCCCGCCAACTCTGGGCCAGCCCAACTTTTCAGTTTGGTTCAGCACGTTTCCTGAATTCTCGAGTGCACGGAGCCGGCTGCCACGTTCTGTGGGGCAGAAGGGGATGGGCAAGATGGCAGTGTAGACGGAGGGCGGAGGGGCACAGGGGTCAATGCCGGGCAAGGCCGGGAGTGGTGCGCGTCCCCGACGAGGGCGCCCACGGAGGGCGGCAGCACCTGTCAGTGATGTCAGGCAAGGTCTCACGGAGGAAGCACATTCCTGCCGGATCCAGATGCAAGCAGCAGCTCGCACATGGGGTTGATGCTGAGGCAGAAAGATGAGGGCACACGTCACCCCAACGAGGCATAGGGCACACATCCTGGTTTACCGTCTTCCGCCCCTATCTCGCTGTCCCCTCACTCCTCCTGGCTTCTTCTCGTCCCTGGGCTGTCCCTTTACTGTCAGCCACTTTTCAGGCCTGGGCTCCCAGCAGCCTGGGCCCCGGGGAACAACACCACATCCCACACTCCCTGCTCTCTCTCAGCCTCCTGAACATCGGAGTTCTCCTGGACATGGGCCCCCTTCTCTCCTTACCCCTGCACTCTCCCCAGGGGGTCCCATCTACAGCCAAGGCTTCAATAATCTGCTATACTCCAACAGCCCCCCACTCACCAGGTACCCCGCTGGCAACTTGATATCTCTGTTTGGATGTCCCACAGGAGCCTCGAGGCCAGCACATCCAAAAATAACCTCTTTTCCCTTAGTACTAATTCCACGGTGACAGTATTCCATTGGCAGGTGACAGTGTCCCATGGGGGGGTGACAGCATTCCAGTGGCTTGTGACAGAGTTCCATTAGCAGGTGACAACATTCCATTAATGGGTGACAGCATTCTATTGGTGGGTGATGGCAGTCCATTGGTGTAGGTGACAGCGTCCCGTTGCCGGATGACAGGATTTCACTGGTGTAGGTGACAGTGACAGCATTCCACTGGTGCCAGTGGGAGGGCAGAGTGGTGGGAAGAGGCCTGGTCTTGAAGCGGGCAGACTTGGCCTCCAGTCCCACTTACCTCACGTGACCACAGACAAGTGACCCAGTTCTCTGGCCTTTGATATGAGGATGGTGATGCCACCTCCCCTGGGTGATGATGGGCTGGGTGGTGATGCCCCCAAAAGGGGAGAGTCTTCAGGGCTAAAAGAAGAACTTTCTGTGGCCATCCCGTCTACAGCACAGTGGATGCCTACTGTGTGATGCGGCCAGGCCTGGCTGACGGGGGCATCTGGGCTGTGACAGTCATGCGGTCCTGGAAACTTCACTGAGCATTGAGACGACACCTGGGCCGGCAGCTTGAGCTCCCAATTATAGACGAGCCAGAGCGGAGCCTGTGAGGTGCACACCTGCACAGGAACGCAGGAGTAGGCACGCCCGCAAAAGCCGCCTGCGACAAGGACCCCTTCTTTCCTGTTTTTATCGCATTTCTCCCCGCTCAAGAAAGCCGGGGCTCCTCAGCCAGCAGAGGACACTGCACTCAGACACGTGGGGTGTTGGGAGCCCCAGCAAGCCCCTTTCCACCGTGTGACAAGCAACTCCTGAGTGTCAGTTTCCTGCCTGTCACATGGGGAGGGTGTTGTGGGGCCAAATGACACAATGCGCATGAAGGGCTCCACCTCGCACTCAGGACGCCGGGAATGCTCAGGAGACGCCAGGTCTACTCCAACCTTCGTCCCCTGCACCAGCCTCATTTCTCACGCTCCCCCACGCGCATCCTTCGCCTCCACCCTTCCTTCCTCTGGGTCCCTGCTCGTGGTCCTCCTGGGTCTGATGTGACCTTGCTTCTGCTCATGTCTAACTCTCTACCATCCTTGAGGTTGCAGCTGCCCCAGCCCTCCCGCCCGCCCCCTGCTCCCTCAGTCTCTCCCCACTGTGGCCAGGCTGACCTGGTCCCACATTCAACTCTTCTCTCCTTGCGTCCCCAGAACAGCTTCTCTCCCCTCCCCCAGGTTAGAAACTCCCAGCAGAATAAACACTGAGAAGCCGACCTGCACTGGGCCGGTGTCTCTCCTGGACCCTCGTGTCTGCACCGGATCTCAGCAGCGTGCCTGTGCACCCGGGCTCACCGCTTCCCTCTGGCTTTGGCCAGAGTGTGAAACGGTTGGTTGTTCTCAACTTCCCCCGCCTCACTCCCTAGCTCCACATCTCGGTCCCTGTCTGGTGCCACATCGGAGATGGTTCTTGAATCTGTCCCCCTCTCAGAGGCCTAGCACCTCTGCCTGGGACATGCCTCACCCTGCTCTAGGGATCGTTACAGCTGCGTGTGGCCCGCTGCAAGGCCAAGCTTGTAAGGCTCTGATCTGTCTTCCTACCGCAGCCACGTTATCCTCCCAGAACATGGCTCTGGGGTGACCTCCCACTGCCCCATGGCCTCACTCCTCAGACTAGCACGAAGGCCCTTGCTCTCTGCTCCCCTCACACAAGCCTCCACCCAGCACACGCCCGGCCTCCTCCTGGAGGCCCCATTGACTTGCACACCCGGCATGCGGACGAGCTGCCGTCTCTCTGGAATTCCCGTTTCTGCTGCTTCAGGCCCGGCCAGCCCGAGGCCATCCTGTCAGCTCCCATCTGCGTCTCCCTTGCTTTGGGACAACGTGCCACATGCCCTGGGCAGTTGCGACACTTCTCTGGGCTCTCATGCAGGCTGCCCATCCCACTCGGCAGGTCACCCCTGGCCAGGCGGGGCTCCCCAGGGAGGGACCACGGTTCCGGGCTGCTTTCTTCCCTGCGGCTCAGCTCGCAGGGCAGCACAGAGCAGGAGCTCAGCGCACAGACCTGAGAAGACGGCGTATAAATAGTTTTTAATATGTTGAAGCACATTAAAAATGCATTAGGGAAGCTGACTATTTAAAGGAATTCTGCGGGGAATCCCTCTCTGAAAACGAGAACCTCTTCCTAACAGGAGTAACCGCTCCCTAATTCATCCCGGGCCCGTGTGTGAATCTTCATCGACAATATTGCCTCTCTTAATAAGAAGAACGTCTTAAAAAAAAGGGGAGGCTGGTGCCATGGCTGAGTGGTTAGGTTCGCGTGCTCCACTTTGGTGGCCCAGCGTTTCACCGGTTCGGATCCCAGGCGCGGACATGGCACCGCCTGTTGGGCCATGCTGAGGTGGCATCCCACATAGCACAACCAGAAGGACCCACAGCTAGAATACACAACTATGTACTGGGGAGCTTTGGGGAGAAGAAGGAAAAAAAAATGTCTTACAAGGACATTCTTTGTTGCCAGAAACTTTATTTCCGGGGGCGGCAATAATGCCAATGAATGGTTAGGCCAAAAATACAATGAAATATTAACTAAAATGATCTCAAGTGTCCAAGAAACTATGAAGTACATTTCTAGGCATCCTCACTGGGGGCAAGGAGTCAAGGCTGGGTCAGAACCAGCTACGTGATTTGCAGGGCTCAGTGCAAAGTGAACATCAGGCCCTTGTTCACAAATGGTTAAGCGTTTCAAGGCAGTGACAGCAGAGCGTTATACCCAGCAAGGACCTTGTGCAGCTGCCCAGCTCGCACACCCACGAAGCTGGCCCTAGACTGGGAACGGGAGAGATTTCAGCAAGCTTTCCTCCAGGGCCCGGCAGAGGGGCGTCCTGGCTTAGCTGGGAGGCTGCCTGTAGGACGGGACTCTGTGGCTCTCCACGCTAGATGGTGGATGAGGATGGATGCCATTGGCATTGACATGACAGTGGGGTCCTAGGGGACTCAGTCCTTGGGGAAGATTTTGTGATGAATCTCAATGGATCCTCCAAAGCCCAGCTTTAATGTCACCTCCCATGGTGTGGCATTGGCCACCCCTCCACAGCCCACCTCAGAACCATGCACATGTCTTAGCCCACTTGCTGGCTCACCTATACCTGTTGCTCAGCACACCCATCTTGCCTACCATCCAGAGGGCTTCTGTAGAGGGCAGGGCCTCAGCCCAGTTCCCTTCGGGGTCCTTGGCACTGGGCCTGGCTCCCTGGAGGAGCTCAGAACTGGTCCCTGAGTGCACAGATGAGTGAACAAATAAAGGAATGAATAAAGCGTGTAAACATGAGCACAGAAGGCGGATTTCAAGCCGGGCAAGCAGGAGGCTGCAGCCCTCCAGGCTGGGGAACACGGTAGGTTGGGGGGTGTTCTCCAGTCAGTTTGAGGACGTCGGTAAAGGAAAGAGCCACAGAGGCAGGAGAGAGTGGGGGCCAGGGAAGGGGGCAGGCTGGGGAAGCCCTCTTCCTTGCCCACCACCACCCCCGGGCCTCCCTCCTGCCCATTTCTGAGCCAGTTTGGAATCCTTTCCACTCAACCTGGGGGCTCTGGTCCCTTGCACACACGTCCTTCTTGCTCTTCTGACTCCTTGCACATATGTCCTCTTTGTTCTTCTGGTCCCTTGCACGCACATTCTCCTTGCTCTCCCGGTCCCTTGCACGCATGACCTCCTTGCTCTTCGGAGCCCGTCCAGTCTGCATTGCTTGCGGTGGATCCCATCTCTGATGGTTCCCAACTCCCCTCCGTGGAACCCCTCTGACACCAGGCAGTAGAGAGGTTGGAGGTGGCAACGTCATCTGTGAGCCTATTTGTAAACGATAAAGCACGAAGTTAAGGAGTTGTTACTGGTGGGGCAACGTCACAGAGGCGACAGGATCAGTGCCTGCAGGGGCATCCTCCCCAGCTTCTCTCTGCCCCAGCCTCCCCTCACGGAGGAGGGCAGACGTGGGGGGTGAGTCCTTTCTAAGGCTCTCTCAGGTCTTGAAGGGGTGCATCCCACCACCGGGAGCTTCGTCTGAAGGCAGATGCGACTTTCCAGCCAGGAACCCAGAGCTCTTGTCCTCAGCAAGGAAGGGACTTGGAGCCCTGCCCTGTCTACTCCCCGATGGGACAAGAATGGAGGAAGGGATGAGAGCAAGCCCATGGAGGTACACGAAGCACTGGCAGTGGGGTGTGCTCTGGGACTCCCAGGCCCCCCCCCAAATCAACCTCAAGGGCAGGCAGGGGTGGGGGGCCCCTCTGAGCCCCACGTGCTCTCCCAGCCCCAGCACTCGCCCAGACACACAAGGAGGTCAGGTGGGGACAGAGCAGACTCCCCTAGGGAGTTTTGTGACCTCTCCCCACTTGGCACTCACCTGGGAGAGAAAATGGCCTGGACCAGTCCTTCCAGCATCCTCAGACCATTTGCCCGCCCAGGGCTGGATCAGACTCTGGGGCTGGGACCCAAAGGAGACTTGAGGCCCCGGGGCTGCTCTGCCCCGCCTCCTCCAAAGAGCCCCCCTCTACTGGTTGACCAGACATGGCTCAAAGGGGCTTGGGTGGGAGCGGGGTGTCCCCCCTAAGGGGTGATGGACACTTGGAAATTCCCACGCAGCCTTCCCGCTCTGAACAGCTACATCCTTTTAACTAGTAAGTGGTGAGGGAGCCCAGGAGAAGGCAGGCGAGCCCCAGCACCCGCAGCACCCCCGCAGCCTGCTCCGGGGGGCCCGCCTGGACTCCTGTGCGAGGGTACAAGCCTGGGGGTGGGCCGGCCTTACGGTGAGGGGCAAACTCCATGAAGAGGTGCTGCCCCTTCATCCACATGAGCTTGGCTGACCCCTGGGCTGTCACTTGTATGTTTCAGCGGTCCTGCTGTCCTGTGACCTCTTTCTACTACAGACAATGACTGTCAGGTGGCCATAGACCCCCCAGCAGGGGCTGAGAGGCCACCACGTGCAGAGAATATGCTGGGAGCTACTTTGCTGACCCTGTCCCTATAAAGGCCCAACCAGTCCCACCCATGCTCCTCTCGAGCCCCACACTCAACTGGGCCTCTCTTCTCCCTTCGGGCTGCCCTCCCCATGGAATTCGGGAAGATTCTGGACCCTCCCCTCATGAACGTCAGTAACCCTCTCCCCCACAAACCCCCCAACTTTGCACGTAAATGCTCGGGGCTGCACCCCCTCCTCCCCACACGCCCTCCCTGGTTCCTCCCCCTGGGCACCGGGGAGCTCACTCCCAGATCCTTTATCACTTCCTCCATCAATTAACAAACCCGCCCCCTTTCTGCAATGAAAGCTGCAGGAAAGAGCTTCGAGAAAAACTGGGGCGATCCCCAGTAAAACCAAACAGATGCATTTCAGGATGCCAGGGAAGAGATTTTTTTTCACTTTCCATTACTTGTATACACTGAGCAGGAGAGCTGGTTTTTACTCTGTGTTGTCCCAGTGATTTTCCAGAACTGACCTCCACGTTCCTTTCGATGTGCAAGCTGAAACGTCTTCACGGTAACAACATCTCGTGTTGCTACGATGCCTGGGCATCTGTGGGCTCCTCGAACTTTCATTGTCTTAGCTGACCCCTACGATGACACAGTCTGGCGGGCGTTATCCTTCCTACTTGACAGAGGAGGAAACTGAGGCCCAGTGGCGGTACTGCCCTGAGATCCTTAGAGATCTGACGGGGCCCGTGTCTCAGGGGCCTGTACTTCCTGTGTCTCCCTCCACGTTTTCTGAGCCCCCTCCCATGCCTGGGACTGACCATGCCAGCAACGCCAGCTGGCTGGGGCACCACAGTCCTGGACAGGGTCCCATGTGGGGTCTGGCCCCAGTTTTCCCCCTTCTGGGTGCTACCCAGCCTTCTACCAGATCCCCAAGGAGCTCCAGGCCTGTGTCTACGGGATCGCCCCTGGCCCTGTGGCCAGCACCGTGGTTTTTCGCAGACTGACAGAAGATGCAGACATGTTGGTTTCAGTGACTCCCATTCATGTCGCACACAAGAAGAGCTGAGCACTGTGGGCTCCTGACAGTCCACAGCCGACCCTCGGGCTGGAGCCATGTGTGGGGTCATGTCCAGCTCCTGCCTGAGCACATTCCTGCCGGGGCCATCTCTGATCCACAGCACCCGAGGGTGGTGGGGGTGGTGGCTTTACCGTCTGCTCTGCAGTCTCAGCACCACATGTCTCAGGGTTCTCCAGGGGGCCACCCTGTCTCCTCCAAGGACTTTCCAGACCATTGCTCTGCACACTCACAGTTCCTTCCAGGCAACATCCTCTCTTGCCTCTGATCAACACATTGACCTGTGTCGTTCCAGTGACTCACACGACATGCTGGTGGCAGGTGTGGGAGGCAGGGGTGCAGTCAACAGTGAAAGGGATCACTCCCAAATAATTCAGCAGAAAACATGGATAGAAGCTATGTTGCTCTATGTCTATATTGTAAAATTTTGAGGGGCAACTTTAACAGGACCAGAAAACACACTGTCATTCATCATTTCATGCATACTCAGGCAAGACTTCCATTGTGAGCATCAGTGACAAAGCACAACGACAACCTCTGAGAGAATCACTGGAAGCCAGGATCCCCGGGGGTGGGGGGAGCACGGATGATGGAGCATCAAGAGTCGTCATGGGACCAGCATAAATAGATGGCGCCAGGGGACTGCGGAGGAGGGGACGTCTACATGGTCTCAATGCAAACACGTTCCCAAGAGCCATGGCCTGTGAGTAATAACAGTATTGCCACTTTGTTCTCGCTGTAGGAGATACAAAATTATCCAGGAATGGCACAGTTACAATAAAGAACACGAAGAGATGGTTCCTGAACCTGTACAGGAGGAGAGGGTACCCAGCCACTGCAAGAATTTCATGGGCACCAATTGGCAATTAACAAATACATCTGGGGCCGGCCCTGTGGCCGAGTGGTTAAGTTCACCTGTTCTGCTTTGGTGGCCCAGGGTTTTGCTGGTTTGGATCCTGGGAGCGGACATGGTACCACTCGTCAGGCCACGCTGAGGTGGCGTCCCATATGCCACAACTAGAAGGACACACAACTAAAATATACAACTATTTACTGAGGGGATTTGGGGAGAAAAAGCAGGAAAAAAAAGGAAGATTGGCAACAGTTGTTAGCTCAGGTGTCAATCTTTAAGGAAAAAAACAAAAAAAAAATCCAAATATGTCTGCAGCTCCTCTTACCCATTATTCTAAATCTTCACGGATAAATCACCATACTTTTCACGGGCCCATGGATTTTGTAATGCATCTTTTAATGACATTGTTTTTGTACACAGGTGCCCTGCAAAAATATTTGCCTGAGGCCTCATAAACCCTGGGGGTGGCCCTGCCCTGAGACCCGGACGAGCTAGACGGCTCTCCGAGGCTGACGCCCATCGGGCCGGGCTGCCCCTGTGGTCCATCAGGCTGAAGGCCAGTTACAGCCCCTCGGTCTAATTCTTTCATATGTCACCCCGTTTCCGAAGGTGCTGCATTTGAAACGTATGCTCCCCACTAGGAGAAACGGGATTTGCCTTTAATCGATGACAACACCTTTTCCAACAGTGATTTTGTTTCCACTATGGGACAGCCACTGTGTGAGATGCAGGGTCACTTCTCTGAGGAGCTGGTGGTCTGAAACCAGAAAGGAACTCAGTGGTCATAGCGGAGGGAAGCAAGTGGTGGAGGCGTGCCCGGGGGGAATGGGAGCGCCCAGCAGCCTGGACCTGAGCAGGAGGAGAGGTGGCCAGTGGCCAGTCTGGGAGATACGGGGAGGCTTCCTGTAGCAGGTGGCTTGAGTTGAATTTAGAAGGATGAGCGGGATGAGTGAGAGCAAGTGAGGGAAGCGTGAGCGGGGCTGAGATGGAGCAGAGTGAGTGATGGTCCCAAAGATCTCCCCATCCTCATCCCCAGAAGCCGTGAATGTGACCTCACATGCAAAAGGCACTCTGCAGATGTGATTAAGTCAAGGACTTTGAGATGGGAAGACGATCCTGGACTAACCAGGTGGGCCAATGTCATCACGAGGGTCTTTATAAGATGGAGGCAGATAGTGGGAATGCAAACTGGTGCAGCCACTACGGAAAACAGTATGGAGATTCCTCAAAAAACTAAAAGTAGAAATACCATACAACCCAGCTATCCCACTACTGGGTATCTACCCAAACAACTTGAAATCAACAATCCAAAGTAACATATGTACCCCTATGTTCATGGCAGCATGTTCACAATAGCCAAGACATGGAAACAATCCAGGTGCCCATTGACTGATGATTGGATAAAGCAGGTGTGGTATATATACACAATGGAATACTACTGAGCCACCAAAAAAGACAAAATCATCCCATTTTCAATAACATGGAAGGACCTGGAGGGAATTATGCTAAGCGAAATAAGCCAGTCTGAGAAAGACAAACACCAGATGATTTCACTCATATGTGGACTACAAACAAATACGTGGACAAAGAAAAGAGTTCAGTGGTTACCAGGGGAAGGGGGTGGGGGGTGGGCACAGGGGGTGCAGGGGAGCAGCTATGCGGTGATAGTCAAGAAGCAATGTACAACAGAAATCTCACATTGATGTAAACTATTATGAACTCAATAATTAAAAAAAAGATGGAGGCAGAGAGGAAGTGATGAGACGTGGGAGGCAGAGAGGAAGTCATGAGACGATGGAGGCAGAGACCGGAGTGATGCAGTTTGAAGATGGAGGAAGGGGCCACAAGGAATACAGGCAGCCACTAGAAGCTAAAATGGGCAAGGAGCCCCCCAAAGGAACCAGCCCTGTCAACCCCTTGGCTCTGCTCAGTGAAACTGATCTCAGACTTGACCTCCAGAACTAGAAGAGAATACACTGTGTTGTCTTAAGCCACTGTTTCTGATACTTTATTACAGCAGCCGCAGGAAACTAATCTGTGAGCAGACCCCCAGGTCTGGGGTCAGGACTGGACCCAGGCAGTGTGGCCTCTCCCTGGTTTTCAGGGTCTCTCGGGCAGCCCCTTGTCTCTCGATCACCAGCCTCTGCCTTTGCAAGCTGCAGAGATCCTTCCATCCCAAGGTGGCCCCTCCCTGGAATTCTGACGGGAGCTGACCTGCTACCCTCTGTATGGCAAACGCAGAAAGCTTTCCCGGCTTGGCTCCTGTTTCCTTGTCCTCTCACTCTGCTCAAGCGCTAACGCAAGCTCTCCACCTCTGCCCACTGCTTCCCACCACTGACCTTGTCATCATCCAAAGGGCCCTCCTGCCTCGAGGGTGGGTCCTGGTTCAACCAAAACTCACTGTGCGGCTGCCCGGAGTCAGCCAAGTCTGCCCGAGACTGCTGACCCCAACCCCGAGGAGTCGGGGTCAACTACAAGGTGCGAGGGAAGTGTCCACCCAAGACCACCCTCGCCTCTGACACCAGCTGCCAGCGCGGGGCTTCCCCAGACTGCCCTCAGTTTCGATAATTCACTAGAAGGACTCGCAGAACTCCTGGTGGTGGTTTATAAGGTTTACACAGGGAAAGGACACAGACTGAAACCAGCCAAAGGAAGAGATGCGGGGGGCAGAGTCCACGAAGGCCCCTAACTCAAACCTTCCCTTGTCCTCAGGACGTGTGACGATGTGCACGTTATTGGCGCTTCCTTCCTCGGCCGTGACCAATTGACGGAACTCACCCTGCAGCAGCCCCGCCCGAGGTGGAGCCGAGGACGCACGGTCTGCATTAGCGTAAATTGCCAGGTGTGGTTTGGGGAAACCCCATGAGCGGTAAAGACACTCCATCACTCTTGCCAAATTCCTAGGGTTTGGAGGTACTCTCCCACCAGTGCGGGACAAAAGCCAGACCTCTCTTTGGACAAGGTCAAATTCTTTAGCACACCATGACCTTGGGCCACTCACTCAACCTCTCTAGGATGCAGTTTTCTCATCTGTTAAAGAGGGATCAGATCCACCCACCAGTATGGGTCTCTTGATTCCAGAATTCCATCATTCTGTATGCCGTTGTTCCTGACGCTCTTTACTGAATCATAACCGAGACCTCAGAACTGTCGTTTTATCAGCAAGACGGAGTTACTCCCACTCAAGGTCTCAAGTGATGCCCTTTGACACGGGGCTGGACCGCCACACTCCTTCCTCTGGGTGGGCAAGTCATCACCAAAGGAGGACGCGACACTTAGGAACACGGAGATTTCCCCGTGTGCCTCCTGTTCCAGATAATTCAGGAAAATGACCGCGACTCAGGGAGGGCCCTCCTGCAGCCACACTCCTGGGAGGTGTCTCTGGGGAACCGCTTGATTATTCTTTCTTTGCTTGCTGATTTTACACCATCTTATTTATAGCAAAAAGGTTTCTTCTTAAAAAAAAAAAAAGTGTTTGATGAGACAACTATGGATTTAAAAAAATTAACCAAAGCGTATCTTAGTTTTACCCTATTCATTATTTATCTGCTAAAACCAACTCGTTTGCATTACATTCAAATTCTTTCTTCAGTTAAAGGTTATAATAAATTTGTGCTCTTGCCCCACGTCTGTTCTTACCAGAACTTCGCATAAACTTCTGTTCCCTGACACACAGCTTCCTGCAGACCATTTACCCCGGTTAGAGCTGGAAGGAACCTGGGAACTTGACCTGCTGAAAGGTCAGCTGCCAATAGGGTGTCCCCACTCCTCAGATTACAATAAAAAAATGTTTATGTTCTGCTCAGCTCAGGTACACCGCAAGGATGAGAACGTATGTCCAACCATTCACTCACTCGAGCCGTTTTTGTGGATTGACTCAAAAAACCAGACGTATCTGAAACAGAATCCACTTCTTCTCCCCAAGCCCCCTCCTCTGCCTGCATTTGGGACTAGGGTGAATGGCCACCACCTATGCTGGTCAGAAGGCCTGGGCTGTCCCTGAATTGGCTGTCACTCCCACAGACAATCAGGCCCCAGGTCCCACTGCAAAATGGCTCTTCAGGTGTCCGATGCTACCTGGAGTCCTCCTCTCACCTGGGTAACTCCTTTGGCCTTGCTGCTCCCCGCCTTGCCTCCTTCCAGCTCATTCACCACCCTGCAGCAAATTTGAACGTGTCCCTCCCCAGCTGAAACTCATCAGCCTCAGGATGGAGAGCTTCAGCCATGACCTCACATTCCCCAAGCTCGTGCTCACGCTCACCACAGGGCCTTTGCACAGCCATCTCTCCCAGACCCTTCTCCCTGCCCACCTAACAGCTATGGCCTCTATTCTACAATTTCCAGCTGAAGGGCGATTTAATTGTAGAACACAAAGATCTGGGGAGCCCAGCCGGCCCAGCAACTGAATCCGCACCGGGTTCTGCCTGTTGGAAGAGCAGTGGACACCTGTAACATCAAGGCAAGGGAGATCAGCAGGTGGTCGGAAGGGGCGTCTTGTGACAGCAGAAGCTGTTGGGATGTTGGCTGGTGGCCCTGGCTGGCCTGCTCTTTCTGCTGATCTGAGCCTGACAGCAACCTGTCCCCCTTCCAGGCACTTCCTTTTCCCTGCCGCCCCCTGAACCTGCGTCTCTGGCTGCCTGGGTCTAGCCTGTCCCCAACTGGCCACCACCCCTCCCTCTTCTCAGTCCCCACCCACCGAGCACAGACACCCCCATCCCCTCACTCATCCTGCACAGCACGGGAGGAAAGGACCGCCCTCCCCTTCTAAGAACTCTGCTGCTGTCCTCATCTGCCCTCGGAGGATGGGCTTGTTCACCTGCAAAGCCAGCTGGGTGGGGGGGCGACATTAAGGTCCTTCCTAGATCTGATCTCCTTGAATCCGAGTCTCACTGGGGAATGAAGGAAGTGTGGGCAGGCAGGCCTGGGTCAAATCTGACCAGCTGGGTGCCCTTACGTAAGTCATTTAACCGCTCTGAGATATACATCCCTAATATCTGTCTGTCTGTCTGTCTGTCTCTCTGTCTCTCTTTCTCAATGGGGATAAGAATTCCCGGCTTGCAGAGGTTTTCTGGGGAGCTGAGAATGGATGTGAAGTGTGTAGTACATCTCTGGTCCTCACTACACAGCAGCTGTGATTACAATCATTGTAAGAATCCCGAGCTATTTCAACTCCACAGTTAAGGGGGGACACTTTTAAAATTCAAAGCTCTTTAAGGTAAATCAGGTACAATTCACACTCCCACCATCTCCTGGAGTGAATTATTTGCCCTGAAAGTGTGACCGATGGACATTATTAACCTGCAGAGGGAAATAAGTTTTCAAAGCAAAAACACATCTAATCTTAATTTGGTGCCAGTCTCCTCTGTTCACCTGGAAAGAACTAGTTCCTGGGTTTGCAGGGCCAGCCCTCAATTGCAAGTGGGGAGATAGCTTAGGGGCTTCTGGGAGGTTAGGACAGGCGAGAGACTATAAATGGGAGAAGGCGTCGTGAGAAAACGCTGCTCTTCTCCAGGGGAGGACGTTCCCGCTCTGTCGGCATCTTCCTCCCAAGTCACTGTGTGCAGAGTCTCCTCTACGCAGGTCACAGTGTGTTTCAGACCCAGGAGAGGCTCCGTAAGGCGCACAGTTCGCAAGCCTTGCATTGCCCGTCGACTGGCACCCCGAGCTCAGAGCACTTGGGCTGCAAAGTGAGCTGCTGGGGAGCACCGGGTTTGCTCCACGTCGCCCCACTCTGCGCGCCAGCGGGTAGAAACCGCATGTCATCAGCAACGGCCTGCAGTGGGGAGGGCAGGTGTCGGGGTCACTCATTTCTGGCTCCTCTGCTTCACACGGGAACTCGGCCGGGGAGCGTCGTTGGGAAACCATCTGGGTGAGGACACTTTTCCCTGTGTTCCAGTCCCGCCTCCACCAACACCTGCTGTGTGACTGTGGGGAAGTCCCTCGACTTTTCCGTGACTTGGTTTCTTCATCTGTAAAATGGGCGTGACCAGCATATTTGCGCCATTTACCTCCCAGAGTTCACAAATAGGACAAAAGATACGAAAGTGCTGGGTGCAGATAGAATTATCTTTATCACGGTTCTCTCGTGTCTTCTTGTGCCCTCCCCCAAAAATCTTCCTGCCCAGGAATGTACTGTGGAAAAGTCGATGTTGGGGAAGGTCCAGGAACTGTGACATCACAGAAGGCAACTGAAGAGGATGTTTCAGGGCCACCACGTCCATGGTCCCCATTCTTCCTCCCCTGGCTTCCGGCTCTCAGCCCCCCTGGCCCTCCTGCCTGGCCTGAGCCTCTCGTTTCTGCTGGACTGGCCAGCATGTGACCTCACCTTGAACTGCCCTGAACTGTCCCTGAGCTCCCAGGGCAGCCATCCACCCCCTTGTCACTTCCCCTGGACTCCCCATTGGGCATCTGAGGTTCACATCAGGGCAAAACAGCTGTTTAGGGCGAAGCCTCAGGCAGCAGCCCTGACTCCTCCCCACTCCTAGTCAGTCCCACCCCTTCCTGGCAGGACCGCCTCCAGATTTCTGGGGCCTGGCCAGGCTCCTCCCTCCAGCCTCCTGAGGGAGGTCTCCCCAGCACCCAGTCAAGCCAGCCTGTCTCCCTCCCAGTGTGCATCACCCTGCAGCCCCAGAACCCAGCGCCGCCTAGGCCCAAGATTTGTTCACACCCGGGAATGGAAGCCCCCCGCCCCCGGGGCAGGGGCCTTGTGAGGACCACAGGCTCTCATAGCTATTTGTTGGATGAGTGACTGGTCTGTAGGACCTGCCCAGCCTCTCTCTGTCTTGGCCCTCCCCCTGCTCTCCACCGGGGTCCCTAAGATCAGCCCCTGAACTGAGAGGTCTCGGGAAACAGACACTGACCCTCCTCGTTGTCTTTAACCATCCTGCCCTCCCTGCCTCTGATATTCTCCATCTTTCTTTCCTGTTTGATCAGCTCGGGGGCATTCTTCGGTGCCAACTCTTTGTCCATCCCCTTGGGCCACCTTTGTGGCCTCTCAGGGAGGGGACGCCCACCCTTCTTGGTGCTTGGGCACACCTTGTGTCTCCCTCTTGGGGTTTCTCACGCTTGCGGTCAGTTGGCCACACCAGGCCCTAGACTGTGGAGGGCAGGCCTGGTGCCTCAGTATCATCCAGGGATCAGAGAGGGTCATTCCAGGGGAGAGGCATTTAAATAGAGATTTGAGCTAGGAGAAGCCGGGGAGAGACGTTCTTAGCAAAAGGACTGAAGAGGCCCCGAAGTGAAACTAAGAGTGGGAGTTGGGCAAGGAAAGACATTTGGGATGGCGGAGCGTGGGGTGGTAGGGGACAGGCTGGAGATGAAGAGAGAGCTGGCCTGCCTCCTGACAGTGAGGGACAGCCACTGTGGGCGACAGACGCCCGCCGTGTTCAGAGGGAGAAGTCGCTCTGAGCATCAGAGGACGCGGGGAGGGGCACATGGGGTTGCAGGTCTTGCAAACACAACAGGCCCTGCTGAGGGGCTGGTTTTCAGGCCGGCGAGAGACCCTGCCTTCCGAGTCCAGGATTCGAGGGTTCTCCAGGTCCAGACTGCTTTACACGCCTGGCTGTGACCCAGACCCGGCCCTGGGCGACCCCGTGTAGGAAGCATTAGAAAAGCCTGGGAGCACTCACTGGATTGAGGGGTTTGGGGGGGCGTCCAGAGCGAGTCCCAGAGAGCTCGGGGCCTGTGCACCCCACTGTGCCGCACCGTCCAGTGGGGACTCTGGTCGAAGGGTTTAAGAGCAGCAACAGAAACGTTTCCTTGACCTGAAACCAAACCTGAAGTCCCCCGGAGGTCCTCGCCGCACGCGTCTCCCTGTGGCCGTAGTTTGTCCAGATGGCGCTTTATCTTCCCTTTCTCTCTTGGAGACCCACCCACCACCTCCCACCTCAGATGCCCGAGTCCTTGAATTAACACTAGAGACTAAAAAAAAAAAGACGAGTGACTTTGCCATGTTTAAAATGTTTTAAATAACAGTTAGAGGCTTTATGCAGTTCATCAACTAAAGTGTACAGCGCACGCTAATTCTCTCGGCTTCCAGGAAAATAAAGATGCCCCAGGGGCCTCTGCTGTGCCAGCTCCCCGAGAGGGAGGTGAAAGGAGAGCGAAGCACGGCCACACTCCTCCTTCAGCAGAAGATGCGAGGGGCAGGCGAGCTGGCTCTGACTTTCTGGAGGCACCGAGGGGCAGGAGGTGTGTGGGGCCTCTGGGATTCAGACCTTACTGCGGTCCCGTTGAGCTCATCAGTTGCTCAGGGCCTCAGACAGCTGCTGGAAGAGACTCTGCTGGCCACGTGGGAGATGTTAGTCGCCGCCGGCGAGGGGTCCTGAGTCTGGCTTTCAGCACCTCTCCAGCCTCCTGGCTCCCTAATGTGCCTCCCAGCTTTTCCTGACTCCCCCCTCCTCCCTAATCTGCCAGGTGTCGGCACCTTCTCCCCAACACCCCGAAATGCTCATTCCTCTTCCCTTCTCCGTCTCCTGCCCAGCCAACCAGCCATACCTGTCTTCTAAGGCTGAGGTCACACATCACTTGCATCGGTGGCAGGCCCTCAGCTTCCTGTGTCCATCCAGGACTTGGGACGGAAGGGGTGATAGGGACCAGTCACTGCACGTTGTTAATTCTCATAGATCTTGAGTGAAGGGAGGCAACCGGGGAGAATGGCCAGTCACCCCATGGGCCAATCTGCCATGGCTGGAGAGGCAGGTCACAGAACACACTCACGGAGCCCGGAGACCACCCGGTGTGTCAGGGCCACCACCAAGGGAATCCCTGAGAACCAGGTGGGCCAGCCAACCTACAAAGGCACAAACGTACCAAGCCGACACCCAGCCAAGAGCTTGGGTTAGTTCACTTACGAGCTTCTTCCCAGCACAAAGGCACACACGGATTTACGCAAGTGAGCGCGTGGGAGGATTTACCTGTGTGCTTCCACGTCATGTGGGTGTAGGTTTCTCGTCCAGCCCTGAGATCTCCGCTGCCTCTTCAGTACACGGTCAAGACTTGTGAGGACCCACCACATCGTCTCTGCCACCTTGGGCCTTCACCCCTGCCGTCCCCTGAAGCTTGTAACAATGTGAACACCGCGGATTTTCCTCGGCAGATCCCGGCATCGGCAGGTGCACAGATTCCAGAAAAGAGAGAAGGATTTCAGGCTACCCAGGCCTACCAGGGCCAACCCGGGGCTGGCCTGCACCGGCCAGAATCCCAGTTAGCTGTCATGTAGAACGTCTCACAGTGACACACGGGACACATGGGCAATCCAACGGGGGAGGCTCGCCCAGTCTAGTCTCCGTGCCAGGTGCTGATGAAGGATTATTCACAACAATTGCGATAGTGAACTCCTTATGTAAAGATTTCCTCTGTCCCAGCAACACTATACAGATGCGGAGATGATCCCACTGACGATGAGGAACTCAAGCACCTCAGAGAGGTTTAGTAACTACCCAAGGACACACAGCTAAGGAGAGAGTGGCAAACCCAGAAGTCAAATTTCAGTGTCTCCAGAACTTCAACCTCTCTGCTCTGCTGCCCTTTCCACCGTGACTCAAGACACGCCTCTGGGCGGGAGGTCGGGGAGGATAAAATTAAAACCACACAGGTGGGGGCCCAATGTAAGAAGGAAACCTCACAGTGAGTAGACACTTAAGGCAGTAGAAATATTCTCTAGATGCGTCCAGGCACGAAAATAAAACCAGCAGAAACACAGGTCCCCTTGTCTCCTAAAGAAATTCTTTGGGCTGTTCCTGCCAGGAGATTCAGACAAAGAAATAAAAGACAAAATCAAGGAAAACGCACAGCTGAATGTATCATTGCGTCATTCTGGAAGCTGAGGAAATGTCATCTTTATACTCCTGATTTATAAACTGTGGCTTTTATTAACCAAAGAAAAACACACTGCGATCAGAAATGGTGCCTAGGAAACCGTCGTTGCATATGGCCTCCAAAAATAATATAATGACATACAGAAACTCAAAGAACCTGCTGACGAAATCTAATTCATCCGTGTGAAACAAGGTTAGAAGTGTAAAGCCCTTTTTAAAGAACAATTTTTTTTTAAAATCAAAGGAGATTTTTCTGTTGGAATTTTTAACAACGGAGACTCAGGAGCGAGTGGACGGGACAGTCGAAGATGCTGAGGCGTAGACGGTAAATGATAAAGGTCACGGAAGTATCCAGAATGTGAAGGAGTCCCCTCCGGGCTGATTGTCCGCCGTTAACTGAAGGCCTGGCGTCTGTCTGCAGAGCTCTGACAGGGTTCCCGGCCCCAGGGCCTCGTCGCCCCGAGCCCCCGGCCCCCTCACTGCCCCAGCGCTGGGAGCTGCTCCCGCCCTTCCTGGGTCAGCTGTCGTCTCTCATGCCTCCTCTGCGGCTTCGCTGCCCCGCGCGACCCGGCAGAGCAGAGAGAGGGCCGGGTGGGCGTGGGCTCTGCAGGGATGCTGCGAGCCTCCGAGCACTCAGTGTGCTCCCGTGCGGGCCTCGGGCTCCCTGTCTGTCAAATGCGGGTGATAACATCCTCTCCTCCCAGGGCGGGTGGTGAGGGTTAAAGGAGGTATTTCAGATACCGTGCCGAAAACAGCGCCCCGGGAACCACTAGGCGCCACAATCACCATTGGTTCACTCACTTTTTGAAAAGGTTTCCACGTTTACATTTTTCGAAAAGAGCAGAGTAAACAGAGGTATAGGGCACAGTCTCTGAGCACATACAAATAGGAAACCCCCGTTACTAGCCTCTTGCGTACCCTCCCAGGTGTTTTTAATGCGCATAGAGGCAAATGTGAGCGCCGATCCCCCTTGTATAAAGTGGCAAGGTACCTGCAACAGCTTTCTACAGCTGCGTGACGAGTTGCCACGAGGTGAGCAGGGAAACACGCGTGTATTATGTCACGGCCTCTGTGGGTCGGGAGTTGCCGGCTCAGTGGGCCCTCTGCTCGGGTTGCACAGGCCGCCCGCCGTCAAGGTGTCCACCGGGCTGGGGTCTCATCCGAGGCCGGGTCCTCTTCCAGGCTCCATCAGTGCTTTGTGGCTGTCGGGCTGAGTCTGGGTCTTCCTGCCGGGTGTCAGCGGGGGCTGCCCTCAGCTCCTAGCAGCCCCTGCATTCTCACCAGTGTCCCCTACAGACCCTTGCTCCCCGGGCAGCTTGTTCCTCAAAGCCAGTAAGAGAGGGCCTCTCGCTGCCGTCTGCCAAGCTGGAGTCTTCTGTAAGGGGATATGATCAAGGGGGTGACCCCCGTCACCTTCCATGGATGCTGTGACCCCATCACAGGGGTGACCCTCGTCCCCTCTGCCATATTCAGTTGATGAGAAGCGAGGCACCCAGGGCCCACCCACAGCCAAGGAGAGGAGATTACACAGGCGAGCCCCACCGGGGGTCGGCCCGGAGCGTCTGTCCACCGTCACACTATGTACACTGTCTCCCACCTGCAGGTTTGTTTCATCTCCATTCTTTTGGCTGCTCCCCAAATCACACCCGCCCCCCAAAGTAAAAGACAGTGATGCTGAAGAAATGGACCAAACCTGCCGCAGGCTCTGCCTGGTCCTTTGAGCAGGAATAGAGGTTGATGAGTGTGTGTGTGTGTACTTGTGCTTGTCAGTGGTGAGTGTGTGTGACTTGTATGTGGTGTGAATGGCGCGCGTGGTGTGTGTATGCACATGTATGTGTGTGGTGGGGAGAATCTCAGTGGCCCCCGAACTTTCAACTTGGAAATTCCAGGGCTCCCAATTGCTGGTTTCTGGTCAGAATTGTAAACACATTGCCTCTCCATTCGCAGAATTTTTTTTAATGCCATTTGTGTTCTAAAGATACTGACGTCTTTAAGGAGAGAGGATGAATCACTCCACGGAAGACGTGAGCATCCTATAAATAGTGCGAGCTGTTGACAGCACGAGTCCCGCACGGACACCTCACCCCCTCACCTCACCCCCAACCTCGGTCACCTGTCATCGTGCTAGGCCCTCGGCCGCCTGGAATCCCTGGGTCTTCTGCCCCTGAAGGCTTGGGTGGGAGGCCTGGATGAGTGGTGGCTGCAGAGGAGGACCTGGCCAGGCCCCTTGGGCCTATGTCAGAGGGGTCCCCCTGCTGTCACCAAGTTGTGTCTCGCGCAGTGGGCAGTGGGTTCCTCATCACAGGACACATTTACACAGAGGGGAGGGGGGCCCTAGAACTTTTCTCCTTTACCCCTTTAACACGGGTATCAACATACAGTGAAATGCACAGATTTTAAGAGCACAGTCGGTAGTTTTGATGGATGTACAAACCCACGTACCCCCACCTCAGTCAAGGTCCTCAACCTTTCCATCACCCCAGGAAGTTCCCTCGTACCTCTCCAGAGGCAGCCACTCTTCTGATTTCTGTCTCCAAAGGTTAGTTGTGCCTGTTCTGGGAACATCACATCAATGGGACGACACAGCACGCATTCTTTTTGTGTCTGGTTTCTCTGGCTCGATGTAATTTCTTGGAGATTCATCCATGTTGTTGTGAGTATATTTTAGTGCGTTTCTTAATTATGTTAAGATTTTATGATCTATTACATATGAAGTTCTATAATCTCGGGGTTCTATGGGTCTAATGCTGACAGACACTTCTGAATCTAAGACGTGACAGCACCTTAACGCCGCACAGCTCTCAGCAGTGTGTCTCAAACTGGAGCGCTCCAAGACCCTCAAAATCCAGGTGCCCAGACTGGACTTCTTCTCGCCAGAAAATCCTGTGTCCCAGAACAGCGCTGCCACCCACCCGCCTGGCTCTCCTAGTCAGAGACCCACGTGGGAGTAACCCCTGGTCCCTGCCCATCCGTGTATGCACCAAGTCCCCTGGGGGATCAAGCGTCCTATTATCTCTTTATGTATCTCACGTCATCCCAGGACCAGCGCCTTGGTTCCAGCCTCGCCAGCCCTCCCCCGAAGTTGTTGGTAACACCCAGTCGGGATGGCTCCTCTTGACCAAGGACCAAGTAGCGTGGGTTCCAGTCGAACCATCAACCAGAAGCAGGACCTGAAAGGCACATGCACGGGCCTGGGGTGTGGTGGGACCACTTGCCTCATCTGTAAAATGGGAACAAACCGTCTTCCCCAATTACCTCGACAAAGAAAATGATAGTGACGGAAGTTCAGTGGCATAACGGGCTTTTACGCAGCATCAGGAGACATAATTCCCTTCACTGGTGCATCTGTTCATTGAACAAATGTTTGCTCTGCATTAGCAGGGTGCCAAGCTCTGTGCGGGATGCCCAAGGATTTCCTGAAGAAGACAGACCCTGACCGGGAGCCAGGACAGAGATAGAAATACAGGACTACAGTGGCCCAGAGGAGGGACGAGGGACCTCGCCTGGAGGGGAGGGTGGGGCTGCCAGGGAGTGCCTGTGAAGGTGGGAACATTTATGATGAGCCTTGAAGACGCGGTTAGGAATTCTCCTGGCTCAGAGGGAGTGGATGGACCCAAGAGAACAGGGAGAAGCAGATTCCACGGGAGGGCAACGGGAAGAGAGAAGCGTCGAGTCCGACACTGGGGTTTCCACCAAGGCAGTTGGGTGGGTGGTGGATCACGTGAGAGCTGCAGCGTGCGGGGCCCCAGGGACACTTTTGGGTGAGAGAGCCGCCTGTTGGTTTGGGGCTGGAGCTCCAGAGCCGGGCACAGGGGACGCCCCCCTGAGGGTCTCATGCAGGAAGGAGTGCAGAGGTCTGAGCGGCAGGAGTAGAGTCAGGGTCCATGTGGGTCTTATTAGCAGTGGACCGGCCAGCAGTTACTACATAGGAGGAGCCGGGGCAGCGAGGAGGGTGGGAGCGGGGCCGAGGGAGGGGCGCACTGCCGAATCTGATCCCTGCTCTGTGTGAGGTCTCTGAAGCTTCACGGCGGGATTGCGTGTGTGTGTGTGAATCCAATAACTATGAAGCAAGGTGCAGCAAGATAAAAGTCACAACAGGAAGATCCTGAGTCCTTTATAGATCAAATAAATAAATCCAAAAGAAATACATTCGTATTTCCATCAATTACATCGTGGAGACTGCTATTTTAGTGGGGAAGTTTCTGGAAATGAAGAGATAATAACAGGTTCTCTCTCTCTTTTTCTTTCATGCACACACACATGCACACACACACACACACACACACACACACAGACATTCTAATATGACTCCACCAATTGCTTGCAGAATGATCGTGGACAATTTATTAGCTCAGTTTTCTCATCAGCAACGTGTGGACAGGAGCAGATCCGGGGGTCACAGGGTTGTCGTTGATCAAACTAAATGAGTGAACCCAGCGAAGCCCTTGGAGCCTTCCCGGCACACAGTAAGAACTAAATAAATACCAGCAATTGCCCGCGTTCAATCCTCGTTCTGACCGGAGATGACATGGATCATCTTTACCCACGTCTTCGGCGTGTCCGTTTCCACCACCACCCCAGCCCCGCTCCTCTCCTCTCCTCTCCTCTCCTGTCTCTCCAGTTGGGATGTTATTGTTTTCTTCTCATACAATATCTCCCTTCTTTTGGATCATTCTGGTGAATAGTAGGGCTGGTTTTGAAGGCTTATTACTAATGATCGAACCTTAAAAGAACTCTGTTTACTAAAGTGAAAAAATAGGTCTTAAAGCCTAAATCTTCAGGGTTTCCTCCAGGAGGGAGGTTACGCCGCAGGGTGCGGCCAGGTGATCCCAACAGGTCCCGGATCCTCGTCTCTGCACTAGGAGCAGTACTCTCGGCCGTTTCACCCAGGGCGGAGCCCACGCCTTGGCTCCTCCTCCAGCTCTGAGGTCGCTGGGCTCCCTGAGTCACTTAGTTACAACTTTTCAATACCTGTTTGACCTTGTATGATTAGGGTCTGAGCTGGTCAGGATACCGTGTACTTTCGCGCGCCCTGCCCTCTGGGGCGTCCTGGCTGTTGCTGCCAGGGCCTCTTCCATCTCCATGAAGATGGTAATTGATGCTGCACTTACACCCAAGGTGATGGAGTGACAGCAGGTTCCTGCTGGAGGATAGGACCGAAGCACAGCTGGCTCAGCATCCCTCAGGTGATGTGGTGGCCCCCACTTCCCACTCATCACATTGGAGCTCGAGAAAGACAGAAAAGTCCATGATAAGGAGGTGCTGTCAAGTTAACTGGCAGAAACTAGTGGACAACACTACTCTTCATAAAACTTGGCATCCACCCTGGAGGGCAGCCTGGGCAGGAATTACCTCCTCTTTATAAATGTGGAGTCGAGGCTGAGGGATCGTAAGTGGCATATTGTATCTATATAGTTGACCTGCTGCGCCGCCACTGACTTGTGCCACCCCTGCTGTGGGAGGGAGGGGCCTTGCCAAGTGGATTTGCTTGGGCTTTGCCACAGAGACCCATCAAGAGATCTATTTGTCCATAGACCACGAGCAAGGACAGTCACGAGCAACATTCATTTCAAGGAAAGCTTGTCTCTGGCCACAAGTAAACTGTTGCTTCTTCATTTTGCTCACAGACTGCACTACCCTGGGCAATGTTTCGTTTTTTTCTTGGAAAGTTTGGGAGGCAGGTGGTGACATTTTCAGCTGCTATTTTCATGCATCGTTCGTAGTCACTGTGGACAGCTTAGAAGCCAGCAGAGACCCTGCCCACTGCCTGGAGCTGGTTATTCCCTACTCCACGAGCTGCCTCTCCTCCCTGCTGAAGACAGTGACACGCTCTTGTCCCTCCTCCAGGGCCCTATGAGGGCGGGGCCGAAACAGCTCCTCCCAATTTAAAAAAAGACAAACCCAGGCTCAGTGACAGAGCCACCCCCATAGTGACACCTGGCCTCTGCGGAGATCCCTTATCAGCTCCCTCGCTATCTGGAACTGAACTGAAAATAGCCAAGACTGGACCCTGGACATTCAAAACAGATGCCCAGAACCCAAACCCTGAGGTTCATGCATACAATTCATGAGAGCACCCCTCAGACTCCTACTCTAAGCATTTATTTTTATTTTGGATATAACGTAACAGCCTCCGACTTCTCACGTATGGCAGATTCAAAGTAACAAATTCCCAACACGTTGCCCCTGCACGCCTGCTGTGGAAGAGATTAAAGCATCGAGTGGGCGATTATACGAGATGCATCTGAAGGAACCTTACAACCCCAGTATTGCAAATTTCCATAATCCTCAGCAGAGATCATTATGAAAGAAATTTACATAATGGACACCGCTTTACAATTCGTTTCTCAACACCAAGCGAACCAAACATTTCCACTCATATTCTTTCGATTTCAGGAGTTTATAGTCTCTCTCATCTGATTTCTCCCTGCTCTTTCTTTTTCTCTTTTGTATTTTTAGAGAAGCAGTTTGGTTCCCTGAAGGGAGCCCTGGAATTGAGTGCCAACCCTGATATAAACAGGTGACTCTGGAATGTCATTTAGCCCCTCAGAGTTTGCATTTCTGTGTGAAATAAAGATTCACTCGTTCGCCAACATTTACTGAGCAACTACCATCGCCAGGAGCCATTCTAGATGCCAAGGAAATGGTGAGAAACAGGATGGACCTGGTCTCTGCCTCCTGGAATCCTAGAGTGTGGGGGCAGGGAGGAGGCAGACAGCATCTGAGTAAGCTGGTGTGTGAGATGGTTTCAGACACTGGTGTGTGTCCTGAAGGGAATACGGCAGGTCAGCGAGGAGGGAGCTGCTTTAGACACTGTGGTTGAGAGGTAGCATCACTTGGAGGTGTCAGAATTCTCAGGAAGCTGCCAGGAGAGCTGGAAGAGCGTGAGGTGTGTGAGGAAGAGAAAGGACGTGAGTGTGGCTGGAGGCGAGTGAGTGAGGAGGGGGCGGGAGGTAACAAACACCCCCGTCCCAAATGGGCTCCTCAGAGAGGAAATGGACTCACATGACCAGAAGCCCCAGGTCAGGGGCCTCCAGGACTGATGGATTCAGCAACTCAATGGTGTCAGTGAGGACCCAGGTTCTTTCCCATTCTTTGCTCTGCCATCCAATGTGCCATTCATTCATTCATTCATCTGATAAATATGTATTAAGCCCCTACTGGGGATACAGCAATGAACACAACACATTGCTCAGACATAGAAATTTCATTCCCATGAGGAGAGCTGTGTCACAAACAAGGAAACAAATACATAAGGTGTCGGGCATGAAGTGTGTGCTAAGGGAATGGACGGCAGGAAGGGGTGTTAACCATGACGGGGAAGGTGGGTTGTTAGTGGTCGTGCGGACGCCTGAGCAGAGACCCGAAGGAGAAAGGAAGGACCACATGGGTGGCTGAGGACCAACCCTGTCAGAGGGAACATCGAGGGCAAGGCTGAGGCGAGAGCTCACCTGGGACATCAGAGAATCCCAGAAGCCACTGTGGCTGGAACACGGGACGTGTCTCATCCAGACGGCAATTCCCCAACGAATAAAGGCACCATCTGTTTTCCTTTCTATGAGTGTCCTAGTCCACTCAGGCTGCTCTAACAAAATGCCACGGTCTGGGTGGCTAAGACAGCAGACGCTGCTTTTCTCCAGTTCTGGAGGCTGGGAGTCTGAGCTTAGAGTGCATTAGGTGGCACAGGATGTCACTTTGTCTGGCTGCTGATGGGCCTCCAATTACACAGGTGTTAGAACTTTTCACCATTTCCCAGATACCTCATAAGCTTTTTTCCATATTTCCCATTCTCTTTTTTCTCTCTCTGCTTCGCCCTGGATATTTTATGTAAACCTGTTTTCCAGTTCATTAATCCTCTCTTCAGCTAAGAACAATATGCTACTAAACCCATCTATCGAGTTCTTTATTTTAGTCCTTGAGTTGTAAAATTCTAGAATTTTCCTTTAATGCAGTTCTATAAATTCCTGTTCTCGGATAAAATCCTCCACCGTTACTTATACTCTTCAACATGTTAATCACGTTTGTTTTAACTTTCATGTCTGATTACTCCAGATTCTGGATTATCTGTGGGTCTCTTTCAATTGTCAATTTTTTTCGTCTGCTCCTGTTTCTTGGTAGACTTGATAATTTTTTATTGAATGCCACATGTTGTGTAAAAATTTTGAGGACTCTGGATAGCTTTATCTTCCTCCAGACAGAATCTGCTTTCGATTTTGGCAGGTACGTGGATAGAGACAGAGCTGGTTTGAGGCCGTATTTCAGTTTTTGTAAAGCTCAGTCAGCTTCTAGTTCACCCTTTTCCTTGGGCGGAGCCCTATAGGGTTCCCAGCAAAGAGCCTGCGCTGTTCCTCAGGGCTGTTCCTCCTTGATGGGTCTGGAACTCCAGTGCTCGTCTTCCCGCACCGTGAACCTGCCAAAATACCTGCTTAGCTTCTCAGGGTCTCAGCAGCCACGTTCTGCTCAGTTTCTCAGCCTCTGAGCCCAGGTGGCTTACAAAGTGGTAAATGTCTTAAGGGGAAGCCGTGCAGAGTGTTGGCGTCATGTCTCTCTGCCTGTCTTCTCTCCTGAATCTTGGACCCTCAAGTCCTGGTTGCCTTAACAGCTCTGATTTTCTTTTTTCTTTTTTTGTCTGTCCAGCCCTGTGAGACTGCTGACAGTTCTGCTTAGCCATCACTTTCCATTGGCTTCTCAGACTTGCTTCAGGCTTCTTAGGAATCAGCAAATGCCGCGAGGGGAAAAGAGGTGTAAAAGGTACGGTTCACTTCAGTGAATCTCCTTCTCTGTGGGTTCTTGATCCCTCGTGTCCCTCATGGCTTGGTATCTTATATTACGTATATTATATATACACGGCTTTCTAGTTGTTTTCAATTAGAGGTTTGTTCTGATGCAGACTAGACCATGGTGAAAAGCAAGAGTCCCACTGAAAAGGTTTAGCAGGGAATGGCGTGATTTGACTAGTATTTCTAAAAGGTCACTCCAGCTTCTGGAAGGGAAGTAAGAGTGTTAGCCCTAAGAGGCTATGGCCTTTTTCCACGTGAGAGATGATCAGGGTTTGGACCAGGGCAGCAGAGGCAGAGATGAAAACAGGTCAACCACTGTGGGGGTGTCATTTGGTAGGTAGTGCCGAGTTTCTGTTGATGGATGCCATGGGCTGAACGTTTGTGCCCCCTCCAAGTTCATGTGTTGAAGCCCTAAGGTGACGGTGCTTGGAGGTGGGGCTGTGGGAGGTAATTAGGTCATGAGGGTAGGACCTTCACGAGTGGGATTAGTGTCCTTCTAAGGTGGGACGAGAGAGAGACGATCTCTCTCCCTCCCTCTCTCTCTCTCTCTCTCTCTCTCTGTCCCATGTGAAGATATAATGAGAAGACAGCTGTCTACAAGCCAGGAAGCGGGACCTCACAAAGAACCTAATCTTCTGGCACCTTGATCTTGGGCATTCCAGCCTCCGGAACAATGAGAAATAAATGTCCATCGTTTAAGCCCCCCCAGACTATGGTAATTTGTTAGGCAGCCCAAGCTGCCTGAGACAATGAATTAGGTGTGAGAGAGAATATCTTTTCTCCCCAATAATATCCCCTCTCATCCTATAGGTTCTAGTTCAGATCAAATGAGAAAATATATCAAAATGTGACGCTCTACTGGGGGGAGAGGACGCCACAAGGGAAAGGAGGCGGAGAACAGGAAGGTCCCCCTGTGGCTTAGCTCACGTCCCCCCTCCAGACACAAGAGGCTTAGGTGTGATGTGACTTCTGCAATCTCGTCCCAGTGCATCCTGACTTACAACATCCCTCCATCCCTCCTAACTGGTGCCACAGGCGAGTGCCCCATGTTGGGCTCTGTAATGGCTGGTGAGCTACGGGGGAGCATCAGAAGCGCATGGGTACACGTGTGGGTCGCAGGGCAGGTGCTGACCTTGATCCATGCAATAGGAAGGGAAGGAATAAGAAAGCACGCTCCCTCCCAGACCAAAAATACCTTCCAGCTTCCCTGTCCCCAAACTTCCGTCTTTGGAGAATTGCTCCCTGTCCCTATTAAAATGCAAATGCCTCCCAAAAGAAGCTACTAGCTGTCATCAATTTCTGGATGCAGTTTATCATCTCTTTTCAGCGAGACTGTTCACTTGGAAACTAGGTTTCAAAGGGAAGGGTGTGGCGAGGGAGCAGAGGCTGGGATCCTGTGGTGAAGGGGTGGCCCTGCCCTGGCTCAGGTCTGCCGCGTTCCTGCTAAAGCTGGCGCGGTCACCTCCCGAATGGACCGCCTGGCCCCAGAATCTCCCCAATTAATCTGTTTCCCAGGTTATCCCCAGATTGTTCCAAAACGTAAATTTAACTCATTTTTTTTTGTCATTATAAAAGTCATACGTGCTCATTAAAATAAACCGGGGTAATATAAGGAAGAAAAGAAATTACTCAAACTTCAACCACCTGTGCTTCCAGACTGTTTGTCTTCCTTACACACATACCTGTGATGCTAGTTAACCATTGCCACGCAAAATACTTTGTAACAAACCATCCTAGAATGCAGCGGCCACAAGCAACAATCACGCATTTCATGAACTGGAGGTTGTCTAAGTTCTGTCCATCCGAGCTGGGCTCGGCTGGGTGGCTCAGTTCTGCGCCGCATACCCCTCGTCCTCTCCTGAGACCAGCGGCTAGCCTGCGAATGCTTTTCCCACGGCTCTAGCAAGAGGGCACGTGGAAACGCTCTCAGAGCTGGCTCACCACTGCCTCTGTCTCACTCTACTGGTAAAGTGAGTCATGTGGTCAAACAGTCAAGAGACACACAGGCGTGCCCCGTCCACGAAGGGAGGGCACAGAAAAATTACAAAGCATGGATACAGGAAAGGGTGAAGAATTGGGTCAATTCTACCACAAATTTGATGGGTCTTTTGAAAGAAAAGTGTATTCAGGTTATATATACTATTTGACAAGCTGCATTTTTTTTTCACTTAGATTGTAGACATCTTTTCAGGTCAAAAACGATTACTCTACATTGTTATTTTTAATGATTAAGCAATGTTTCAATACACAGGTATGCTTTAATTTCTTTAATCACAGAGTTATGTTCCCAAAGTTCAGTTCTGACCACACAGGTCTCTATCTTAGAAACTTTCAAGGTCCCCGTCTTAGCTCAGGCTGCAATGACGGAATACCACGGACAGAGGTGGGTGGGGGAGGGGGCGCTTAAACAGCAAACATTGATTCTCACGGTTCTGGAGGCTGAGAAGCCCAAGATCCAGGTGGCAGCAGATTCGGCGTCTGGTGATAGCCCTCTTCCAGAGGTCTCTTGTGGACACCACCTTCTTGCTGTGCCCTCACACAACAGAGAGATCATTTTTTTCATGATCCTTCTTAGAACGACACTAGTCCCATTCATGATGGCTCCACCGTCATGACCTAATACCTCACGAAGGACGCGCCTCCAAATACTGTCGCCTTGGGGATTAGAGCTTGAACATATGAACTGGGGGGACACAAACATAAGTCCACAGCAGAGTACTGGACGATGTGAGCACTGGACAAGGTCCAAAGTCCAGAGCCACTGTCTGAAATCTATGGTCCCAAACACTTGCTCCTGTTTCATCTCTTCACTCCTTTCCTCTCGTCCTTCAGACTCTGTACAGTTTCTGCAACCACTCCGCTTTTCCTAACCACCGCATTAGTTTAGACAGTGGTATTGACTGTAACAGGTAGCCCCCAAATCAGTGGCTGGACACAATGGAGAGTCAGACCTCACTCAGGCCCACATCACGGCTAGTCTGTACCGGGCTCTGCCCCAGGCAGTCCTTCAGGGGTGCTGACTTTACCAAGGCCCCCCGGAGTGTCAACATCCAGCCAGCAGAGGGGGAAAGAGGATGGAAAGGCGATCACAGGCGGTCTTAGAAGTGGAGTAATCGCCCCTGCCCACCTTCCGTTGGCTAGAGAGCTGGCAGAGGTCATCTGGCCACGTGCCCTGGAGGAAGCAGGACAGGGGTGTGACCTGTGCCCAGCAGCCCAGGACCTCAAGCATGTCCGTCCCCCATCCCTCTGCCTGCCTGGATAAAAGTCACACCTTGAGTCCCCTCAGAGCTTTCCCCAAGGACACCTTGCCCACTCCAGACTGAGTCAGGCCTCTGTGGTCCCCCACGACAGACAGTGACATCGTTTTGCATTACTATTTGGTTTCTGTCTTTCTTCCCCCTCCACCAGCTCCTTGGGGACAGGGACCACCCTAGTGTTGCTGACACTGCGTCCCTGGCACCTGATGGGTACCTGCCACGTTAGCACTTACTAGATGCTCACTGAGTGAGTGTGCGAACGAGTGAGCAGGGAGCCGGGTGGGGATGTAGAGATGGGAAAAGGGAAGAAACGGAGGAGAGGAGATGGAGAGGAAGAGAAGGGCCTAGAAAGGGGCAGAGGGAGAAGACGAGAAAGAAGGGGAGCAGAGGGGGAAGGGAGAGAGAAAACAACAGAGGTGGAGAAGCCAGAGAGAGAGAGGGAAAGAGAGGAGGAGGGCAAACCTCCTGGGGGCGGGGCTCCAGAAGCCCCACCTGTCCCAGCTGGCTGGGGGCATGCGGACCTCCGACCTCGTGCTCCAGCCTCTGAGCCTGTGGCTGCCCTCCACCCACACTAGGGGAGGGCGCCCTTTGGTGGGATTTGCAGGGCCAAGTGGCAGCGACAGGTTCAAAAGGCTCTCCTTGGCTGCATCTCACGGCACGGGACTCTTCAGCATCCTTGAAGTGGCAGCAGAAGAGAGAGAAGAAAAACCGCCCTCTGCTGGGGGCTGCTGGGTTCTGTGGGGCAGGGACTGGGCAGAGGGGTGAAGCCGTGCAGAAGTACCAGTTGCACAACCTCGAGGAAGGAAGCCTCTGCTGTAGGAGTTTGGTCCATTTGCCAATCAGACAGTTCTAGAACCTTCCACAGTGCCAGGGGACCGGCACCCTCAACAAAGCATAAGACTGTCCCAAACACACAGCTTCCCTGAGTCCCTCCCAAGAGTCCTCTCCAATGATAACCCTGCTCATTTCTTCTGGCTGCATCCTCTCCTTAACACGTCACAGTCCCTTTTGAAGGGGGGTGGGATCCTGTCCTGTCCCCTCCCGCCCCCGTGCACACATTTGTAGGGCCCGAGGACAAACACCCGAAGCCGTGAATCCTGGATGCCCTAGAGCTTCCCAGCACCCATCGCCTTTGCGTTCCTTTCTCTGTGCCTCGTCTCCAAAACTGTCCCCAACGGAACTCTTGATGTTTTCTGCCCCATTCTGCTTCCCTCCCCTCTTCCCACCTCAATAAACGGAGTGCCACCCACCCCGTTACTCACACCAGAGTCATCCATGACAAATCCCCGCCCCCCCCCCCCCACAGCGCCACTGAGTCCTAAATGAATCTAGGAGCCACCTCCTTCCTCTCCCATCTGTGCCGCAATCCCGTTTTCCGTCTTCCCCCTCGTCCAGTGTAGCCCTGTCCGCTGCAGCGGAATCATCCTTCTGAGGGCCCCGGAGGGCCCTGGGAGAGGCCTGTGCAGATGAGTCACGCTTCAGAGGTAAGACCTTCTACAAACTCTCCAGGGTGCCCCCAGCATCTCCCGCCCAGACCTCTGTTAAAATCTTCCTTCTGTCCAGCTTGGCTCAGCTCTCGTCTTTCCATTTGCTCTCATGTTCTACAAATAGCTTTCTGTGTTTGGTTTTTTTTTTTTCCCAATAAATCCTTACAACAACCCTGAGGGGTGGGCTCTGTGATTGTCCTTATTTTGCAGGTAAGGAAACTGAGCCTGAGATGTAAAGACACTTAGCACCGTGGCAAGTTGGTAAGTGGCTGAGATGAAATGCAAAACTCACGCCCAGTCCTCTGGCTGTGGGGCCCCAGGGCTGAGCCACAGCACTCTAGTCTGCAGTGGGCACCTTGCTGCCTGCCAGCCTAATCTGGCCCTCTACCTGTTTCGTTTGAGGCCCTAGTATGTGCCTGGCACAGTCATAGGCACTGGATAACTTGGATGCCAACCACTCCAACAGACTCTCTGACCCCAAAATCAAAATTAGGTTTTACTTCTGCGTAGGACCCCACATGCTTCCTCCATCTGTCAGTTTGAAATTGGCGTTGAATTTTGTGACTCTTTGACTGTCGGTCTCCCTTCTAGACCGTAGGTTCCAGGAGGGCAATTACACACAGCCCACGGCCTGATGTCTGGATGCCCGGTACCTGGTAGGCACCAAATGAGGAAATGAATGAAAGAAGGAACCATCCCTCAATGGCCCCATGCACATGCCCCTGAAGAAACTCTCAGGGTGTGGAATAGATGCACTGTGGCTAAAGGGCGTCTTCAAAATTACTTTTGGTAAAATATACCCTGTTTTTCCACTGAGCCAACCATGGATGTGATCTCAATGCAAAAACTTCTGAATATCTTGAGTCAGTGAGCCATCCCAAGTGAGCCGCTATCAACCCTGTGCCCTGTCCCCAGACCTCCAAGTCACACCTGGAGGGCTGGGGCCCAGGGTATCTTCTCAGAGTGACACGTCCAGCCAGGGCCGAGAGCGCCTGCCTTAGCCAGCCCATCAGCACCCTCATGGTTAACAAGCACCCTGGGTGTCTGCTGCAGAACTTGGCGAGGTGCTGAGGGCACAGAGAGGAAGCACCTGGGGCTGCTGGCCGGGATGCAGAGCCGAGCAGCCGAGCGAGACCTGTGAGCCCTCGGTGCCCAGACAGGGCTGTTCTCCCCACTGACACGATGGAGGACAGAAGCTGAGCTCCGGCTGGCTCCCTGGGCTGTGTCCGCTGGGCCGCGTACTGATCATGCAGCTGTATGAGTTTGCTGTAGCTGCTGTAACAAATGACCACAGACTCAGGGGCTTAAAACAACACGAAGGTTATTCTATAGTTCTGAAAGTCACAAGTCCTGAAATCAAGGAGTCAGCAGGTCCGTGCTCCTTCTGGAGGGCCCGGGGAGAACCTTCTTGCTGCCTTTTTCAGCTTCTAAAGGAGGCCTCTTGCATTCCTTGGCTGGTGTCCCCTTCCTGTCTTTAAAGCCAGCAGCACAGCAAGCACCTTCCATGTTCCACTCTCTCTCTCTCTCTCTCAACACGCTGCCTTCTCTGACTCTGAGCCTCCTGCCTCCCTCCTTCCCTTACGAGGACACTTGTGACAACATTGAGCCCACCTGGACAATCCAGGATCATCTCCCAAGTCAAGATCTTTAACTAACCACACCTGCAAACGCCCCCTCGCCATGTAAGGTGACACGTTCACAGGTTCCAGGGAGCAGGGCATGGCTACCCTTGGGAGGGGACATTATTCTGCTCCCACAGCGACCTCAGCAAGGAACTGGCGGCTCCGTGCCTCAGTGTGCATCTGGAAGTGGGGGGATAAGAGCAGTAGTAACAGTAATAGAAATAGTGACAGTAAATATGGCTACTTTATAGAGGTGTGAGGGCTGAATTTCCACACAAGCACGTAGAACCACCTCTCACTATTAAATATATTTTAGCAGTAATATTAGCACCGTGCCAAAAGACCTGTGAGCTTCAGTGCCCTGTGAAATGTTTGTGAGACTGAAAACCATGTATAGATGACAAAATATAAAAAAGAAAATGACAAAATCAAAGTAATAATAAATAATAATACTTAATAACATTAATAATTAAGATTATTATTAATGTTATTAATATAATTTATTAATATTATTAAAAAATAAATACTATTAATAAATAATAATAATTTAATCCATTGGAAAATGTGTAGCTCAACAGGAAAAGACAGCAACCCTACAGAAAACAGCATGAATTTACAGAAGAGGAAACCCAAAACATCAATAAGCAGAGGAAAAGCTGTTCAAGAGCATTGGCAGTCCAGAAAAAAATTAGAATAACAAAGAAAGTTCACCTTACTCCGTGAGACTGGCAGAAGCTGGGTAATGCCGCGGGTTCAACGGAATGCACGTGGAAGGCCTCATGCTCTGCTGGGAGCAGGGTGGGCTGGAGAGCCCCCAGGACGGTCTTGGCTTCTGTCTGTCATTCAGGGAAGTGCAGGCCTGAGATGCAGCACCTCCCCTCCGAGGACATCTGTTCCTGGAATCCTCACACAGTTCCAGGATCCCTCACCTGGCAGGAAGTGGCCACCCAAGGCTGGGAGTGGGGACATCGGTGGACTCACACCTTGGCATCTAGAAAAAAGTCAGATGAGACGTGTTCCTAGGAACACGATGTAAGGAAACATCAGAGTTGGTGAAAAAGTGATGGGAGAATGAGATATACAACACAACATGGAGGTAAATTACAAATGAGAGCTGGCAGGGGCTGGCCCCGCGGCCGAGTGGTTAAGTTCGCGCACTTGCACTCCGCTGCGGCGGCCCAGGTTTCGCAGGTTCGGATCCTGGGCGCGGACATGGCACTGCTTGTCAGGCCACGTTGAGGCGGCGTCCACATGCCACAACTAGAAGGACCTGCAACTAAGATATACAAGTATGTACCAGGTGGATTTGGGGAGATAAAGCAGAAGAAAAACAAAACAAAAGATTGGCAACAGTTGTTAGCTCGGGTGCCAATCTTTAAAAAAAAAAAGAGAGAGCTAGTGAACGGCAATACCCGTCTCCCAGGAACACAGTCCAAGACGTCAACACTTGAGCATGGTTACCTATTGGTGGGGATGGCCATAACGTGTGGGAGTGGAAGGGAATGAATGAATGTGAAAAATTGACATGCGCTGTGGGATGTGGGCACCCTGTCACAGGTTTGATGCGACGTAGGGCGGGGCTTCCAGAAGGGAGAGTGCCAGGGAGCACCTCCCCCTGACCCTACTGGGGCCCAGGGAGGGATGCTGGGGGACTGTCAGGGCCTGGGGCAGGGAGAGGGGGCAGGAAGCAGAGGGTTTGCCAGGGTTGGAGCTGAGAGGACGGGTACAGCACGTGCAGTCTTAGGGAACAAGGTTAGCAAACTCACAGAGAAGGCAAGCGAGGGATGCGCTCAGAACTGACGCTGACATTTCTGGAGCACTTACCATGGATCAGGGGCACCAGTGTGAGCACAAACCCTGAAGAGGGACTAGCCATTCCCCACTCACAAAGACCCTGCGAGGGAATGGTTCTTCATTTTCCCCTTCACACCAGAGATGATGGAGGCTCGGAGAGGCTGAGTAACTTGCCAAGGGGCCCAGCTGGGAGGGGTGGGGCCAGAGTCTGGGCACGTTTGCCTTGTTCTGGAACCCACCCAGGGCTGCTCCTTGTATCTGCTCGACTGCTAAGCTGGATGACTCGAAGTGAAGAACACCCGGGAAATGAGAGGGGTTCCCCTGGGCTTTGAAGCTGTTTCACCACGTAGACCAAGCAGCTGATGTGGAATTCTCTCCAGTGACCCCAGAATGCAAGAAAATGAGGCAGAGCAGGCTCTGGTCTCTGATCTGGGACCCAGCTACGCCAGCAACGCCCAAGCTCACAGCTGGAAGGACAAGTCTGCCAGCAAAGTCTTGTGCCCAGCACAGCAATCCCCCAAAAGGGCAGTCATGTCTCCAACACGGATCTTCATAACTTGACTGCATGCTTATCTTGTCTTATTTCTGCAAACCACATAGTGTGGGATGGGGCACAGACCATGGGACGCTGTGTGGATGGGAGGATGGACCACAGGACACTGTGTGGATGGGAGGATGGACCACGGGATGCTGTGTGGATGGGAGGATGGACCACGGGATGCTGTGTGGATGGGAGGATGGACCACGGGACGCTGTGTGGGTGGGAGGATGGACCACAGGACACTGTGTGGATGGGAGTATGGACCACGGGATGCTGTGTGGATGGGAAGATGGACCATAAGACACTGTGTGGATGGGAGGATGGACCACGGGACACTGTGTGGATGGGAGGATGGACCAAAGGACACTGTGTGGATGGGAGGATGGACCAAAAGACACTGTGTGGATGGGAGGATGGACCATAAGACACTGTGTGGATGGGAGGATGGACCAAAGGACACTGTGTGGATGGGAGGATGGACCATAAGACACTGTGTGGATGGGAGGATGGACCAAAGGACACTGTGTGGATGGGAGGATGGACCATAAGACACTGTGTGGATGGGAGGATGGACCACGGGACGCTGTGTGGATGGGAGGATGGACCACGGGACGCTGTGTGGGTGGGAGGATGGACCACGGGACGCTGTGTGGGTGGGAGGATGGACCACGGGATGCTGTGTGGGTGGGAGGATAAGACCACGCGTCATGGTGTCAGACAGGAGGATGGACCACGGGACACTGCGGGATAAGAGGATGGACTGTGGGTCACTGAGGATGAAGAACGAGCTCACCGTTGGGAACAGGCCTCAGCAGGTCGTCCAAGAGCAACATCTCCTCACTTGTCTTTTCTCTGATGTTGCAGAAAGTCGCCTGGGCTTGGAGTCCGGCCACGTGGACGGAGAGACAGAGGGTGTTGGAGCTCCGAGACCTGGGGATCGTCTCAGTCGAGTTGCGTCGAGTCCAGCAGAGAGTCCTTGAGAACAGCCTTCCTGACCCTTGGCCTCAGCGTCCCTCCTTGTAGCATCATCCTCGTCCCAGGACAAGTCGTGCAGAACGGCCCCCACAGGGGCTTTCTGTCGCGCTGTCTTCGCTCCCCGCACAGCCATCTTTTTTTTTTGTTGTTAAGGATTGGCACCCGAGCTAACATCTGTTGCCAATCTTCTTTTTCTTTTTTTCTTCTTCTCCCCAAAGCCCCCCAGTACGCAGTTGTGTATTCTGGTTGTAGGTCCCTCTGAGTCACAGCCATCTTGAAACCGGCTCAGCTGCCACTTGTCACGCTGCTGTTTACTTGGCTCCAGGCTGCACGAGAGCCCGACGGCAGCGTTTAATTGGTTTCCCCTCACATGAGTGGGTTTTAACAATCGCTGTGATGTAATTTCCTGCTGAGGAAAGGACGTGAGGAAGCTGCTGGGTGAAGCTGCTCTGCTGGCGTCCGTTGCGGGCATCCACGGAAGCGAGAGGGAGCCCAAGTTCCAGGACGGCCCCTGTCGCCTCCTCCCACCCCCAAGACAACAGTCCCCACCCCCTTTAGCTCCAGGGAGCCCCTCTCCAGCCCTCTGGGTCTTGCTTACGTCGATCCGAGGCCACAAGCATCGACTGTGCACCAGGTGAATCTGAGATGCAGAAACCCCACCCTGAGCCCAAGGGGCTCCCACTGTCCTGAGGAGCAAGACAGAACTCAGCATCTCCCACAAGGTGGGAGGTAAAGGGACACGCCCTGAGCGGGTGTGGAGCAGCAGGAAGGACTCGGGCTGAGAGGCTCCAGTCCCAGCTATGCCGTGGGCCAGCGGGGTCCCTCTGGGCATGTTCAACTACGCTCCAAGCCTCAGTTTCCTCTTGTGAGAAATAGGAGCAGCAATCCAAAATGGGACTGGGGGCGGGGCAGGACTTGGAGACACGTGGTATAGACAGAAGCTGGGGAGTGTGGAGACCAACAGGAAAGATGGAGGCAGGGGTGGCCGAGGCCCTGGCCAGAGTCTGGCCTGCAGAAGGTCATCACGCAGGCCATGCCCTGCATCACACAACTGAATCTGGGGACTCTCAGGGGCTCGAACCCCGTCCCCACCTCCCAGTTCTCTGCGGCCACAGAGATGGGGATGGTGGGGTGGCTCACGGGTCCAGGGAGTCCCAACCCTGCCATTGTGCATCGTCACCACCTAAGGCACTGCGTCAAACTCTTGCTCCAGGGCCCCTCCCCAGAGCTATGGAGGCAGAATGTCCCGGGGTCCACCAGTGGGCGTCCGTCATGTCAGGGCAGTGGGGCATGAGAAGCATCCACAGGTCTCAGGCATCCTCTAAATATAGTCCTCAACGAAGCTTTCAGCAAAGGGCGTGGAGCCACCCTCAAGAGCATCCCCACATGCCTATCCCCCACATTGCCTCTCTCCAGTTCTAAATGGTCCACAGCAGGGCCGGCCCTGTGGCCAAGTGGTTAAGTTTGTGCGCTCTGCTTCAGCTGCCTGTAGTTTGCCAGTTCTGATCCTGGGCGCAGACCTACGCACCGCTCATCAAGCCGTGCTGTGGAGGCGTCCCACATAGAAGAACTAGAATGACCTACAACTAGGATATACATCTATGCACTGGGGCTTTGGGGAGAAAAAAAAGAATTAAATGGTCCACAGCATGTATGTCCCCAGATCAGCTCTCAGGACTCCAGCTGTCACCCCTGGAATTCTCACGCTGCTGGTGCGAGCGTGAAGTGCGTCAGCCACTTTGGAGAGCCATTTGGAAGTGTCTACTAAAGCTGAACACATGCCCGCCCCATGACCCAGCGATTCCACTCTTAGGTTTATACCCAAGGGGAGTGAGCAGACAAAGCCACAAAACACACGTGCAGGTGTGTTCATAGCACTTTACTCACAGTAGCCAAAAAAGGGAACAACCAACATGCCCATCGACGGGATAATGGATAAGTAAAGTGTCGTGTTTTGGTACATGGAACACTACACGGAATGATCCACCGCCCCACGCCTCCAGGCAGGAAACTGGGTGAATCTCACAGCCGTCACGTTGAGGGAAAGAAGCCGACACACAAGAGCACAGACACAAACCACGTGACTCCCTTTAGAGAAAGTGCAAAGCAGGCCAAAGGAACCAAGGGTGACAGGTCAGAGCAGTGGTCCCTGTGGCGGGGAGGGCGGTGACTGGGAAGGGGGTGAATAATTTCTCTGGCCGCTGGAAGTGTTCTATAGCTCGAGCTGATGGTGATGAGCAGGGTGTGAATCCGTGTAAAAAGTCGTCAACCTGCAGATTTGAGATTGGTGCACTTTATGTACTTTCCAGTATGTACGTTAGATCTCAATTGTGAAAAGTTTGATGGTTCCTATTGCCAACAGGGTCAAGTTCAAACTCTGCACCTGGCCCTCCACAGCCCAGCCTTTGCCCATTTTTCCAACCTGGTCTTCCACTCCCTCCTCATCTCGTATTAGGCCCCCGCCACCCTGGCTCCATGTACGCTGCCTTCTCTTTTACACTCGCCTGCCTTTCCACGTGCTGCTCCCGGCTTGGAACCCTCCCCATTCCCCCTGAAAAGAAGCTCTCTTCTCTTCTCTTCTTGTCTCTTCTCTCTCTCTCTCTCTCATACACACACACACACACCCCAGACACTGTGCTAGTCATCTTCATCATCATTATCTGGCCTTAATCTCACAGCCACTCTGGGAGATAGACATCAAACTATGACCATTTTATGGATGAAGACACAGAGCCTCCAAGAAATTAGTGACTTGTGCAGGGTCACAAAGCCGACAAAGGGCTGAGGTGGACTCATGCCCAGTTTAGCCCAACAAGTTGGTGTTGAGCGCATGTCTGTGCTAGTCGTGCAAATAATGGCACAGGCCCGTCCTCGTCGTCCGAGGGCTTCCAGGCTGGACAAGAGGCAAACTGTCGAGTGGAAAATGTTTGTGCGTGGAAAGAGCATGAGCTCTGGGCCGGTTTCCGACCCCCACCGGACAAGTCACTTAAACAAGCCGAGTCTCTCTGTATTTGTCTATAAATGGTGGCCCCACCTCCCTGCATCCCGCTGTCAGGTGGTGGGTGAGTGACCATTGACAGGAACGTCACTGCCCGTATTTCTGCTAATAAATATCCTCCTGCTCCATCAATCATCCAAGGTCAAGGTCACGTGCCACCTCCTCCATGCAGACATCCTCAGGTTCACTCCCTTTCTAGACCCTAATCATCATCCTCATCGTAGTGACGATAGTAAGGAGAGAATAATAACCATCCTGCATTGAGACCGTACTGTGTTCAGGACTGTGCGGAGCGCTTTACACACATTCACACAGCTGATCCCCATAACCGCCCTGTAAGGTGGTGGCGGGTGTCCCACATTTTAGCTGAGGAAACTCAGGCTTCGAGTGGTTCAGTGGCCGGCCCGGGTTACAGCTCCAGTGAGAGGCGAAGTCCAGATTCAGCCAGGTCTGCCGGACTCCCATCCTGGAATCTTGACTACGAGGCCACACGACCACCTGTACCCCTCACACACGAACCGTCTCACCCGTGGCGGGTGATTTAATCACCTCAGCTAACGTGTGGGGGGGGGGCGCACCCCTCATCCTACGGGTGAGAAAGCTGCCGTCTGTTGCTTCTTCTTTTAACCAGTAACCATTGAGCTCCCGTAAATGCCAGGGATGTGGCAGGGAGCAGCGCCCGCTGGGGTCCCTCTCATGGGGCTTGAGTGTGGTGGGAAGCTGACAGCACCGCCGACAAACCGACAAACCTCAGCTGGTGAGGTGCTGGGACGAGAACCAAACAGGTGAGAGAGAGGGCGCGCTGGGGGAGGCATGAGCTTGGGGCCTGCGGAGGCCCCTGGGGAGCAGCGTTCAAGATGGGAGCTGAGCGAGCAGAGGGAGGACCTGGAGGAAGGGCACACCGGGGGGAGGGCACAGTGAGTGCAGAGGCCCGAGGGAGGGGACAGCGTGGCCGGCCTGGGGGCAGAGAGAGCACAGAGACGTGGAAGCCTGGTACTCGAGAGAACAGTGGCCCGGAGTGAGCTCAGAGGAGCAGCCAGGAGCAGGGACTGAGTCTTCGTGGGCATGGTTGGGAACCCGGATTTTATCCTAAGTTAGAAGGGGAGAACTGGAGGGTTTCGAGCAGGAGCCACAGAGTCACATTTACACCTTAACGAGGAGCTTGGGAGGGCATGACCGGAGTCCGACACAGACTTGGAGGCCCAGGCAAGAGATGGGGGAGTTTGGACAAAGGTGGTGGCAGGGAGTTGGGAAGAAGTGGGAGGAGTCAGAAATCGGGGTGGACGTAGAACCCACAGGACACAGCGGATCCCCAATCAGGGCTGAGGGAAAAGGAGGAATCCGGGACGAGCCCCTGGTCTCGGCTTGTGTTTCTGGATGGGTGGTGGCACCATTTACAGCAACAGGAGAGGGGGGGACAGGGCGGGACTGGGAGCCGTCGAGGGAGGACCAAGAGGAGCAGCCGGGAGGTGGGAGGCCCTGCTGTGCACACTTTCTTCCACTGGGGACACCCGTCCTCAGCTGACTCGCCACCGTGAGCTCATTGCTCAGACCTCCGCTCCCACATCCTCAGACAGGCCTTCCCAGGCCACCCCACCACCTGGGAGCGCTCTGTCCCAGGACCTGGTCTCCTCTGCTTTCCAGCAGAGCTCAGCGTCTGCATTTCTCTTGTTGGTCCAAGGACTTATTTTCTTTCTCCCAAGTAGAACATGGGCTTCTTAAGGCCACATCCTGTCCTGAGAGCTTGATCTCTCCAGGACGAAAATCACAGGCACGTGGTGGGTGTCCAATCTCTTTAACTGACTCACTGACTCAATCTAATCTGAGCAAATAGACAAGTTCTTTCCAGATCCCAGTGTGAGACAAAAGTGCCTTCAGTGGGGGAATCGTGTGGAGGGCAAGGACCTGGCTTCGGGGTCAAACATGAGTTCCAATCTGTGCTCACCACATTCTAACTGTGTGACTTTGACGAGTCCTGTAACCTCTCTGAGCCTCAGAGTGAATAACAAATAATGTCCATCTCATGAGTTTGCGTAGGAGTAAATGAAATAACGTTTATAAAGAGCCGAGCCTGCCGGCACATAGTTAGAACTCATAAAATAGAACTGAGAAAAGAGAGATACCCAGAGCAATGCTTTCAAAAAGTTTTGAAATTGTGTCTTGCTGCTTACTTCCTATAATTGCCACATAGAGAACTTAGAAATTAGTAGTCACATTGGCACCGATCTCCCTTCCCAGCCCACTGGCACATCAAACGTCTGCAGTGGTGCACTGGGTGGTGACTGGTTTAAGGGTGAGGGGCAGAGGCACCTGTCCAGTTCACGGGCGCCATACGCCCTTCTCTCCCGCCTCCACATCAAGGCACCAGTGACTCAGTCAGGAGCGAGCAGCCGCTGCAAACGCTTCCACCTTTTGTTCTAAGAGTTGGCTCATGGGCCACATGCTATTTGCCTCTCTCATTCTTGACGGTGGCTTTGCAAAGAATCAGATAGGGAGGAAGTGGCAGACCCTTCTGAGCTCCCTCTGTGGGATGTTCAGCAGAAACGCCCTATTTCTCCACCTTGCCTGCTCCCACATCCTCTACAGTGGGATGTTGCTGCTCATCCATTGAAAGGTGCTGTCCTTTGCCAGCCCCTCTCTGGGATCTGGGCAGGACATGGGATGGCTTTGGCTGACAGAGTATGAGCCTGTTCCAAGCCCACAGGAACCCTGCCACCCCCAGGAACAAGCCAGGGCTGGCCTGCTGGGGAACGAGACAGCGCGTGGAGCAGAGGCAGCCCAGTTGTCCAGTCCAGGCCCGGAGGTGGGAGAGGGACCAGACAAGGTCAGCAAAGCTGCCTGCTCACACAGCAGCTGCCCGCCAACACACAAGGGGACCCTGACCAGAGCAGAAGAACCATCCAGTTGGGCCATGGACTCGTGAGGAAGGAGAGTGGTCATCTCGAGCCACCAAGGGTTGGGGTCACTTGTCAGCACTAGCTGACTGAGATCCTCGGCTCCCCTGAGACAGCCTGGTGCCCTGGCCCCCTCCCTGAGTACAGGCAGGTATGGCCATGGCCCAGGGCAGGACCGACAGAGGGGCTGTGCTGGAGGGCTGCCTGTGCCTTGCAGATGACTGTGGAGTTGTTGTTGTTCCTGTCGAGAGGGAGAATTTGCAGTTAAGAAAGTTCCTTCTGGAACATGAATTGGCAGAGTGGTTGGGGTGGTCAGGAGGCCATCCAGGAGGCTGTTGAACTAGTCTAGGCAAAACTTGATAGGGTTCTTACAGACGATGGGACCTTACAGACGATGGGACCTTACAGATGACGGGAGCTTACAGATGACGGGACCTTACAGACGATGGGACCTTACAGACGATGGGACCTTACAGACGATGGGACCTTACAGATGACGGGAGCTTACAGACAATGGGACCTTACAGACGATGGGAGCTTACAGATGATGGGAACTTACAGATGATGGGACCTTACAGATGGTGGGACCTTACAGACGATGGGACCTTACAGATGACGGGAGCTTACAGACAATGGGACCTTACAGACGATGGGAGCTTACAGATGATGGGAACTTACAGATGATGGGACCTTACAGATGGTGGGACCTTACAGATGGTGGGACCTTACAGACGATGGGAGCTTACAGACAGTGGGACCTTACAGACGGTGGGACCTTACAGACGGTGGGACCTTACAGACGATGGGAGCTTACAGATGATGGGACCTTACAGATGATGGGAGCTTACAGACGATGGGACCTTACAGACAGTGGGACCTTACAGATTACGGGAGCTTACGGACAGTGGGACCTTACAGATGATGGACCCTATACTAAAGTGCTAACAGTGGGGGGAAGGATGAGGAGAGGTGAAGAATACCAAATTGTCACAGAGCTAAGGGACAGCCTGGCCAGGGGGCAAATAAGGGAGGGGTGTCAGGGGCCTTTCAATCAGGGCACCTGGATGGCTGCTGGAACAATTTGCCAAGAGGAGAGACCCAGAAAGGCCCACCTGTGGGGAGGACGACAAGGGAGGATGAGGAGCAGACACCCACCATCTTGTGTGGGATGCCACAGTGCCCAGGAATGGCCATCTGTTTGGTCCACTGTCATGTGGCCCCCTCCCCACCTAGAGAAGAGTCTGTCTCTACGGAGATGCTGTTAATTTGACTGAGACATATTAATCAGTGGTTAAAAGCACTTCCTGTGTGCCAGGCATGTTCTAACGCTTTATATATATTTGCTCATTTTAATCCTCAAATGAACCCCATGAGGATGGTACCATTATTATCCCCATTTTACAAATGAAGAGACTGAGGCATAGAGAGGTTAGGTAAATTGCCTATGGTTCCAAATCTAGTGAGGGGCAGGCCAGGATCTGACCCAGACAGTTGGCCCCCAGAGCAGGCCTCTCCCCGTCAGCACTGTGGACATTCAAGGCTGGATCGTCCTCCTTGGGGGAGCCATCCTGGGCCCTGGAGGACACCGAGCAGGGTCCCAGCCTCCACCCACCATGCACCAGTAGCACCCCCTGCCCAGCTGTGACAACCAAAAGTGTCTCCAGACATCACCCCACATCCCTTGGGAGGCAGAACAGGTAGAGAACGCCGGCTCCAGAGTCTAGTCTGTTTTTATTTCTTTCTTCAACCGCCTTCTGTGGAGGAGAAGAAGGAAGAGCCGACGAAGCTCTTCTGCCTTAAAGAGAATTTGCAACTGAGAAAGTTCATTCTAGAACATGGATTGGAAGAGGGGGCAGAGAAACCAGCCGAATATTTACAGGATTCGGCAAACAAAGGTTTCAGCGCATGTGGTGTTACTCAAGGCCGCAACCTTTTGAGTGAGGTCACCAGTGGGATGAAACTTGTCAGAGGCTGAAGGTAACTTTCCCAGGATGCAGCAACAACCTCTGAAGATGACTTTCTTGGAAATATCAGCCAGGACGGTTTATGGTGCAGAATGATGGCTCCTTTGCTGCAGCTGCCAGAGAAGAGGGACCCCTTTCTCCTTGTCTGGTTGTGGTTCCTTTCTCCAGCAGTCAGGGGCCGTCCCCTTCAAAGCTGAATACCTGAGTTCTCTCAGCACAGACACGAGAGGGAAAGAGATGAGGCCGAGAGGCTCTGAGCTCCTCATAAGGAAAGGAGACGAGTAGAGAGGACGGCTGGTACACGGACTGTGGCGCGTGTAATGTTTGGCATTGACAGTGCCCAATAAATATTGGTCAAGTCCACAATACAGGAATTCAGGGACATCAGGTCATGGAGGTCTGAGCTGAGCCACAGCACAGCCCGGTCACCCGGTCGTGCCTCTGAGCCACCCTCCAGGTTTACCATGCTCGCTCTCCAGGGAGAGGTGTGCCAGGGTTAAGCTGGGGGTGGACTTCAGTGTCAGTGAGTGGCCTCATGACAGGCGGGAGGTTAGTTTTTTTTTTTTTTTTAAAGATTTTATTTTTTCCTTTTTCTCCCCAAAGCCCCCCAGTACATAGTTGTATATTCTTCGTTGCGGGTCCTTCTAGTTGTGGCATGTGGGACGCTGCCTCAGCGTGGTCTGACGAGCAGTGCCATGTCCACGCCCAGGATTCGAACCAACAAAACACTGGGCCGCCTGCAGCGGAGCGTGTGAACTTAACCACTCGGCCACGGGGCCAGCCCCAGGAGGTTAGTTTTTAAAGGACTTTCACTTCTATATTCCCTCCTTCCACCAGTAATAGCTTGTTCCTAGATGTCTTTCTGAAAGCCTTCTGTCACTGCTGTATTGTGGGACTCAACAAATATGACAAAAAGAATGTAAACCATCTCATTAATAATTTCTAAGTGGATCACATTCGGAATGGATACTATTTTGGATGTATAGGGTTAAATAAGATAGAGATTAAAATTAATTTCACCTGATTTTTCCTTCTTTGACACGGCTACCAGACCACTTCAGATGGCCTTACAGGGCTCACGTGACGTTGTCACTGGACCGCAGAGGTGTAGAGCATTGATCCCAGCTCTCCAAATCTTTCTTACCTGCTTATGCCTGAACTTTATTTACAGAAGACAAAACCTTTCCTGGCACAATTCAGACTAAAGGGCAAACCCAGCAAGCAGGGAGGACTAATTAGCAAGTCTGAGAGTCGGAATTTTGTTTCGATTTCCTCTGTCAACTCAAATAATTGGTTTGCACTCTCCCCTCCCGGGTGCCTAGGAAGCCAAGGCTGCCAGTCGGTGCCGGGAGCATGTGCATCTCCAGAGCCTGCGAGGTCTGCTCTGCCAGCTCTCCTGGGGACCTCTGCTCTGCTGCTGGTTGCATAGTCTTGCCCTCATAAAGGAGGCAATCAGTCTACCGAGTGAACAAAAGCTTATCACTCACAATAAAAGTGTAAAGAGAAGAAAACAACAACAACGGAAGTGGGAGGAGCCCTGCGGTGAATGGGTGATTTCCCACTGCTTCCCCCTGCTGAGACGCTAATCTCTTTGGCTCTAGTGGTCAACCACACACACATGCACATGCCCTCCATAGAAGAAATACATGAAATTCATGCTTTCAGTGATAATCTATATGCTGGTATTTTTAGTTGGCATCAAAATGCATTGCCCTGCAAAACTTGGGTCCCAGTCAATAAAACTAAAGTCCAGTTCCAAAAGATCTATGACTTCTAATTAAAGTCACCTTAATCAAAACAAAACATAGAGGATTTACCTCTTTTTTTTTGCTGGTCAATGTGGCTAGGTTATTTCCTTTTAATTTATTCTCAAACCGTCCCTTGCTGGCTGCCAATGGCTTTGTGGGAACTTTGAGCAATCCGGTTTCCTCAAACACACAGACGTGTGCACATGCACCCTCACACGCAGAGGGCGGACTCCCAGAGCTCCAGCAGGGAGCTGTCCCTGGGGATTTGCTTCTGAGCACATCACTTGACACTTTCCGATGGGACATGTGCACAGGGTGTGGAGGTCATGAGGTAGAGTCAGGGCCAGGTGCAAAGTCTGAGTCAGGGAAGAGCAAGCTGGTGGCAAGGAAAACCACATCAACAAACAGATCAAGAGACAATGCCATGTTGACGGGGCCCCACTGGGTTCTGTCCTGCCTCTGCCTTTGCCTCTAACTCACGGGTGACCTTGGACCAGGCCCTAACTCCAGAATGGCTTCCTTGCCTTTCTCTAGACAATGGTCTAGACGACCCCACCGCACCCCTGAGAGCACTGATGTGTGCTTGCTCTCTTCTCATGAAGTCAACAAGTGAATGCCTACTGTGTACCAGGCACTGCGGCAGGCATAGAGGATGCTCAGACTGAGGACACGTGGGTAACACGGTGCTGTTGATGATAATAATCCATAACCAATCTGTAAATGAAAATTTGGGTGAGTTTATTCTGAGCCAAATGTGAGGACCATATAGCCCAGGACCTTCCTTCCCCAAGGAAGAAACAGCACCAAAGAAGTGGGCTGTGCAGAGTGGTTATATACCCTCAAAGAGGATGTTTCACATAGGATTGAAATGTCCCTTTTACAGTAGTCACGAGACTGCTCTGTCAGCACAGCAATTGATGGACACAGCAGGTAGTAGGTCCGCTGTCTCAGTGGACACAGCAGGGTGGCAGGTCTGTTGTCTTGAGCTGGGTGGTCACAGGTGAGCTGGGTGGCCACAGGTGAGCACAGCAATCAGTTCCTAGCCTAAGGAAAGATGCTCATCCTTAAGGAAATGCCAGTGTGGGGGGAAGCTGCACCTTTATCTTAAGGGCATTTGTTCTTGCCATAGTAAATGTTTAAAGCAGATATATAATGCATGCTCGATGGCCATGTCAGGCCCTTTTGGGAAAACAAAGTCAGGCCGAATTAGGTTTACACCAAGTGCCTTCCTCACATACTCCAATACATCCTATTGCTCACCATTTCTATTTGTCGGTGCAGTAGGAGAGACAGACCTTAACAGACAACCACTACACAGAGTCTAAGGACAGCACTGCAACTTGAACTAAGGCAAGAGGAGGCAGGAGCTGGGTGAAGAAGGGTGGGGAAGCACCCCAGCTTCTTCCAGGATGGCCACCTGGGGTCCTGAAAACCTGGAACCGTGCCTAGCAGAGTCGGCCCTCATAAATGCGTTACACAAGTGCATGTGAAGGCCCAGAGGCAAGAAACAGCCTGGTGCCATCAGGGCATCAAATTGTTTTGCAGGACACAGACAGGAGGGCTGGGATGAGATAAGAGACGCAGACACGAGACAAACGGTAAGCTTTGTATGCCAAGCTAAGGAATGTGAACTTGATTCTAATCACCATCGAAGGGTTAAAACAAAAGTGTGATGCACTCAGAAAGGCATTTGTGAAATATTGGCATTATTTCTTCTTTTGTGTTTGGTAGAATTCACCGGTAAAGCTCTCTGGGCATACTTTTTTCTTTATTGAGAAGACTTTAATTATAAATTAAGGTATTTATAGGATTATGCAGGTATTCTATTTCTTCTTCCGTCAATTTTGATAATTTTGATATTTCTAGGATTTTCTCTATTTCTCCTAAATATTAGAACTTAATGGCATTTTGCTCATAATGTCCTCCCTGATCCCCCTTTTTATTCCTGACATTAGGGATTTGTGGCTTTTCTCTTTTCACCCTTATCACTATCATTAGTCATCGACTTTATTGGTCTTTTCCAAGAATCACTTTTAGCTTTGTTGATCATCACTAATATATATTTATTTTCTACTTTATTAGTCTGTACTCTCATCTTTATTTTTTCCTTCCTTCAATTGGGGAAGAGCAAATTAATACATTCTTTTTTTTCTAATTTCTTGGGATCATAGCTTAGCTCACTGATTTTCAGCCTTTTTTGTTCTCTAAGATATGATTTTTGGTTCTAAATTTCCCTCTACTCACAGCTTTAGCTGCATCCTGCAAATTTAGACAATACTGTCTTCAGTATCATTCAATTCAAAATATCACTTCAATATCATTCAGTTCAAATTCATGTTTCCATTACTCTTTCTTCTTTGACTCATGGGTCATTTAGAAGTGTAGTTCTTAATTTCAAAATAAATGGGGATATTTTAGTTATCTTTATGTTATTGTTTCTCTTTTAATTGCACCATAGTCAAAGAACATATTCTGTATGATTTTAATTCTTGGAAATTTGTTGAGACTTATTTCATGGACCAGCACATTGTCTACTTTTGGAAATGTTTCTGTGCATGCCTGGAAAAAAGACATGTATTTTGTAATTATTGGGTACATAATTTCATATATGTCAATCAGGTTAAGTTGGTTAATCATTGCAATGGTTAATATTATGTGTCAACTTGGCTGGGCCACAGTGCCTAGATAGTTGATTAAACATTATTCTGGATGCTTCCATGAGGGTGTTTTTGGATGAGAGTAACACTTAAATCAGTGGACTTTGAGTAAAGCAGATTGCCCTTCATAATGTGGTGGGCCTCATCCCATCAGCTGAAGGCCTGAATAGAACGAAAGTCTGAGCTCCCCTGGGCAAAAGGGAATTCTGCCAGCAGCTGGCTTTCAGACTTAAAATACAACATCCCTTCCTCCCTGGGTCTCCAGCCTCACAGCCTACTCTGAAAATTTTAGGCTTGTCAACCTCCATAATCACATAAGCCAATTCATTAAAAGAAATGTCTCTCTATAGATCGATGGAAAGAAAGATATATATCTCTTATTGGTTCTGTTCCTCTGTAGAACCCTAATACAATCGTGTTGTTCGATCTACTCTACCCTCACTGATTTTTTTGGTCTGCTTGCTGTACCAGTTACTTAGAGAAATGTGTTAAAATCTTTTGCTTTGATTATGTCTTTATTTCTCTTGGTATTTCTGTTGGCTTTTGCTTTATACTATTTTGAGACCATTTTATTAGATGCATGCAAATGTAGAATTGTTGTATCTTCTTGGTAAGTTGAATCTTCTCATCATTATGAAATATCCCTCTTTGTGGTACTGCTGTTTGCCTTAGTGGCTTTTTGTCTAGTAGTAACACACCTGGACCAGCTTAGTTTTGGTTAGGGTTTACTGGTATACCTTCTTGCATCCTTTTACTTTCAAAATTTCCATATTCTGTGGTTTTACATATGATTCTTGAAAGAAACATAGAATTGGGTTTTGTTTTCTTATCCAGGTTGACAGTTTTCTGTCTGTCTTTTAATTGGTCATCTAGTCCATTTACATTTAATATAATTACTGATATATTTAGGTTAAAACCTACCATATTACTATTTTCTCTCTAATTTTACCATCTTTTTACGTCCTTTCCTCTCTTCTTTCTTGCTTTCTATTAATTGAATATCTTATTATCCCAATTTTCTCCCAATTAGCTTGTTAGTGATACCATTTTTTCTATGCTTTTAGTGATTACTCTACAGATTACAAAATACATCCTTGATATATTGAAGCCTAATATAAATTAGTATGCTTGCCACTTCCCAAGCAATACAAGGATGTCAGAACACTTTAACTCCATTTTCCCAGTCCCGCAATTTTATTAGATTTACCAACAAATTTTCCATTTTCATTCCTTTCTACATCTCTGAGCCTCTTTCTGCCTGCATAATATTTTTGGTATTTTCTTTAGTATTTGCTGCTGATAGATTATCTCAGTTTTTGTAGGTCTGAAAATGTCTTTATTTTGCCATCATTCTTGAAGGATATTTTCACTGGTATTAAAGTGTAGATTGGCAGTTATTTTCTTTGAGCACCTTGTATATAACACTATTGTATTCTGGTTTTCATTGTTTCTATTGAGAAGTCAGTTGTTATTACTTCTCTTCAAGAAATCTTTGGTGTTCTGCACTTTTCTTATGATATGCCTGGATGTGGTTTTCTTCCCACTTGGCATTAATAGAATTTCTTGATTCTGTGGTTTGATGTCTTTCACTGGTTTTGGAAAATTCAAAAACATTGTCACTTCAAATATTGCTTCTGCACTCTGTTCTCTCTTTCTGGGACCCTAAATACATTCTTATGTTAGACTTTCTCACTGCATCCCCTACGTCTCTTACCCTTTCTTTTGTATATGTATATTCTGTTCTTTTGACTCTCCATTCTTTATTCTGGATATTTTCTTATGCCTTAGTTTTCAATTCACCAATTCTCTCTTTAGCAATATTCATTATTCTGTTAAACCCTTCCATTTTTAATTTGGATTATTGTATTTTTCAGAAATAGAATTTCAATTTATTTCTTTTTTATAGTCTCTAGTGATCTTCCATACCTCTCATTCTTTTTTTTAAAAAAAAGTCCTCAAACATATTTGAAACATGGTTATTTTAAAAGTGTGTGTCTGTTCATTCCATAGCTGGAATCCTGTGAGTCTCTTTCTATTATTTATTGTTTCTCTTGGGTTTTCATCATATGGCCTTATTTCCTTGTGTGGTTTGTTATTTTTGATTGAGTGTCAGACTCAATTACTCTATATGAAAAATTATAGAAATAATATGAGGGCTAAAATGATATATTCCCCCAGAGAGGATTTACTTTTGCTTCTGGTAGGCACCTGGGGCCTCTAGAAATCCCAGCTTGCCTTAATCCAATTATAGGGATTAAGATTACTTGAAGCCGAGTAATGAGTATGGGGGCAGGAGACGGACTTGAAAACCCGTCTCCTCTTGCTGCTAATCACCAGCGAGCCGAGAAAAACCAGCAATCTCTCGTCCAGTGGACCAACGTGCAGGGGCCAGACAGACACACCGCTGCCCTAAGCAACATCTAGAGAAAGTCAATGTTGCTCACTTGGCTTACACCTCTTGGCACCATAATCCTGTCCAGCCATAAGGTAGAAAATAATATATAGAAGGAGTCTTCAATTCCAGGCTTTGTGAGATGACAAAAGGATTTTTTCAGAATGACCGAATCCAAACTCTAGAAAGAAAACTATAAACATTGAATCATAACAAAGCATGAATAACAGTCTTGCTAAAGAACCATCAATGTTCTTTCATTATTTGATCCAAAGAAAATATTTGTCTAGTCTATGCCAAGCTTGATGCTCTGTAGTGCCCACACACACACACACACACACATGCACACATGTTGCATATATTCCCATGCTAGAATATTCACTTCTTGTTTTGGAATGAAGATTATTCAGCTCAGAAAATCCTCAGTCTTTGTTTAAGCCTTTAGGCGAGGCACAGTCTTTAAGAACAGGATCTTTCAGTAAGCACTCACCTCGTTCTAATCCTAACCCGCGGGGCCCATCTGCATGCTCAGGACTCAACTGCGCCTGTCTGGGTCGATATTCTCCAGGCCAGTACTGTTCTTCCCACAGCTGTGACCTCTCTCCCACGCAGCCTGGTCAGAGAGCCGGGGCCATGGAGGAAAGGGAGACACCTGGGTGCTGTTAGCAGTAGTAATCTCTTCTTGCTGTGGTCAAGGTGGAACAGACGCCCCTAACCCTTGCTCTGAATAAGGCTGAATGATGTGCTTCATCCTGAGTGACCTTGCTGAACATCTTTGCAGAATCTCAGTGCCCAGGGACCAACTTGTCCTCCATGTCGTGGTGGCTATGAGCAGTTAGAAGAGCTAGGAGCCAGGTATTTCATCCTTCTTGCAGGTTTTAAGACACAGAGCAAGACAGAGCATCCGAAAGGCTGAATAAACAGGAGCTTTCTGCCCCTGGCCAGGTCCAACGTGTACCTCAAGACTCAACTCAGGCACCTCTTTTCCATCAAGAGTTTCCTCTGTCTCTGGCCCCGTCCATAATTGTCTGTCTGTAAGTCCATCTTCCTGGCTTGGCCACGTTTCCAGGAAGGGCAGGTCTGATTCAGTTTTATGTCCCCAAACCAGAACGGGGCTGGTAGAGCAGAGGCTCCTGACCTCTGCTGATGAGCAAGTGGGGACGTGTGCACACCCCACGTGGTGCAGTGACACTGATGGACACAGCTGACTCCTTTCCTTGAGGGGGCATCTGGCCTAGGGGGTTGGCCCCTGGGGGCTCTCCCAAAGGGCCCATCAGGTGGCCCGCTAGTGGACTGGCCTTCCAAAGAGTGGGCAGCCCTCCAGGACTCCCCAGGCAAGGGCCATCGTGCCCTCCGCTCTCCACGAGTCTTTCATCCCCAGACATACAGCCACACTAGCACAGCTCCCCAGAACGGGGCTTCGGGGTCTGGGTTTGGTGGGAGGGCAGGAGGACTGATGTGCAGACATGGGGCCCCACTCCAGGCCCAACAGCCCGTCACCTCTCTCCTCTGCACTTGGACTTTGGAACAAGACGCCTGCCTCATCTTACTAGAGAGCAGCTGTCGAAGACCCAGCGGGAGCACAGGTGTGTGGGCCTTGGGTCCAAATCACCCAACTGCAAACACCTGTGGGGAGGGCTGGGTGCAGCCATGAGGGAGCCTGGGGGGGCCTGGGGAGGAACTCAGGTTATGGAGAAGCAGGGGGGTGCCTGCCCCAGACAGGGCCTGGAAGCAAGGGTTGGATGGGACTCAGGGGCTCATGGCCCCACCCTCCCCAGGTGGGATGAATCGTTTGTCACTAAGTGCTCACCCAGGCCTTGCCGAGCACCTCCTGACGCAGACTACGGGTGGCTGGAGCTCGACCGTTTGCATCAGATGCTGAAATTTTTCACCCCACCATTGGGCGCTGGCACATTGACTCAGGAGAGTCCAGAGCAAAGAAGGTGGTGTTTCAGGACCAGATTTTGATGATGGGGTGAGAAAGAAGATAAAGTTGCCTGGAGAGAGGGAAGAGGAAGGGAAGAGGGAGGGAAGAGGAAGGGAAGAGGGAGGGAAGAGGGAGGAAAAAGGGAGGGAAGAGGAAGGGAGGCGGGAAGGAAGGGGAAGGGAGGAGGGAGGGAAGCGAGAGGGAGGAGGGAGGGAACAGATGGCTGTCAGTGGCTCCTGCCCCAGAACAGACTCTGCAAATCCCACTCCTTCTGGGACCAGATCCACCTTGACCTACAGATGTCCACTGTCTTCTGGAAAGGGGAAACTCTGCTTGTCCCCAAGGCCAGGAAGAGGGGCCGATGCTTGTGATGGACAGAAGGACAGAAATATCTTCATGCCCCATAATAATTATCCCTGATATTTTAATAATCCTATAAAGTATTTTCACACGAATCATCATATTTGATCTTCACAACAACCCCAAGGCACAGATGGGGAGGAATTTCACACACACACACACACACACACACACACACACACACACACACACACCACGTTTTAGTGATGAAGAAACTGAGGCTAGAAGAAGAAACTGGCTTGTCCAGGGTCATATGGCAAGTAGGGAGAGAGCTGGGCCTCAAGCCCCTAGCTGCTCACTGGGGACCCCGTGTCTCTCCTGCAAACCACAACGTCAAATCGTCCTCTGCGAGTTGGAGTCTTCCCACGGAGTTAAAACCATTTCACTGAATTCCCACCAAGCCCGCTGTGCTGGGCAGAGCAGGGTGCGCACAGGTGAGAAAGAACCTGTTTCTGCCTCGGAGAAATGTCTAATCTGGTGATGGATAAGGCTCACATATAAATAACAAACCAAGAAGACCATTTTTTTGTACCCCTGTCACAGGGATTTCAGGAAGTCGTGTCTCCAGATAACAGGAATGGGAAGACACTCACAGCTTCACAAGAGAACTCATGAATGAGCACATGAAAAGATGCTCAACGTCATTAGTCATCAGTGAAATGCAAATTTAAACCATGAAGAGAGATCTCTACACACAATAGAGTAGCTAAAATGTTTATTTAAACGTAAAGCCCAGGACCAAGAATAGGAGCGAACATAGCAGAACTGAATCTACTCCCACATTGGGAGTGAGTCCCCATCGCTGGGGAGAGCGCAGAACGGTCCAACCACAGAGGAATACTGTTGGGCAGTATCTTAGAAACTTAAATACGCACACACCCTACAACCCAGGAGTGTCAGGAATTTCACGTCTAGGCACTAACCCGAGAGAAACGGAAGGATTTGTCCGTACAAAGCCTTGCACGTGAATGTTTATAGTAGATTTATTCATGATTGCCCCAAACCGAAAGCCCAAATGTCCATCGACAGGCAAATGGATAATAAAAAGATAGTGTCAATACACTGGAATAACACTCCAAAATTAAAATAAATTACTGATATACACAAAACGTGAATGAATCACAAAGTCAGTATTCTGAGTGAAAGAAGCCAGACACAGAAGAGTTTATGCCCTATGAGTCTGTTTGCATGCAACTCTGCAAAATGCAAAGGAAGGTCTGGCGGCAGGAAGAAGCCTGGAGCAGTGGGGGCAGATAGGAGAGGCAGGGAGGGGCCAGGACATTTGGGGTGATGAAAATGTTCCCTATCTCTGCTGCAGTGGCAGTTTCACAAGAGCAAACATTTGTCAAAACACATCAAACTGTAGCATTTAAATGGATGTAGCTTATTATACATAAATTATACCTCAATAGGGTAATTACTAAAAAATTTATAAAGCCACAGGGCAAAAGGAGTTTTTTTAACAGCTTTGTTGAGGTACAATTGATATACCAGAAAACTGCACATATTTAACCTACAAAATTCGATGAGTTTGGTGTCAATACGGTTTTTAAAAAGAAAAAGTTCCCAGAGGGCAAGTCTCTGGTTTGGGCCTGATAAATAGGCAGGCGGCGTGGGGAGGAGGCCAGTTAGAAGGGGAGGGGCAGGCGAGTCTTCGGGGTGCTCTGTGCTCCACAAGTGGGGGTTGTTCCTTTAGGCTGGAAGATGGGGGCAGGTGTTACCAGCACATTGGGTTCTTGCTGTCCCCTGGGATAGAAATCAAGAGCGACAACAAACAGGAGTAGAAGAGTAAAAGTTGATTAGCTTGTGCACAGAGGAGGCACAGGGGAGCTGGAACAGAAAGGAAAGGGGCAGGTGACCGGCTAGTTAGGCAGAGGGACTGTGGGGCTTTTATTAGGTGAAGGCTGGGGAGGAGGGCCTTGTCACGGCATGTAGAGGTGCCTGCACTGTCACGTAGCATGCCACCTCATGTGACAACATGTATCATTAGCATGCTAGCTCTGCACCCCTGGGTGTCTGATTTTTACTATGCTAATGGGGCTAGGGTCACCTTCAGGGGACTCCTGGGTGCTAGGGTGCAATAATAAGCTCAGGAAAGTCCCCAAACTTGGGAATGTGGATCTTTATGGCCTCTATCTGATTCTCCTAGCTTCCTGATTGGTTAGGGGTCTTATCTTGTTAGGCCAGGGGCCTTGACGATGGCTCTGTCTCATTAGGCTGGTTCCTGTCTCATTCCCACTGAGAGATTTTATCCTCCTTAATCTTAAGGACCATGGGTGAAGGTCTCTTCTTCTGAAGCTACTTCCTGCTGACAGGGGGTGTTGAGAAGGGAGCCCTATATCCAGGAGGAGTAAAATCTTTTTCAGCTTGTTGCAGGGCCCAGTAGGAATGAGAATGAGGACCAGGTGGGTCAGCCCTTGGAAGTGGCTGGAATCCTTGTATGACCATCATTTTAACATGGAGTTGTTGGGACCTAGGGGATACAAACTTGACAAAAGTTTAAAAAGACAGGGACCAAAAATTAATAAGAGTAGGATAGTTACCAGGGGTCCCCAGAAGGGAAGGAACCAGATGAGGGATGACAGTGCACCCTTGATCAGTGACCATGCCCGACTGGGGTCTGTTCCTTGTTTATATCAGTGAAGCCAGGATGCTTGTTCATAGATTTCTGAGATATTGGTCTCAACCTCCCCTGAGTTATTAACATAAATCATTTCTAGTGAAACAAAAAGAAAACAAGGTTAATGGTCAGAGCAAATTATAAACCAGTTTCTGAACTCAGGGAGCAGCCAGCCTATAAGATTTCTAGATGTCATAGTTGAAGCATCTTTTGTAGATTGAAATGTCTCTGATGATGTCACCAGGTGTTCAGGTATCTTTCTGAGTGGCTTACACAGCAACAGACATGAATCTCTCTTACGTTTATATCAACTTGTCCAGCTTCAGTTTGCAGGGCTTTAGAAAAAGGGCAGGTTCAGTTCTTAAAGATTCCAAATGAAAATGATGGGAAAAAATTGAAAACATTAGTTTGGAGACTTGTAGTCAGATATTTCAGGAGACTCGAAGAATTCAGGATCTGGTCCAGTTTACAGATAGAAAACAAAAACCTCAAAATAATTATCAGAACTAGAATCTAATATCTATGAATGTGTGCTATCATTTCTTTTGAAACATAATTCTTCTCTCTAAAATCACCCTCATTTTTACCAAAGAGAGCCAATTAAGACTCATTGCTTTGCAAAATAAGTCTAGTTTCAATAGAACTTTGTCCAATTATTTATATAAGTACAGTAAGAATAGCAATCGATTATATAGATTCTTTCAAATCTGCTTTGCTGGAGCTTTTTATAAGGAATCTCAGATGGAACTTTAAAGGCCTCTCAAGGCCAGGCCAAGAAAAGCCAAGGACTTGTCAGACTCCACCTGCAATACCCACAGATCCTTGAGCCTCCTGCACTTGCCAGAGGAGTGACTTTCTTTACTCACCAGGCAAGGTTGCTGGGAACTCTGTAAACAAGGTACCAGGCCAATATTTCCAAGTGGCTTTATTCCAGAAAGTCAATCTTTATTCCTCAAAACCTGTCTTGTCATATCTGAGTCTGCATGTTTCTCTCAAATATGACATTCTAGTCAATTGGAATGGTATTATAACCAATGTTTCCAATTGTGTCCTGTTATAAGGAGAACAGATTCTTATTGAACTTATGCAAATAACTATATTCCCATAAAACAATACTCACTCACCAAAAGTTTCCAAATTCTGGAGGGATCAGGTAGGGAGAAAAAGATAAATGTTTTAATCTGCTTACAAAGGTATAATTTACCAAATTGCTATAAGTCATAGCACGGGAGAAAAGAGAAAAAGATTTCCTTAAATCTGGAAACAAAACATCAAAAAATATCTCAAATGAAAAGTCATGTAAATTACAATCATCCTCATCAGTTCATTCAGTCCTGTGTAATTGATTCTTGATCTTAATCTTCTGTTAGCTGTTTCATGAAGCCATCAGTTTCTCTGTTAGAGTTCTGTAATTTCTTACCCAGTTCAGTTTTATGATCTGAAAATTTATCAGAAACTTGTGTTCTAGAGTAAGTGTCAGGATCCTCTCTGAAGATGAAACATGTTTGCAAAATCATCAGAGTAAAACAGCAAATATCTGAAAATGACAAAAGACTCAAAAGGGCAATTGACAAAGAAACCTGGCTATTTATGTGACATACAACACTTCAAGATAATAACTATAATTATGGCTGACAACTAGGACAGATCAGAATTTTAGGAATGTTATATAATATTTTAAACATTTATATCAATAACATTTATCTACATAATACCACCTAAGAAGACTTATCATCACTTATTTGACAATGCTCCCCATGTAATTTAACATACCAAATAAGCCTAACTAGTATCTCCTTATTTATAAGAAGAGAAAATAAATTTCTTTGAGAAGTCCCAGGGGCCCTCTGAAAA